>NC_088304.1:9800008-10143742 GCF_032854445.1 Liolophura sinensis | reverse complement strand
AGGAAGACGGATCCAGCTGCTAACAATCACGTCCTCACTGATTATTTTTCCCGTCCGAAGAAGCAATCGTCAGTGTGTGTCAAACATAAAGGTATGTCCCTGATTCTTACCAAGGATTACCTATGGCCTTGTCTGCTGATGAAGTGTTAGTTTTGCCGTGACTGATGTGGAGGTAGGCTAGAATCCAGATCTAACTTATTTGACTGCGCGTAAGTGGGAAAGACTCTCAGCAACCTGCGAATGGTCGTGGGTTTCCCCCGGGCTCTGCCCGGTTTCCTTACACCATAATGCTGGCCGCTAGTGAAAAATTTTATATATTATATGAAAAATTTTATATATTATATGAGGAGTATTGAAGTGGAGCTGAATATTGTAACTGATGAAATCTACATTAGGCAGTTGTTGAAGTATGCATTGTAAGGAGTATGGAGTTGCATGAGGAGCATGGAATTGTGAGGAGTATGGATGCGTGGCCGGAAATTTCTGTTTATAAAAACCTGACTGAATCCTTGTTCATTTTTCTCCGTCACTAAACAGACCTTCGCGGTGTCTGAATGAGAATGTCCAAATGACATGAAATTCGTAAATTCAAGATGGTGGTCTGGAGATAACAAAAATGAGTATCAAATGAATTTTTGTAGGTATTTTCCAGATTTTATGGGAGAAGTGTTTGAAGTGAGAAACTTCAGTGTTATTATTAAAGCTTATTTTATTATTTTATTTAATTTTTTTTACTCAGCAATATTGCACTTAAAACATTTTGGTGGGAGGAAACCAGGCAGAGCCAGAGAAAACCCACGACCATCTGCTGGTAACTGACAGACCTTCCCACGTATCTCCGGAGAGGAAGGCAGCATGAGCTGGAGTTGACCCCATGGTGGCCCCTTTAAAGCTATGTGGTTGTTTGACAGTTTGTTTTATTTTCAACAGAAAGATGAAGAAAACCGTATTGAAGATGCAGTATTAAATGGGAAAGAAATTGGCTTAAAGGTAAGAGGGGACCCTTATGTATTGTGTTTTAATCATAACAACGTGTACAATGTACACTGTACCTCCTGTGCATTTGTGTGAAAGCATATTTTTTTTTTTAAATGGCAGTGTTAATTTCCACAATAAAATAAGTATTTTCTATGTCAGTAAAATTTTTTGTTATAATATGGTAATATTTGTTGTGATTTTTCCCCAGGTCGTGGAATTTGAGGGTAAAGGACGAGGTGTGATTGCTACACAGGATTTCCGGCGAGGAGGATTTGTAGTGGAGTACGCTGGTGACCTAATTGATCTCAACACGGCCAAACTGCGAGAGGAGGAATACGCACAAAGGCCAGACAAGTTTGGCTGTTACATGTACTACTTTACACACAAGAATAAGAACTATTGGTGAGTGTGAAAAACGAGCTACGTTCCAACTTAGTAGTAAACTTCAGGATTTAATGGGGCCTCCATGACCAAGGGATTATTAACTCTGGGGCTGCTCATCAATGCATTCAAGTCCAGCTCCTGCCAGCTACCTACTGATGGTTGTGGGTTTCCCTGGTATCTGCTCGGTTTCCTCCCACCACAATGTTAAGGCTTTTTACCACCATATAAGTGAAATGTTCCTGAGAACAGCATAAAACACTAATCAAATATATAAATCAATTTAGAGCTTAAATGATGTTGTTCCTCATGAAATCCTCAGTATGCGTTTGTTCACTTGGCTTCTTGCACCACTATGGTGTGCACTTTTAGAGGGCACTCACGGTGAAATTCTCTGTGTGTCACATCTGTTAAACTGTCTCATTTAATTCATTTCATTTATTCATTCACCAATATACCATATACAGAGATAAACACGTGATAGAGTATTGGTGGGAAGAATGCTCCACTGAGCTTACCGTATACCAACTTACAATTCTAAATTAATATTGATGATGGTTGATAGGGTACTAATATTATTCACAAAACTGTGTTTTAAAGAAATACGAAAAAAAAAAAAAAAAAAACACAAATGAAATGTGCATGACCCATATTTGCTGCTGTACAAATACTACATACTAGGCATATGTTGCAGGAGTTCAGATTTTAGTTTTGATTCAAACATAGATGTAGAAGTAAGACTCCTGATTTGTGTTGATAATTTATTCCATTCCTGAGGTGCGCATACTTGAAATAAGTAGTATGACAAAGTATTTGCCAAACTTTAATGGTTAACTTTGTGCCCTCTGGTTTTCTTCGCTCATAATATCAATGACCACTGTCACGTAAATGAAAAATTCTTGAGCACAACATTAAACACAAATATTGTATGCATTTTACACATGTGTTGCATCTGCAGTATAAATATAATGTGTCGTTGCACATTCTCATTCATTTGGGTGAATAGATGAAGATGGGCTTGCATGTTATCCTTAAGAAAAATGAACTTCATTAACCACTTTTGTAAAAAGAAATTTTTCAGGTTAGTAACAAGTTAGTAATGTGGACTTTCTGGTTTTTCTTTCACAGCGTTGATGCTACATTGGAGTCGGGTCGTTTGGGAAGGCTGCTGAACCACAGCAAGAAGGGAAACTGTCATACGAAGTTAACTGAAGTGAAGGGCACACCTCGATTGATACTGGTGGCGTCAAGAGACATCCAGTCTGGAGAAGAGTTACTGTATGATTATGGAGACAGAAGTAAAAGCTCATTAGAGGCTCACCCATGGCTCAAGTCATGATGTCCATGATAGGATAATGCTCGGTGTACAAGAGAGCTTAAGACACAACGGTCGAGTTGCGGAGATTCTTCAGTGGTTAAGTATGTGCCGATTTTTATCTAACGTCGTAAGGTATAAAGTTCCAGGAACAAACTGTGAGTTGACTCGCACGTTGATCACTCATCTGTGCTGTGCTTTGCAGTACTAAACCACAATCCCTTTATTTGGCCGCCTGTGGTTCGCGTTACTGTCGTCCTATTGTTGATACAATCAGATTTTGTCAGTGATATGATGTCATCAGTCATATTCGTTTCGAACGGTATTTTTAAGTGCTGGGGTATCGTGTTGAGATCTGTGATGTTCAACCCATGGCTTCATCCTCATGTCTCGTTGCATGTGTTGCTACATGTATGGTCTGTCTAATTTGAAAGTCTAATTTTGAAATCTGAATATTGCATATTGGAAGTCGGGATAGCATACGATTGAAGTTTGGATATTACACAACTGAAATTTGTTTACTTAAGTCCTGATATGGTATATTGTAAGAATGTTATAGACATAAAGTCTTGCACATTTGAAGTCATGATGCCATACGATTGAAAAATAGATATGACACTTCCAGATCTTGGATATGTACATGAAAGTCAAAGGCATGTTCAAGACTCGGGTCTTGCATTGTTATACAGATGACTGAAGTCACGATGCAAGATGCCCATACAGGAAATCAGATAAAAAGGGCAAAAGTCATGTAATCACAATGCAAAATGTCCATATCTGAAGTAAAAATTAGCAGGGTGAAAGTCAGGAGTCCTCACAGGGCCAGAAGTCACATCATTATCATGAATCAAACCTCCATGACCATGGCGACAGCAACCTGCGGATGGTCCTGGGTTTCCCCCGGGCTCTGCCCAGTTTCCTCCCACCATAATGCTGGTCGTCGTCGTATAAGTGAAATATTCTTGAGTACGGTGTAAAACCCCAGTCAAATAAATAAATCCATGACCATGGTTTGCATATCCATCGAGCATGAGAATTTTTTTCTTCACATTTTTGCTCATTTTGGGGGATTTTTGCCCCAAAAGGAGAAAATGAACTATCTAATATGAATGATTAGTTGCATGTTTTTATCGTTTTGGTTTTTTTCTGTCAGATTTTTCCAGGAGCGTCAGTTCTCATACGTAGACTTTCGTGAACACCGATCTCATTGTACATATCACTAAAAACACGGCTGAATCTGTAGAGATGACTTCAAACTGATCAGGATGAAAATTGATATCAGAACACTGAATTGTGGCCAAGAGCCTTTGGCATGCCTTATCGCCGCCTGTGTGTATGACTACATACAACATCAGCGCTTGCCAGGCAATGTAACACACCCCCTACAGCATCGCTTAATTCTCTCGGAATCTAAGGCGATTGTACGTCAGAGTATTGTCATGTACTGTATTTGACTCACAAATTTACCCAACAAAGTTCATCAACTTAAGATCATAAAATATTAGTTTGGTGAAGCTGAACTTTTCTCCAGTAGGATATGGTGTTATACATTCCAAACAAATCTCAGGCCTTTGAATGTGAGGCGTGCTATCACAGTCACACGCCTAATGCACTTCTGAAAACAGTGGCTAGGTGTGCTAGTAGGACACACATGACTAAATTAGAAGCCTGGAGAGAGTGAATTTAGGTGTGCTAATCACACTCCTGGGCCCAGCTTCGCAAAGAAGTCGTACATGTACAATAGTTATACATATAGGACAATGGCAGGATAATAGTAATGTACGAAATATTATACGACGTACGACAAATGTACAGTAAAAAAAAGTATTATAAGCCGCTTTGTGAAACTGGGCCTAGTTGTTTTGCAAAGGTGTAATAATCACACGCAGACTAACAAAATGAAATCCTGAAAACTCAAGATGCCTCTCTCAGATCAATACAACTATAAAGAATTGTGCAAAATGAGTAATGGACAAATTTTGTGTCAAATACAGTATTTTAACAATGCAAAAAAGGGTTAAGAAAGAACTTGATGTTGCAGTCTTCATGTTTCACTGTTCATTAGTGTCATGAATCATAGTTTTTGTTTATTTTGGTTGTGTTAGCTCAGGGAAAGGTCACTTTGACCTTGACAGCCCCCTGCATGGCTGAACGTCCTTGGGTACTTCTTTACAAAGTCCACTTTTTCAGCCAATTTTTTTCTCCTTGTACCATTGAATTAATATTTTTTGTGTGTAACCAAAGATATAATTTATTGTTGTATATAGTGCACAACATAGTATATCCATAATTTAGACCAGAATTTTATTAAAATAAAGTGGCAATGAATTCTTGAATTGGAACAGATAAATTTTGTGTACTGTAAATGTTCAGTGCAAATAATTGGAATGTTCATGATTTGTTTGCAGTCATTAAATGTAAAGTTGATAAGTTTTCACTGGAAGTTAAAAGTAACATGGTGGGGGCCCTCCGTGGCTCAGTTGGTTAGCGCGCTAGCGCAGCTTAATGACCCAGGAGCCTTTCACTAATGTGGTCGCTGTGAGTTCAAGTCCAGCTCATGCAGGCTTCCTCTCCGTGGGAAGGTCAACCAGCAACCTGCGGATGGTCGTGGATTTCCCCCAGGCTCTGCTCGCTTTCCACCCACCATAATGCTGGCCGCCGTCATATAAGTGAAATATTCTTGAGTACGGCGTAAAACACCAATCAAATAAATAAGTAATATGGTTGATATTGTGGTTTCATCATTCACCGATTATCTTTCATGTGTTTGGAACCAGTATTTTTTTTATATCATCTGTGTCTACGATTCACCCAATAACATTCATACAAAATTCAGATTTCCCCCTGATGTACTGTCACTTGCTAAATGGAACCACTGGTATAAACTTGACATGAGCCTCAGCGAGAACCTTACGTGACTTACGTGTGTGGTTTTTGATACTGCTGGTTCTGAAATTGGAACCACCTTACTTTACATCTTCAACCTCTTTGACCTCTAAAGCATATTTTTTTTCCAGTGGAATTTATACATACAATATGATAATGACACTAAAAAATAAAATATTTGTCTCACTAAAAATGCAAGCTTTATATCATTACTCTGCACACCATAGTTCTCTTAAGAATGTTTCAAATATTGGTCACAGTACTGGCTGAAAAGATTGAAGAATTAGTGTAAGCCCGTGACTTCTGAAAGAGCCTCACTCACTGATGCCTCTGAAAACAAGCATACAGAGGGCACTGAAAACAAGCATACAGAGGGCACTGAAAACAAGCATACAGAGGTCACTGAAAACAAGCATACAGAGGGCACTGAAAACCTTCATACAGAGGCCACTGAAAACAAGCATACAAAGGGCACTGAAAACCTTCATACAGAGGCCACTGAAAACAGGCATACAGAGGGCACTGAAAACAAGCATACAAGGGCTCTGAAAAGCTCATAAAATGTACCCCCTTGTAAGTGAAATATTCTAGAGTACAGTGTGAAACCCCGATCAAATGAATAAAGGGACACAAAATGTTGGAAAATCACACTAATAGCATGACTTGAGTAAATACTGACGCACGATTCATACAAGGAATTTTAATACCACTAGTTTAGTAAACAGTAACTTGTTTCAATAGGTATTTGGGAATTTTTAAAATTGGTTAAACTCTTCTGTCTTTCTATTTGTGTAGCCATTGCTTATAAATGGTTTACATTAGTAATAAGGTGGCTACATGTAGCTTTTAAATTAGTAATAAGGTGGCTACATGTAGTTTTAAAGTCTGTATAAATTAAAAATGCATTCATTGACATACTTTCATCACCAGATGTGGAAAAGCAACATTTTTAAGGCAGTATTTCTCGGTCATATTTGATCACAAAGCCTATTTGTTATTTTACTGGTTGTTATTTTTTATAGTTAATGTTTGTGTTTTTGGTGAATTAATGGGTTGGGGATAGAGGAACATGGGGCCTGTGAAGTTTATTACGTGGTCTTGTCAAGTTGACTGGGTATCCAGGTGTGACATTGACGCCTTGCTTCAAGGTTCTGTCCAAATTTGGACACTACTGAACAGAAAAGCTGGAAAGAAGTCTGGACTACAAGAATTAAGTATCTGTTTTGATTTGTGAGGAGTATGTTTAAGTTTTGGCGTGTCGAGAACATTATGATTGCTTTCACAATGTTTTCAACCCATTAGTCTGTGTTGCAATTATTTGTATTTACATTTTTTCATTACACTTTTTTTTGAAGTAACAAATATAGGAATTAAGATTGCGTGTATGTTCTCTAAACAAGGGTATTGTCCAATTTAATTAAATGAATCTTGGATTCAAAACTCGAAATAGACTTTTAAAAAGGTTTAAGGATTTTAAAAGGCCTATGATATAAAACTCTTTTCATGAATTTCATTTGTTCATATTGCGGACTGATATAATGAAAAAGGGCACAAATCTTGTTTTGACTTGTCTGAAATTTGTTTCTCTCTGCACACAAAACTCAAGAGGAGGTTGAAATAATTGTAACCAATGTGATTCAAACAATGTTTGGCAAAACCACTGTCATGTACATAATTCTTACATGTGTTCAGAATGTTTTATTCTCCTCTTAATTGTTCACTTGTTTTTGAAGATTTATGTAAGATACTTTGAAAATGGCTGACAATTCAGAACTAATCCCCAAGTACTTGTTCCTGAAGTGTTGGCTACATGTTAGACAGGTGTAAATCCAGTGCTGCTGGGTGGAAATAAATGATTCAAGCAGCCTTACCTGGCCATTGTTTGTCTGTGATTTTTCTGTAGACCATTAGTGTAAATAGTTTTTACAAGATGCACCTTGTTGGAAGATGACTGTGGCAACAACCACCTCAGTCTTGTCTTCATTGACAGCTCTAAGGATTCCTTCATTGTCATATGACTGAAAAATTGTTAAGTACGACATTAAACCCCAAGCACTCACTCACTGTTCACTGACTGTGGAAGCAAGCACTGGTTTGTGAGACATTCAATACCCCAGTCTTGTCTTCATTGACTGTGGTAGCAACCACTGGTTTGTGAGACATTCAATACCCCTGTCTTGTCTTCATTGTCTGTGGCAGCAACCACTGGTTTGTGAGACATTCAATACCCCTGTCTTGTCTTCACTGACTGTGGCAGCAACCACTGGTTTGTGAGACATTCAATACCCCAGTCTTGTCTTCATTGACTGGCAGGCAACCACTGGTTTGTGAGACGTTCAATACCCCAGTCTTGTCTCCACTGACTGTGGCAGCAACAACTGGTTTGTGAGACGTTCAATACCCCAGTCTTGTCTTCACTGACTGTGGAAGCAACCACTGGTTTGTGAGATGTTCAATACCCCCGTCTTGTCTTCATTGACTATGGCGGCAAACACTGGTTTGTGAGACGTTCAATACCCCAGTCTTGTCTTCATTGACTGTGGCAGCGACCACTGGTTAGTGAGACATTCAATACCCTAGTCTTGTCTTCATTGACTGTGGCAGCAACCACTGGTTTGTGAGACATTCAATACCCAAGTCTTGTCTTCATTGACTGTGGGAGCAACCACTGGTTTGTGAGACATTCAATACCCCTGTCTTGTCTTCATTGACTGTGGGAGCAACCACTGGTTTGTGAGACATTCAATACCCAAGTCTTGTCTTCATTGACTGTGGCAGCAACCACTGGTTTGTGAGACGTTCAATACCCCCGTCTTGTCTTCATTGACTGTGGCGGCAACCACTGGTTTGTGAGACGTTCAATACCCCAGTCTTGTCTTCATTGACTGTGGCAGCAACCACTGGTTAGTGAGACATTCAATACCCCTGTCTTGTCTTCACAGACTGTGGTAAAAACCACTGGTTTGTGAGACATTCAATACCCAAGTCTTGTCTTCATTGACTGTGGCAGCAACCACTGGTTTGTGAGACGTTCAATACCCCAGTCTTGTCTCCACTGACTGTGGCAGCAACAACTGGTTTGTGAGACATTCAATACCCCTGTCTTGTCTTCATTGACTGTGGCAGCAACCACTGGTTTGTGAGACGTTCAATACCCCTGTCTTGTCTCCACTGACTGTGGCAGCAACCACTGGTTTGTGAGACGTTCAATACCCCTGTCTTGTCTTCATTGACTGTGGCAGCAACCACTGGTTTGTGAGACATCCAATACCCTAGTCTTCATTGACTGTGGCAGCAACCACTGGTTTGTGAGACATCCAATACCCCTGTCTTGTCTTCATTGACTGTGGCAGCAACCACTGGTTTGTGAGACGTTCAATACCCCTGTCTTGTCTTCATTGACTGTGGCAGCAACCACTGGTTTGTGAGATGTTCAATACCCTCGTCTTGTCTTCATTGACTGTGGCAGCAACCACTGGTTTGTGAGACGTTCAATACCCTAGTCTTGTCTTCATTGACTGTGGCGGCAACCACTGGTTTGTGAGACATTCAATACCCCAGCCTTGTCTTCATTGACTGTGGCAGCAACCACTGGTTTGTGAGACATCCAATACCCTAGTCTTCATTGACTGTGGCAGCAACCACTGGTTTGTGAGACGTTCAATACCCCTGTCTTGTCTTCATTGACTGTGGCAGCAACCACTGGTTTGTGAGACATTCAATACCCCTGTCTTGTCTTCATTGACTGTGGCAGCAACCACTGGTTTGTGAGATGTTCAATACCCCCGTCTTGTCTTCATTGACTGTGGCAGCAACCACTGGTTTGTGAGACGTTCAATACCCTAGTCTTGTCTTCACTGGCTGTGGAAGCAACCACTGGTTTGTGAGATGTTCAATACCCCTGTCTTGTCTTCATTGACTGTGGCGGCAACCACTGGTTTGTGAGACGTTCAATACCCCAGTCTTGTCTTCATTGACTGTGGCAGCAACCACTGGTTAGTGAGACATTCAATACCCCTGTCTTGTCTTCATTGACTGTGGCAGGCAACCACTGGTTTGTGAGACATTCAATACCCCAGTCTTGTCTTCATTGACTGTGGCGGCAACCACTGGTTTGTGAGACATTCAATACCCCAGCCTTGTCTTCATTGACTGTGGCAGCAACCACTGGTTTGTGAGACATCCAATACCCTAGTCTTCATTGACTGTGGCAGCAATCACTGGTTTGTGAGACGTTCAATACCGTAGTCTTGTCTTCATCGACTGTGGTAGCAACCACTGGTTAGTGAGACATTCAATACCCTAGTCTTGTCTTCATTGACTGTGGCAGGCAACCACTGGTTTGTGAGACATTCAATACCCTAGTCTTGTCTTCATTGACTATGGTAGCAACCACTGGTTTGTGAGACGTTCAATACCTCCGTCTTGTCTTCACAGACTGTGGTAAAAAACCACTGGTTAGTGAGACATTCAATACCCTAGTCTTGTCTTCATTGACTGTGGCAGGCAACCACTGGTTTGTGAGACATTCAATACCCTAGTCTTGTCTTCACTGACTATGGCAGCAACCACTGGTTTGTGAGACGTTCAATACCCCGTCTTGTCTTCATTGACTGTGGGAGCAACCAGTGGTTTGTGAGACATTTAATACCCCTGTCTTGTCTTCATTGACTGTGGCAGCAACCACTGGTTTGTGAGACGTTCAATACCCCGTCTTGTCTTCACAGACTGTGGCAGCAACCACTGGTTTGTGAGACATTTAATACCCCTGTCATGTCTTCATTGGCTGTGGCAGCAACCACTGGTTTGTAAGACATTCAATACCCCCGTCTTGTCTTCACAGACTGTGGCAGCAACCACTGGTTTGTGAGACGTTCAATACCCCAGTCTTGTCTTCATTGACTGTGGAAGCACTGGTTTGTGAGACGTTCAATACCCCCGTCTTGTCTTCACAGACTGTGGCAGCAACCAGTGGTTTGTGAGACATTTAATACCCCTGTCATGTCTTCATTGACTGTGGCAGGCAACCACTGGTTTGTGAGACATTCAATACCCCTGTCTTGTCTTCACAGACTGTGGCAGCAACCACTGGTTTGTGAGACATTTAATACCCCTGTCATGTCTTCATTGGCTGTGGCAGCAACCACTCGTTTGTGAGACGTTTAATGCCCCAGTTGTATCTCCACTGAAGACCATATGTCTTCCACCAGTATCATGTACAGATCTGTACATCACAGGTGGAAAAGCTTCTCACCAACTTGCTGGAGGTTTGTGGGTTGTCACAGGCACACTGGTTTCGTCCACCCACTGAACTGACTGCCGTCGTTTAAGTGGTGAATTCTTTAGTTAGACATAAAACAGGTATCAAATAAGTTATATTAGACATAAAATACAGATCAAGAACTATTTTTTAATTTATTGGTTACTGTTAAACACTACCCAAGACGACAGTCAGGTTTACTGGTGGATGAAACTCGCTGGTCTGGAAGAGAGATTGCCCTTAACCAAGTTCCCAACAAACCTGGTAAATTAAAGGTGCAGCCAAAGCAATGAGAGCTTTGATTTGAATAAAGTGACTTCACTGGTCACAATGAGGCAGCACTATCACCATATAAGTAATCAAGTGTCCCATACAGACATTTGTGCGGCTGCCATTATTATAATGACAAGCACCAAGGAAAGACATCCATAATCAAAGTCTGTTTACAGTGTAAGTACTCCTGCACAAAGGGACATATGCTATGAATGTCAATCCATTAGACAATCTTGTAAATACTTAAAATCACCCCAATTAACCCTGGGTACAAATGCTCGCTTTGGGTGGACTGCTAGTTAATAATTTTAGACATGATTTGCAAGGATGTACCATTTAATTAAATGTCTCCAAAAACAAGCATATTTTTCACACGCTGTTGTTAGCTATTCAATCATTAAGATGTATAACTCTTTCGAAAATGTACAGTTATGTAGTTATGGACTAATATATTGTCCATTTATTGAGACCACTTAGAAGTACAAGTTAAATTTTGCGCATGACCATAACTTACCTAAGTTACATAAGTTAACAACCACCTTTCAGATCCTTTGAAGAAGTGGCGTAACTACTTTTGAAACTAATTTGTAAAATCCACTGTATGGTTTACAAGCGACTGTAGTTCCGATTCCCTTTGTCCAGGCAGTGCTTTAGCACCAGTGTTCACACACACGCTGGAGATTGACATTAATTTACCAATCACCTGTCTCGCAATGTTCTGGATACATAAATGACACCGCTTTCCATCAGGAACTCTGTAAGTTCACAAATGTTAAGCACCTCAAATTTTCCCAGTGTTTGTCAATTCTAATTAAGCTTTTGTGAATCGTTTTGCAGGGCCCATTTTATAGTAAATGTAATCAGATATAGTTGGCTAACATTTCTGACAGGCCACATGGTACGGTAGGACCATTTTTACCTTCAGCGATAAAAGAATGCAACCTCAAATCTCCCGTATTCCTATCTGGAGTGAACTGCTGTTCAAAAGAGTTCAAGCCAGGCTTAAATCTTAATACCAATCTTGTTTTTTTTTTTTGTTTTTTTTGATTGGTGTTTTACGCCGTACTCAAGAATATTTCACTTATACGACGGCGGCCAGCATTATGGTGGGTGGAAACCGGGCAGAGCTCGGGGGAAACCCACGACCATGCGCAGGTTGCTGGCAGACCTTCCCACGTACGGCCAGAGAGGAAGGCAGCATGAGCTGGTCTTGAACTCACAGCGACCGCATTGGTGAAAGGCTTCTGGGTCATTACGCTGCGCTGGCGCGCTAACCGACTGAGCCACGGATGCCTCCCAATCTTGTTCTAATACAAAAAAATCGACTAAAGTTAATACCAGGCTCAGCTGTTAATACACTTTTAAAAAACTGGGCCCAATTTTAGTGAAGTAAAAAAAAAGACAAACAGGGAATATTTCCATGACAAATACAAAACAAATCTATTTATTATCGTCTACAAAATTCTGTGAACATTTAAATCACTAAGAAATGACTTGAACGTCATCCTTCCAGCGTTTCTTTTCAGCATATCTGTTGCCCTTTGGGTTGTCGTAGTCAATCCCTGGTTCTATTCCGGCTTTAATCACTTTGGGCTCCGACAGTTCTATGTCCCCATCTTTCATGGCCTGGATAAATACTTTGAACTGAAAAAGTGAAAAAATGAAACATGAACCATGAAATGAACTATTTCAAGACAAAAAATGCAGATGTGACATCAATGTTACCCACTGAATGTTCTAAATGATTTTCATCATGTGACTTACAAGAAAAAAAAAACATTGTGTTAAACAAAATGTCAACATGTGGCACTACCCAGGTCAAAGGTTTCCAGTGGCCTGTCTTCTCCACTTTACCAGCGTACCTGCAACCTGTCTAGATGTGTTTTATTGTTTTTGGATTAACCTGCTGAATTCTTGCATTCTGCAGGCTTGCACGGCTTTCATGCACTTAACCAATGAGGTGCCTGACAAAGGTCTTTGGTTTACACCTGGCACTCCACTTTACACCACTCATAAACTGTACTCTTTCAATATTCTATATTTTGAACATGGCACGAAAAACTAATCAATCTGCTATAAATCTTCAACCTTTTCGGTGGAATTTTTTGCACAGAATTATTATGAAACTGACTTGCGCTGCTAAAGATTCAAGCTTCACAAAACTGTACAAATTTTTTTCTACACCCCATAGCAGAGGCAGTTGAAAAGAATTATGGTATCTCACATTTTCTATTAAATCTGTAACTCTCTGCTTTCCTGAACAAGTTACAGAATTGAATTTTTCTGATAACTATTTTCCAACAACTTAAAGGCCTTCATTAATGAAACTCAAGAAACTTTATACAGACCTATGGAACTGCATAAAGCAAAACAACATGCTCTGAACCCGGATGAACCCCGAGCTCTGAACCCGGATGAACCTCTGACAAGTTACAGAGGCAAAATTTTCTTGGTCTGACATATGATCATGTCATACTGGTGACAGAGGTTTCCATTGAATTTCATGGCAGGCAACACAACAGCGTCCACTTCTGACCGTTACCAAGGCTCTAATACAATACATATTTCTTTCCTCTGTCAAGGATGAACTCCGAACTCTGAACCTGGATGAACCCCGAGCGCTTAACCCGGATGAACCTCGAGCTTTGAACCCGGATGAACTCCAAGCTCTGAACCCGGATGAACCCAGAGCTCTGAACCCAGATGAACTCCAAGCTCTGAACCCGGATGAACCCCGAGTTCTGAACCCGAATGAACCCTGAGCTCTGAACCCGGATGAACCCTGAGCTCTGAACCCGGATGGACCCCGAGCTCTGAACCTGGATGAACCCCGAGCTCTGCACCCGGATGAACCTCGAGCTCTTAACCCGGATGAACCTCGAGCTTTGAACCCGGATGAACTCCAAGCTCTGAACCCGGATGAACCCAGAGCTCTGAACCCGGATGAACTCCAAGCTCTGAACCCGGATGAACCCCGAGTTCTGAACCCGAATGAACCCTGAGCTCTGAACCCGGATGAACCCTGAGCTCTGAACCCGGATTGACCCCGAGCTCTGAACCCGGATGAACCCCGAGCTCTGAACCCGGATGAACCCAAGCTCTGAACCCAGATGAACCCAGAGCTCTGAACCCAGATGAACCCAGAGCTCTGAACCCGACACTGGACTAACCTTCTGTGACAAACTTCTCTCGTCGTAATCACAGAACACCTGACTGAGTCCTGCCTGGTGACAGCGATGTGCAAGAATCCTCCCAATGCTCTGTGCTGCTATCACATCTGTGCAGCTGCAATGAAACATACATGTTAGCACTGAGTTCTGAAAGTTCTATATTCGTTCTCACTTAATGGCAGATTTTCTCTTTCCCGCAGTACGATGTTAAACCCCAAGCACTCACTCACTCACTCTTTTTTCCGCACAGGCACACATTACATGAGTTAAGTTCAAAAGAATTTGATTCAGGCATTAACAAAAAAAAAAAAAAAAAAAAAAAAATAAAAGAGCAATAGCTCAGTGAAACATCACTGGTATCTAAAATTGACCCACCTTAGAATTAATGCTATGCCAATTTAAATTGTTTCACAGGCAGAATAAATATTTTTCCAACAGAGGATGGTATAGATGTAAATCTTAAAAATTAATTGTGGGAAATCTGGACTGTTCCAGTAGTTTTTTCCCCATTCAAGACATATTTATGCATATAGAAACTTTGGAAAAACAGGAAAAATATCAAGGTCTGACAAAAAAGAGGGTGGATTTTCAGTTTAGTGCCGGCTGGCCAGTAAAACACAAAATAAAATTGCAGTTGCCAAACCACCTGTTTTTTTCTGAAGTGCTTCTACCATAAGAAGGAACAAAGACAGTGTCTTGTCTGAGTCTCTAAAAGCTTAGGCCTTGTTAAATAATCCTGACAATGCTGTCAATCATACCTGTAAAGATGCTGTCTGATTGGCCACTCGGAGGTGGAGGCGGAGATTATCCTTTTCCCATTTGAATGCTCTATGTATCCGGCTGTGTTACGATTGGTTATTTCAAATATTAGCCTAAAACATAATGTCACTGATAAAAACTGAGCTTGTTACATTTCAGCCAATATAAATATGAGAACTGAACATGGGAACAGTTTTATAATCACTGTTATTTTTTAAATTCTTTGTAATTCTTGTGTTCTTGTGTAACTAAATTCACATACTTTTAAATTTTACATCTCCTAGAAGTATGGTGTCAAAAATACTCTTACAAATTGCTACAAATATAGCAAGGATGGTGACGTGGCTGCCGTGAACCAATCAGAATCTTATTTGATTGATTGGTGTTTTTACGCCGTACTCAAGAATATTTCACTTATACGATGACCATCCGGAGGTTGCTGGCAGACCTTCCCGCATACGGCCAGACAGCAAGCATACGCCGTACTCAAGACTATTTCACTTATACGACGGCGGCCAGCATTATGGTGGGAAGAAACAGGCACAGCCCGGGGGAAACCCACAACCCTCTGCAGGTTGCTGGCAGGCCTTCCCACGTACGGACGGAGAGGAAGCCAGCATGAGCTGGACTTGAACTCACAGCGACCGCATTGATGAGAGGCTCCTGGGTCATTACGCTACGCTAGCTCGCTAACCGACTGAGCCACGGAGGCCCCCCGATCAGAATCATCACCACATTTAAATTAACAGTTGAGGTGCCAGATTGTTGGTTGACTATTGACTAATGAGACTATACTGTCCAACCTATGAACAAAAAAAATCAGTGGCTGATTGGACACATTAACAGCACGTTTTGACTACAGCCCTGGATATGACCTGATACAAGTAGTAGGCAAAATTAATCAGCAGTGTGCCTTGTTGCTCTCTAGTTCTTGTTGATGATGTAGCTTTCATCCATATGACATTGTTGTGAGTGTGTGTTATGAGTGTGTGTTATTTATGGAAAGCTGTGTGACTGAGCCACTGGTTAAATCCTAGTCCATGAACATGTTGCAAATTATGGACCTATTGTAATTCTTCAACCTTTTTGCATGTTTGTAAGGTGTTCATTCAAGCATATTCTGAAGCATCATTCTGTGTTGAGTGATGAAATTATACTTTTCGTGAAGCCCTGAAACTGGCCCATCCAACCAATGTAGTTTTGTCTCAAAAATCAAATTAAAAATGTGCATACATTGCACTGAAAGCTGCTCTTTCGTATGCGAAAAGGTTGAGGGATTAAGATACATGTGTGTTTTCCAGGTATGTTTTCCAGGTAACAACAGAATCAGCAACTCCTAAATTTGAACATGCCACTTACCCTGGCATAGGTTTGAAATTGTAGTTCTTGCATTCCCTAACAGGCACTGTAATTCTTCTACACTCTGTTTTTAGATCAAGATCTGATTACAAGTGTATATCAACATGTCTGAGATTGTTAACTGGACACTTATTTTCTATCCACACTTCTATGAGAAACTAAGCTGTGAATGAGACCTGATATTATATATATATATATATATATATATATATATATATATATATATATATATATATATATATATATATATGTAGATGCAAAATATTACAAAATTATATTACATATAATAAATAATATTACACACTTGTTATAATAATCTTTACGTGGATACTGGTAAGTCCATCCTGTAGTTTTACGCGCCAGTCCCATGGACTCAAGATTCCTGAAATAAGACAGTAAAATTATTGTAAAAGGAACTAAACCAATAAATATCATATCCCATAATGCAGCATACAGTAAATCACACATAATTTCCTCGAATTCTCACCAACTAATAACCCTAATGTATGAACTGTTGTATGCAAAAGGGTGATTTATTCATAATTGGGAGAAAATCATGCGAAGTACGTCACACACAATTTCAGATGATTCTTTCATCAATTTACTACAGCAGGGTGATTAGATGGTCAAAATTATACGAACAGATGATTTACTGTGAATGCCATAACAGGGGTGGAGCCAAAGATAGAATGTCAAAGAGGGCAATATTGAATAACACCAAACTTAAATGTCGTGGCAGACTGTGATGCCAGAAAAAATGGATTTACATACAACTAAAGACGAGTGAGTGAGTGAGTACTTGGGGATTAACTTTGTACTTAACAATTTTTCAGTCATATGAAGACGAAGAAATCCTTAAAACTAAAGATGAAGGGTTAAAAGTCAACGCCCAAATCCCACATCTATATCCCATGCTAAATATGCAAAAGGTATCAAGCTGAATTTCAAGCTTAAACTGACGGAACACAAAATGAATTCAGAAAATATGTGAAGCAGTTATTGCACAGAAACCAAAAAACCGAACCTGTGAACACTTCCATGTATTATCACACAAAAATGTGGAACAGTCAGACATGCTCATGGCTGGCGGTGATGTACTCTGTGTACATAATCTAAACTGTGGACGAATGTGATCTCTTTATATTCTCAATTCACGGTTCCATATCTGTCAAAATGTCAAGGGGGCCTCCATGGCTAACACACCATAATGACCTAGGAGCCTCTCACCAATGCGGTCGCTGTGAGTTCAAGCCCAGCTCGTGGTGGCTTCCTCTCCGGTTGTAACAGGGAAGGTCTGCCAGCAACCTGCGGATGGTTGTGGGTTTTCCCTGGGCTCTGCGTAATTTCCTCCCACCATAATGCTGGCCGCCGTCATAAAGAGAAATATTCTTGAGTAACCGTAAAACACCAATCAAATAAAGAAATAAATCAAAATGTCAATATCTATATTTACTAAACACACCTTGGATTTCTGTTAACAAATTCTGGATTGACTTCATAGTCTCTATTGCTCTGACTTGACATCTGTCTAGAAGTTTGACAGCAACAGCATCTGGGCAGCACTGCAAGACCTAAAACAAGACAATTCTACCATTATATACAAACCTGAAGTGTTCATCAACATTTTATACATATGTAGTATAGGCCTCCGTGGCACGCCAGCACAGCGCAATGACTCCTCCCACCAATGCAATCACTGTGAGTTCGAGTCCACCTCATGCTGGCTTCCTCTCGGGCCACACGTTGGAAGGTCTGACAGCAACATGTGGATGATCTTGGGTTACCCCCAGCTGTTGTCATATAAGTGAAATATTCTTGAGTATGGTGTAAAACATGAATAAAATAAATAAATGAATAAATATGTAGTGTATGAATGTTCCTTGTAAACAATGGACCCTCTAATTTAAAACACTCACTTTCATGCTCAAAATAATGAATGACAGTACGTTCGCACACTGCACGAGTCATTTAGACGGCATACGTAAATGCTAATTCCAAGAAATGGAGGAGGTTATGGATGAAGCCGTGTGATTGAACCGTTGGTAGCATGCCATTTTCAAAGTTATACTAGTTCACGAACATGTAGCAAATTATGGGGACCAAGGTTTTCCAAGTTACACTGACTGCTGGATTCGAACTCGAGATTTCTCTGGCCAAGAGATTGTGCTTCCCCTCAAACTTGATTTTTAAATCGAGATCTGATTACACGAGCACAATGACATGGTTGCGATCAGTAACTGAACACTTATTTTCCATCTATACCTTTGTTATGAACTAAAGGTGGTGATGTGATACGTGAAAGCCGAAAAATTCGTCGGAAAAAGTGACAGCCGAGCTCTTGAGAAGACATATTGGAATCCACACCGAAATAAAAGGGGCCATCTGTTATTTTTGTAGTAATTAAACATTGATATCGCTTCATTCGTTATTGATGAGGTACATGCTGAGGATCTGTATCATTTGGGTGTTACAGTTCATGTATGCAAAGACATATTGCAGATATATCGTTTATCATAGAAATGCTTTCAATACTTGCAAAAAATGTATTATCCCTGACTTCCGGTTAACACGCACGTGGTTCTGGTTTGTTTGAAAACACAGGGAAGCGACAGGAAAACTTAACACCTTAATAACACAATGGCGTGAGTATTTTGCATAATTTTGAGGTTTACAGTAAATTCTACTGTAGATGAAAAAGATTGGTGTGAAATGGATCCTATGTCGGAAGAATCAAACTCTTCTCTTTCCTGACAGACCAGGTGTATACACTGTGCCGTCGGCACTTTCATTTTCTTTACATTACATTTATGACATGGTTATTCTCATGGATAGACGCCTCCTCCCAAGTTTGACTTAAGGCTGTAGGAGGGAAATATCGGAGATTCTCTCTCCTGTTATGTCGTGCATGGTGTGTGGAAATAAAGTTTTTTTGATGTATATGGATGCTCACTACCTCTGTAGGGCTGTGATTACATATACTATCACAGCCCTGTCTCGTTCCATAAGCTTACCTTGAACACCAGTGTACTTCCCTTGCTGGCTTTAATATACTACTGCAGGGCACCAAATAATATGTCTGACCGTAGATATAGTCGTCTCAGCTACCAATTCCAGGTAGGTGGATGTTCCCATGTGTCCTCGCAAATAAATCCACACTACTATGAAACTAGTAAAAACTGGATAAATTCTAACTTCAACCGCTCTGTTTGAATGCATACTCTACACAGAGGAGTGAATCATGTATACAATTATCACTGCTATTGTTAGGCAAGTTAGACCTTTTGACACACATCCTGGCTAATTGTTTAGGATCAGTCTCACCAGTAATCACATAGAGGGAACCCATAATGAACATTGATGAATAAAAAAATTTCTCAAACATTTAAAGAATAAACAAGATGTGCAAAATATATATATGCCAGTAATATTAGTAATATCTCCCTTGTATGGGCTCTGAGGAGCATACATTCAAACAGGGCGGATGGAGTTGGAATTTATCCAGTTTCCACACTAGTCTCATGCTTGTGTGGATTTATTAGTAATGACACATGGGAACACCTACCTGGAATTGATAGCTGAGATGACTATAACTACAGACAGACAAATTATTTGGTGCCCAGCATATTAAAGCCAGGAAGGGAAGTACAGAGTTGTTCAGGGTAAGCTTATGGAACAAGACAGGGCTGTGATAGTATACGTAATCACAGCCCTACATATGGGCTACTCACAGGATATACAAATCTGTTTAGCCTGTTGCCTTCAAAGATTATTTCACCCCAAGGGTGATTTGTCACGAGTGCGAATCAAGTTAGTTCCGAGAGGTATTTCAAGAGATGAACTCAGTGTGATGTAGCACAATTCTAGGGCTAGCTTTATAATATAGTCTAGCCCTGCCTTTATAATAGTCTAGCCCTACCACATCGCATAGAGCGCTCTGTCAAGACGTTTTCCTCCACTGCCATGTTTGGCTTCACTTTGACGTTGGTAGCCTACATCTAGACTACGGGGCCTCCGTGGCTCTGTCGGTTAGCGCAGCGTAATGACCCAGGAGTCTCTCACCAATGCGGTTGCTGTGAGTTCAAGTCCAGCTCATGCTGGCTTCCTCGCCGGCCATACGTGGGAAGGTCTGCCAGCAACCTGCGGATGGTCGTGGGTTTCCCCCGGGCTGTGCCGGGTTTCCATGCACCATAATGCTGGCCGCCATCGTATAAGTGAAATATTCTTAAGTACGGCGTAAAACACCAATCAAATAAATACATAAATAAATACATCTAGACTACGCACGGAAAATGTTGAATTCTACCCCCTGGAACAAATGTTTGTAACGTACGGCACAACTTACTGTAGCAGGTTTCTCTGTCCATGATGATTTTCTATAGACCAAGAATTCTGATTGCCACAGAGTGTCAGGTCACTCAGGCTCTTTAGGCACATATCGCAAGAAGTCATAACAGAGTGTGCCTGACACCAGCGGAAAAGTATCTCCCTTTGCTCTGATTATTATTGAAAGAACTCTCTCCTGATGTGTGTGATTTTGCTGATTTTCAACAGAGATTTTTTGCTTCTACAATGTCACAAAAAAGAAAAGGGGTGCTTTTTAACATATGAGGAATAGGTTTTCGATGCATATAGATATATATACATTTGGCCTAGTATTTCTTTTAAGCTGAGGAACACAAAGATTAGGGCATTACATGTGTATGGCAGTTGGTGTGCGTATAGCGTGCTTTCTTAAATCTGACCAGTCACTAGAGCGATACAATTTGTTACTAAAAATAGACATTAATTTACAGATTTATGGGAAATATTATTTCTAAAGTCACAGTCAGTCATGGGCAGTTGTAGTTGAAACAGACTAGACTGTATTGGCAAAGTTAGTTGCTTTGTCAAGCTTTATCTTAGCCTCTGGTGATTTAACATGTACATGCATTGAGTTTTAACATGACACGTCTTCCAGTGTTTTAATCTCTAGTTATGTTTTACCACAGCGCATCACCTCATGTTCATCTGTCAATAGAAAGAAGGTGAAGTCAGCAGATTCCAATATTCTTATAATGTCATTCATTTTGTAATTCAGTCAAATCATTATTGTTTTAGTGAAGAAGAAGGGAGGCGACTCTTGGCTCAGTTCAAGAGTGAAACAGGGGAGGTAACTGGTACTCCATTTGACCTTCCAGTGGATATCACTGTGGACAAGCTACAACTCATTTGTAATGCTTTGTTACAAAAGGTGAGTTAAAACTAATTCCATGCATATCTGTATTTTACCCATAATCCTTTTGTGTGCAGACTTACACGTGTTTTTGATAAAGACTTAGGTCAAGCTCGAGGACATTTCCTGACAACGCCTGTAAGTTTGTGTACTTCTGTTTGTGTTTTTTTTTTTTTTTTTTTTGAAATTAAAGTAAATAAATGTTTTGAACATTGAAGCTGGTTGTATATTGGCGAATAAGCTGGCCAACAAGACAAAGAAAGAACTGGGTGGTGTCGATCTTGGAATTACAAGAACAAAGCAGAAAATACATGTACATGTGTAATATTAAAGTTTCTTTGAAAGTCAAGTGAGTTATTGATGGTTCTTTAATTAGCATACTTTATGCCCTCTATGTAATAATAAACAAAATCCCCAGGAATTATGGGGTCTATATGGTTACAAATGTTGATCTACAGTTACTGAATTTAATGGATTTATCAACTTATTATATAAACATGTTTGTTTGCGTTTGATGTATTCCTACCAGTTTATCTAGTTCGGTTTGGAACAAATTCAAGGTACTGGTTATTATTTTATTTACTATGATCCCTTAAGAAGTTTTGTTTTCAAAACTGCGATAAATGGACATCGATCACAGATAGAAGTTGGATGGCTCCCGATAACATCATTGTAAATTTCAAGTTGTAAAAAATTCAGAAAGTCTCACTGATATTTTGCCTTGTTGACTGTTTTTTATATGAGGTGGTCATAGTGTCATTTGTCCATAGGGAAATAAAGCAAGAGTAACATTTTTTTTCTACAGAGGGCTCAGCAAGGAAGGCATATAGTCAAATCACTTGAGCAGCATCAGTGCTCTCACAGCCAAATAAAGGGAGATAACCTCGTCTGAACAGCATTTTGCATCATCTGCAAGATGTGGGAATATTCATGTCCCTGCACGACATCTTCCACATAATTATACTGAACACTTTAAATCAATAGTACTCTTATTATCCCTCATCAGGCAAAATACCCCGTTTTTTAATAGATTGCAATGGTCAAATGGGGGAGATTATATTCCTCCATGTATCCTGCAGCCAATACTATGAGTCTGTTGACTGTGTTATCTCCCTTTATACATCAGTTTTCTGTGCTGAATTGATGGGTCTTTTGTAGGATATTTTAGTGACGGGTTACGGAAATATTGGCTGACGCCTCGTTCAGTATGAGGGATACCTGTACATGTACTTACGGAATTAATACAGATGCAACAGGGGCCTCCGTGGTCCAGGGGGTTAGCACGCCAGCACGGCGCAATGACCCAGGAGCCTCTCACCAATGCGGCCTCTGTGAGGTCAAATCCAGCTCGTGCTGGCTTCCTCTCAGGCCATATGTGGAAAGGTCTGTTAGAAACCTGCGGACAGTCGTGGGTTTCTTCTGGCTCTGCCCAGTTTTCTTCCACCATAATGCTGGGCGCCGTCATACCAGTGAAATATTCTTGAGTATGGCATAAAACACCAATCAAATGAATAAATAAATAAACAAACATAAATGCAACATTGTCGGCTGCCCTGTGAAAGAAGCTCAATCTGTTTCATTGTTTGTTTTTTTCTGTGGTACAGGAGGAGTCCACGCCTTACCTGTTTTACGTCAACGACACCGAAATTGTTGATACCTTAGAGAAATCCCTAGGTCCTGAAAGTTTGGAGACTTCAGAGAAAGTGTTGGATATTATATATCAGCCGCAGGCGGTGTTCAGAGTGCGATCCGTCACACGATGTACCAGTTCCATAGAGGGTCACGCAGAAGCTGTGATTTCATTGGCCTTCAGTCCAGATGGAAGGTCAGCTCACATTGCATTTGTATTTCTCAACTCTTTCAAAAAATCTCTATTTGCTCCAAGAGTTCAACAAACTTACTTTCCAAAAAATCCTAAGACATTTTGTAAGATGAATACATCTCTCAGTATCTGAAAAAAAGCCACATGTTTTGAAGAGCCATGTCTTCAATTTGGCATAAAGCTTTATCATTTAAATTGGATTCAGTAACCTTTAAAGTCTTCTCTAGCATATTCTGTCTTACCCTGTTTAAAGAGGAGTACGAAAACAACTGTGTATTGGACGGTAAGGCGAGTCAGATTCTCTGTGTTAGAGACCTAAAGTTTGAGGCTAGAGAGCTGCTGTACTTCACTCCCTGTCAGAGACATTGGGTTGGAGGATAGAACTATTATATCTTCTCACTCTCTATTAGAGACATTGTGTCGGAAATATTGTTAAAAAGTACAAGGCGAGTCAGATTCTCTGTGTTAGAGACCTAAAGTTTTAGGCTAGAGAGCTGCTGTACTTCACTCCCTGTCAGAGACATTGGGTTGGAGGATAGAACTGTTATATCTTCTCACTGTCTATTAGAGACATTGTGTCGGAAATATTGTTAAAAAGTACAAGGCGAGTCAGATTCTCTCTGTTAGAGACATAAACTTTGAGGCTAGAGAGCTGCTGTACTTCACTCCCTGTCAGAGACATTGGGTTGGAGGATAGAACTGTTATATCTTCTCACTGTCTATTAGAGACATTGTGTCGGAAATATTGTTAAAAAGTACAAGGCGAGTCAGATTCTCTCTGTTAGAGACCTAAAGTTTGAGGCTAGAGAGCTGCTGTACTTCACTCCCTGTCAGAGACATTGGGTTGGAGGATAGAACTGTTATATCTTCTCACTGTCTATTAGAGACATTGTGTCGGAAATATTGTTAAAAAGTACAAGGCGAGTCAGATTCTCTCTGTTAGAGACCTAAAGTTTGAGGCTAGAGAGCTGCTGTACTTCACTCCCTGTCAGAGACATTGGGTTGGAGGATAGAACTGTTATATCTTCTCACTGTCTATTAGAGACATTGTGTCGGAAATATTGTTAAAAAGTACAAGGCGAGTCAGATTCTCTCTGTTAGAGACATAAACTTTGAGGCTAGAGAGCTGCTGTACTTCACTCCCTGTCAGAGGCATTGGGTTGGAGGATAGAACTGTTATATCTTCTCACTGTCTATTAGAGACATTGTGTCGGAAATATTGTTAAAAAGTACAAGGCGAGTCAGATTCTCTGTGTTAGAGACCTAAAGTTTTAGGCTAGAGAGCTGCTGTACTTCACTCCCTGTCAGAGACATTGGGTTGGAGGATAGAACTGTTATATCTTCTCACTCTCTATTAGAGACATTGTGTCGGAAATATTGTTAAAAAGTACAAGGCGAGTCAGATTCTCTGTGTTAGAGACCTAAAGTTTTAGGCTAGAGAGCTGCTGTACTTCACTCCCTGTCAGAGACATTGGGTTGGAGGATAGAACTGTTATATCTTCTCACTCTCTATTAGAGACATTGTGTCGGAAATATTGTTAAAAAGTACAAGGCGAGTCAGATTCTCTGTGTTAGAGACCTAAAGTTTTAGGCTAGAGAGCTGCTGTACTTCACTCCCTGTCAGAGACATTGGGTTGGAGGACAGAACTGTTATATCTTCTCACTGTCTATTAGAGACATTGTGTCGGAAATATTGTTAAAAAGTACAAGGCGAGTCAGATTCTCTGTGTTAGAGACCTAAAGTTTTAGGCTAGAGAGCTGCTGTACTTCACTCCCTGTCAGAGACATTGGGCTGGAGGACAGAACTGTTATATCTTCTCACTCTCTATTAGAGACATTGTGTCGGAAATATTGTTAAAAAGTACAATGCAAAACACCAGAGAAAATATCAATCATCTGTTGAGTTGTCATGGAGAGCAGGGGAGATAACTCTGAGATTACAAATGAAATTTTTTTTTTTGGTGACATT
Source organism: Liolophura sinensis (assembly GCF_032854445.1). Lineage (NCBI taxonomy): Eukaryota > Metazoa > Mollusca > Polyplacophora > Chitonida > Chitonidae > Liolophura > Liolophura sinensis. The sequence goes on along the minus strand of NC_088304.1, from coordinate 10,118,358 downwards.
CACATTTCTCTCCAAATCATTCTCTTTTTAGTGTCCTTAATTTGTATAGAGTAAATATAGTGTATTTATCATGTGAAAAACACCTCATATAACATTTTAAAACTGAGTAGATGTATGTCGTTGCTAATGGTGATGTGCAGTATGAAATATGCAGCATGATCGCCACAGCGTCAAAAAGATGGTCAAACACAGAAGGTATATAATAATACAGAATAAGGGACTATTTGTTTTCAGTGTGTAAGATTCTTTAGTTCCTTTTTAATACCTAATCAGGGAAGAGTTTGGTCAAAGCAGAGAACTCCTTTGTTCTTGTATGTAATATGTCACTGTTTAAGTTAAGTTGTGTATGCTGGCAAAGTTGTGCTCTTAAGAGTGACAGCTGAGAATGGTGTGGTCAGATACTCAATGTCTGTGTCAATGTAATCATTGTGATAATTTTTTCAGGTACATGGCATCGGGGTCAGGGGACACAACTGTGAGGTTCTGGGATTTGAACACGGAAACACCACAATATGTGTGTAAAGGTACGGCGTAGGAGCAAATTTGAAAACCACAAAATATCTACACAGTTTAACTTTGATTAAAAGGTATAACAGTTGTATCGTTTGGCAAATGGCAATCACTGCATGTTAGTTTGTGTGTCAATAAACTAGATTTTCTTCGGTAATTGCGCAAATGGCAGTGGTTTTTTTCACGGGCATTCCGATTTCCTCCACCCGTCCATCAGCCATTGTGTACATTTAACTGAAAACTTTCCATGAGTATGAAATTAAACAGTATTCAGTCAGTCAGTCAATCTTGAATCTGTGATATAACTATAAACAGAGAGGAAAATACGAAATTATTTTAAATCAAAAGACATGTAACAAGTACATGTGAGATGAAAGATCATTAAATAGTGTCCGGGAAAATGGTTTGATTTATTTTTTAAAATAGTTTTCAACCTAGTAAAATACATTTAAAACTTTGGATTCTACTGTGGCTTTTTCAGACCATATTGGGACAAGGGATGTCATTTTGGCTTTTTGCCACGTGACACACATAGATTGCGACAATCATAGATTGACACACACAAGTACAACGTTAAACTCCAAGCACTCACTCACTCACTCACTCATTAGGGCTATGAGTGTATTCAGCAATAGACCTTGGAATGAACTATTTCAAGCCAAAAATATTGATGTGATGTCACTGATACCCATTGGGTCCCAACAAACAACTATAGAATCCTGTGTTTTAAATGCATTTTAGTTGCGTAGAGAATTTCTAATAAAATAAATCAAACTATTTTCCTGGAGAGTGTTTAATGGTCTTTCATCTGATGAATACTTTATTTTAGTGTTTTCATTGCCTTTAATAAATATTGAATATATTAAATGTTTATTTTGACAGCTCATAAACATTGGGTGTTGTGCATCGCCTGGTCACCAAATGGAAGGAAACTCGCCTCCGGTTGTAAAAATAGTCAGGTAAGACGTCCTCTTCCTGGAACAGTCTGATTTTGCCCAGTATAGGCATATTTTACCTAGTGAGTTCTGTTTAGTGAGTTCGTGCCAGTGATTATGGTATTTGTCAGGCAATCTGCTCTGCTTCAAAATTCACATCTATCAAACATGTCAGATACCAGGCGATTTTACTCTGTGTAGTGTGTCCACTCCAACGAATTTCTGTCATTAAGACAACCAATCAAACACCACGAAATTCTGTTGACCTTTGCCATTTTGTTTGTGTGACATGATTTATTAGATCACGTGACATACATTGTTGACCACACAACCAACAGAAAAATCTGCCTATTGTGTCTGCTGTTACACTGCAGGTATTGCGGTCAGCGCCAGCAGAAATGTTTGACCCTACAAGTTACATCTGCCTAGTATGTCCCCAAGGTGATGTGTACCTTGTCTGTTGTCTGTATGATGTTGGATCAACTTTATTTGCCTTGGATTAAGACCGCTTTTAAGATTATTAATATTCATATCCCAAAAGTGCCACTCTCACTCTGTAGAATTTGTCCATCTTAGAATTCAAATAGTTGTCTGGAGTTTTTATTTAAAAAGGTCTGAAAATGTAAGTCACATGAAAAGGTAGTTATGGATTTCTTATCTCTATCCTGCTTTGCGTTGAACATAGTTTTGGAATTGGTATTGATACAGAGCATCCATAATGGTTGACGATTGGTAAACTGTTAAATGTCTGCTAGTCTTCAAATTGTTCTTCTGGCATTCCATTGGGGTTTTGTTTTTGTATGGTTTCTTTTTTTTGAAGTTCCAACATTGAAAAAAGATTTGACCTAAAATTTTGCCCATAAAAGTGCATTTTTAGAGGCAAATAAATGTCACAAAAAATTGTTTTTGGTGCTGAAACTTACAATTTTCCAATAGAATATCATCCCATGTTCCAAGCAAATCTCAAAACACCTTTCTAACATCTACGCAACTCTTAGAATCAGGACAAATTGGCAAGTTAGTCATGGAAGGAATTTGTGATTATTTAGATATATTTAGATTATTTAGAAGCAGCAATTTAAATTAATGTGGCCTAATTGTTCCTTCCCACTGTCTTTCTGGCATTTTCTGTTTGTGACATTTTTTCCAGATAAACCTGTGGGACCCGTTGACAGGCAAACAGTTAGGCAAAACAATGACAGGGCACAAACAGTGGATTACATGGCTTTGCTGGAAACCACTACATCTGTAAGTTTAATATATAAATTACCAATGTGATTATAGCTAAGGTAATCGGAATCAGTAGTGATTGGTTGAGAGAGAAGATAGGAGAACATAGGTTAAAGTGTTTGTCTTGCTCAGAATTGATCAGCCAATCAGAAAACATTAGGCCAGTGGCACTTGATTGCTGGTTTTCCCCAAAAAGAGGGTGTTATTAATTGTTATTATCCTTATATTCAAATGCATTTCAATAGGGGGAATTACCTCCCCTATGTATAAAATGACACTGTAAGAGTTACCTGCGCTGAATGCTCCCCAAGAAGTTGTAGACTTAGGCTGGACCATATGGAGTGAGTGCAGGCTGAAAAGAGCACATTGAAAAACAAAAAGGAAGAAATGAAGAGGGTGATAACACTGCATTCCTTGCTGTTAGGGAAACCCACGACCATCCGCAGGTTGTTGGCAGACCTTTCCACATACTGCCTGAGAGGAAGCCAGCATGCCTTTGCAGTTATAGAGTAATCAGTGGTGCAGTGATAATGCAGCCAATTCTCGTCACATCAATGTTACATGTAACTGTGAATGGTTAGGGGCCAGAGGGGCAGGATTTAGTATTCTTGTCATGTCAAGGTTACATGTAACTGTGAATGGTTAGGGGCCAGAGGGGCGTGGTTTAGTATTCTCGTCATGTCAAGGTTACATGTAACTGTGAATGGTTAGGGGCCAGAGGGGCGTGGTTTAGTATTCCTGTCACATCAAGGTTACATGTGAATGTGAATGGTTAGGAGCCAGAGGGGTGTGGTGTAGTATTCTCGTCATGTCAAGGTTACATGTAACTGTGAATGGTTAGGGGCCAGAGGGGTGTGGTTTAGTATTCTCGTCATGTCAAGGTTACATGTAACTGTGAATGGTTAGGGGGCAGAGGGGCGTGGTTTAGTATTCTTGTCATGTCAAGGTTACATGTAACTGTGAATTGTTAGGGGCCAGAGGGGCGTGGTTTAGTATTCTCATCATGTCAAGGTTACAAGTAACTGTGAATGGTTAGGGGGCAGACGGGCGTGGTTTAGTATTCTTGTCATGTCAAGGTTACATGTAACTGTGAATGGTTAGGGGCCAGAGGGGCGTGGTTTAGTATTCTCGTCACGTCAAGGTTACATGTAACTGTGAATGGTTAGGGGCCAGAGGGGCATGGTTTAGTATTCTTGTCATGTCAAGGCTACATGTAACTGTGAATGGTTAGGGGCCAGAGGGGCGTGGTTTAGTATTCTCGTCATGTCAAGGTTACATGTAACTGTGAATGGTTAGGGGCCAGAGGGGTGTGGTTTAGTATTCTTGTCACATCAAGGTTACATGTAACTGTAAATGGTTAGGGGGCAGAGGGGTGTGGTTTAGTATTCTCGTCAAGTCAAGGTTACATGTAACTGTGAATGGTTAGGGGGCAGAGGAGCGTGGTTTGGTATTCTGGTCATGTCAAGGTTACATGTAACTTTAAATGGTTAGGGGCCAGAGGGGTGTGGTTTAGTATTCTCGTCATGTCAAGGTTACATGTAACTGTGAATGGTTAGGGGGCAGAGGGGCGTGGTTTGGTATTCTCGTCACGTCAAAGTTACATGTAACTGTGAATAGTTAGGCGCCAGAGGGGCGTGGTTTAGTATTCTTGTCACATCAAGGTTATGTGTAAATGTGAATGGTTAGGGGCCAGAGGGGTGTGGTTTAGTATTCTTGTCATGTCAAGGTTACATGTAACTGTGAATGGTTAGGGGGCAGAGGGGCGTGGTTTAGTATTCTCGTCATGTCAAGGTTACATGTAACTGTAAATGGTTAGGGGCTAGAGGGGCGTGATTTAGTATTCTTGTCACGTCAAGGTTACATGTAACTGTGAATGGTTAGGGGGCAGAGGGGCGTGGTTTAGTATTCTCGTCATGTCAGGGTTACATGTAACTGTGAATGGTTAGGGGGCAGAGGGGCGTGGTTTAGTATTCTCGTCACGTCAAGGTTACATGTAACTGTAAATGGTTAGGGGCCAGAGGGACATGGTTTAGTATTCTCGTCATGTCAAGGTTACATGTAACTGTGAATAGTTAGGCGCCAGAGGGGCGTGGTTTAGTATTCTTGTCACATCAAGGTTATGTGTAAATGTGAATGGTTAGGGGCCAGAGGGGTGTGGTTTAGCATTCTTGTCATGTCAAGGTTACATGTAACTGTGAATGGTTAGGGGGCAGAGGGACGTGGTTTAGTATTCTCGTCATGTCAAGGTTACATGTAACTGTAAATGGTTAGGGGCTAGAGGGGCGTGATTTAGTATTCTTGTCACGTCAAGGTTACATGTAACTGTGAATGGTTAGGGGGCAGAGGGGCGTGGTTTAGTATTCTCGTCATGTCAGGGTTACATGTAACTGTGAATGGTTAGGGGCCAGAGGGGCATGGTTTAGTATTCTCGTCATGTCAAGGTTACATGTAACTGTGAATGGTTAGGGGGCAGAGGGGCGTGGTTTAGTATTCTCGTCATGTCAGGGTTACATGTAACTGTGAATGGTTAGGGGGCAGAGGGGCGTGGTTTAGTATTATCGTCATGTCAAGGTTACATGTAACTGTAAATGGTTAGGGGCCAGAGGGGCATGGTTTAGTATTCTCGTCATGTCAAGGTTACATGTAACTGTGAATGGTTAGGAGGCAGAGGGGCGTGGTTTAGTATTCTTGTCATGTCAAGGTTACATGTAACTTTAAATGGTTAGGGGCCAGAGGGGCATGGTTTAGTATTCTCGTCATGTCAAGGTTACATATAACTATGAATGGTTAGGGGCCTGAGGGGTGTGGTTTAGCATTCTCGCCATGTCAAGGTTACATGTAACTGTGAATGGTTAGGGGGCAGAGGGGCATGGTTACATGTAACTGTGAATGGTTAGCGGGCATAGGGCATGGTTTAGTATTCTGGTCACGTTAAGGTTACATGTAACTGTGAATGGTTAGGGGTCAGAGGGGCAAGGTTTAGTATTCTGGTCACGTCAAGGTTACATGTAACTGTAAATGGTTAGGGGGCAGAGGGGCGTGGTTTAGTATTCTCGTCACGTCAAGGTTACATGTAACTGTGAATGGTTAGGGGCCAGAGGGGCGTGGTTTAGTATTCTCGTCATGTCAAGGTTACATGTAACTGTGAATGGTTAGGGGCCTGAGGGGCGTGGTTTAGTATTCTCATCATGTCAAGGTTACATGTAACTGTAAATGGTTAGGGGGCAGAGGGGCATCGTTTAGTATTCTTGTGACGTCAAGGTTACATGTAACTGTGAATGGTTAAGGGCCAGAGGGGCGTGGTTTAGTCTTCTCGTCACGTCAAGGGCCGGCCCGGATTGCACAGTTGGTAGAGCGTCCGCTTCGGGACCGGTAGATCCAGGATCAATCCTTGATCGAGTCACACCTAAGACTTTAAAAGAGGAAGTTGTAACTTCCTCGCTTGGCGTTCAGCATGAAGGGGATAATGCAACGACTGGTTGACCCGTATCAGTATAATGGCTCGGGCAGGGCGGCTTACTTGCCTTCGGTAAGTCGTCTCAGTGAAGCAGCACTAAATAAAAGAGCGGTGGAAATCCGTCCTGCTACAAGGAGGCACGTTACACGTACATGCACCCTAAAGATTCCTTCATCGTCATATGACTGAAAAATTGTTGAGTACGACGTTAAACCCCAAGCACTCACTCACTCACTCGTCACGTCAAGGTTACATGTAACTGTAAATGGTTAGGGGCCAGAGGGGCAGGGTTTAGTATTCTCATCATGTCAAGGTTACATGTAACTGTAAATGGTTAGGGGCCAGAAGGGCGTGATTTAGTATTCTTGTGACGTCAAGGTTACATGTAACTGTGAATGGTTAGGGGCAGAGGAGCGTGGTTTAGTATTCTCGTCATGTCAAGGTTACATGTAACTGTGAATGGTTAGGGGGCAGAGGGGCGTGGTTTAGTATTCTTGTGACGTCAAGGTTACATGTAACTGTGAATGGTTAGGGGCCAGAGGGGCGTGGTTTAGTATTCTCGTCATGTCAAGGTTACATGTAACTGTGAATGGTTAGGGGGCAGAGGGGCGTGGTTTAGTATTCTCATCATGTCAAGGTTACATGTAACTGTGAATGATTCGGGGGCAGAGGGGCGTGGTTTAGTATTCTCGTCATGTCAAGGTTACATGTAACTGTGAATGGTTAGGGGCCAGAAGGGCGTGGTTTAGTATTATTCCCTGGCTGATTGGTTGGTTAATCAGCCTGGACATAATCTTGCCTCACACAAAGGGCTAATCAGCATTGGTTCTGTTTTACTTTGATGATTAAGTGTTAGATGTAAGCAGGTGTTTAGAATTTAAGGTGAAAGGAGCCTAATTAAAAGGTAGGTTTTTACAAGTATGCTTTGATTTTTTGCTTGGTCTTTTTGTTTTCAGAGATCCAGAATGTAGATATTTGGCAAGTTCATCAAAGGTAGGAGATTTACACATAAAACTTCTATTTGGGTGTAATTTTGTGTACATTAATTTTTTTCCCAATCCACCAAATAATTATGGGTGTTTTAAGTCAAGTTGGATGACAAACACAAGGGAGAGGGGACTACAATGAATCACAACAAGCCTTCTTCCTTCTTTTAAAGGTATACCAGTATCAAAACATTTATGAATTACGAAGCAAATGGTACCAGTTGTATTTTGTGTTTTACAGGCAAGCCAACACTAAAATATCCCAAAATGGAATGAAAAATAAAAGTGAAAATCTACCTTTTTTGAGGATGAATTTCCTGGTTTTTAAGGCTTCCTGATAATGAAAATGTGTCAACAGGAAATATTCCTGGGTTAGTCCAAACAACAGTTTCAATTGTTGTGGCCTTAACTGTCAGGTGTGCTTTGTGGACCAGATTTAAGATTGTAGATACCAGGGATATACCATTGAGTCTTTGTTCTTTTATTTTCGTATTTTTGGAAGGTCTGAATAAAATTTGTATGAACTTTGCCCGTGTGATTTGTGCCTGTTCAGGAAAATGCAAACCTGACATTAAATTACTGTTTTAGGGATGGGTGGAGAAATTGCATTGTGACATCATTGACAGCATACATTAGCAATATGACCCTTAAAGCCCCACATGACAACTCAAACATTTGGCCACATTTAATCTGGTGAAATGAACGTCTAAACAAAATTGTTGAAGATGTTTTTGAATACAATTTTGAATGGTCTATTTTCATTTTAATGTTTCTTTCCCAGTAAGTTTTCGTTTTGTTTCACTTTAATTTCACTTTTAACCAGATATTTTTTTACAGCCTTGTATTTTGTCAAGTGTTCGTATGATTTAAGAGGATAAATTGCTTTTAGAGTTTTATGTGTAAAGGTTGAATAATAAGTTGAAGAATCAGTGATATTTTTTATTATTATTATTATTCAGGATTCCACAGTAAAGATCTGGGACACAGTGTTATGTCAGTGTTGCCTGACCTTATCGGGTCACCTTCAGTCAGTGTCCTGTGTAAGGTGGGGCGGGGCTAACTTACTGTACACAGCCTCTCAGGACCGCACTGTCAAAGTTTGGAGGCCTGATGATGTAAGTTGTGATGCCTCTGCAATTTTATTTATTATTGGTTTGATTTGGTCTGGGACTGTCTCCCACCATAATGCTGGCTGCATTATAAGTCAAATATTCTTGAGTACGGCATTAAACACCAATCATATAAAAAAATAAACCTAATGACTCGTCGTCGTCAGTTTTTAATAGGACATTAAACCCCAGTCATTCAATCTTTCATTCATTCCTAGTTGTTCAATCTTTGCTGATTTCAGGGAGTGTTATGTCGCACATTACAAGGTCACGGTCACTGGGTGAACACAATGGCACTGAGCACGGATTACGCACTAAGGACTGGGGCATTTGAACCTGCCAAAGCCAGCTTAGTACCACAAGATTGTGCAGATTCGGGTAAGTGTGCTTTTATTAACTGTGACAAGGAGGAGGGTGTTGTAGTTGTTGGGGAGGCTGTTCTTGTGGGTTGGATTTTTGAAATGTACATATGTCCCAACTTGTAACTGTACATAAATCATGTTTTTCTTGTTTCGGTTGCAGATCTTAAAGAGGGTATTCTGGACATTTTTGGCAAAAAAATCAATCAGTACAAGTCCAATCAAATTTTTGCTATTATTTTAGAATAAACCAAACACTTATCTTTCACAAAATATCACTTTCCTCTATGTTACCATTCAAAATCGGTAAGAATATCTTAAAATTTATTAAGCGGGTCACATTATAATTTTTTCAAACTTTACAATCTTTTTAAAAATATAATTTCAGTTATTCTTTGAAAATACAAAAAATTTGTTTTAAATACTGAATATGGATTTTTTTTGCCCTGAATCTCCAGTATAGCCTGTTTAAATTTGTTTATAAAAAAATGTATTTAGCAATGGTTTTCAAGTTATTTTTGACTGCAGGAACACAAAATGAGAGGGGGGCCTCCGTGGCTCAGTCAGTTAGCGCGCTAGCGCAGCGTAATGACCCAGGAGCCTCTCACTAATGCGGTCGCTGTGAGTTCAAGTCCAGTTCATGCTGGCTTCCTCTCCGTCCGTACGTGGGAAGGTCTGCCAGCAACCTGCGGAAGGTCGTGGGTTTCCCCTGGGCTGTGACCGTTTCTTCCCACCATAATGCTGGCCACCGTCGTATAAGTGAAATAGTCTTGAGTACGGCGTAAAACACCAATCAAATAAATAAATAAATAAACTAAATGGGAGTTCAATCCTGGCAGGGAATTTTTGGATTTTTCACCCTCATTGTCTGTTGAATGCTCTTTCAAAGTATTGAGATGGTGACAGCACTATTTACATCTATAAATTAAACAACTTTCAGACAAGGTTGAAAATATACATATAATACACATATTTATTCTAAGTTAATAATTTAAACATAGACATATATCTGGATACAAAAATAAGGAAGATATGAAATACTTGTCATTTGAATTCACCATCCTTTTCCAGTTACCGTATTTTGGTAATTTCCTTACCTGTGTTTGTGTTGTTAAACATAATTATGGCTTGCACTTGACTGGTTAATTTGTTTATAAAGTACATATATAAATATATAAAATTAAACTAGTACTCTCATATACAGATTTTTTTCTGTTTTTTTTTTTTGAAAATCTTGCATGCACAATTTTTGGAGAAATTCGTGAATTTATAAATTGAACAGGTTTGTTGTCATTAATCTCGTAAAAGACAGAAACCATGTTATTTACAAAGCCTTTAATACAAACCTTTATAATCCCTACCTTTATAAGGTTTGTATAAATACCTTTTACTGTGCATAAAATAAATGACGTCTATATTTCTTTCTCTATATACATAATACGTACAGTCATACATTCCATGCTGCATCTTACTGTAAGATACATATACTGTCTACAAACATACATCTTGCTGTACATAAACTACATATAGTACTGTTTTATCTCTATACTTTTATGTAATACATACAAACATACATCTTACTGTTCATAAAATACATATAGTACTGTTTTTGTCTCTATACTTTTTAATACATACGACATACATAAAATACATATAGTACTGTTTTTGCCTGTATACTTTATCTAATACATAAAAACATACATCTTACTGTACATAAAATACGTATAGTGCTGTTTTTGTCTGTATACCTTTATATACGTACGCGTAATACATACAAACATACATCTTACTGTACATAAAATACATATAGTACTGTTTTTGTCTCTGTACTTTTATGTAATACATACTAAAATACATCTTACTGTACATAAACTACATATAGTACTGTTTTTGTCTGTATACTTTTATGTGATACATACAAACATACATCTTACTGTACATAAACTACATACAGTACTGTTTTTGTCTGTATACTTTTATGTAATACATACAAACATACATCTTACTGTACGCATAATACATAAAAACATACATCTTACTGTACATAAAATACATATTGTACTGTTTTGTCTGTATACTTTTATATACATACAGTACAGCCGGATCCTAACCCATCAATCCTACGCCCATTGTGGCTGGAGGATACGATGACGGTCGGCCCGTGGGTCAGCGTACGATACGCCAACCATGCACCTTCCTACGCGTACCATGACACAATCCTTCCGCCGTCATACGGGGACCCTCGGCCGACAATCAGCAGACCGTTGGCTTATGATCATCAAATGTTTTAACGCTAAATACGGACTAATTTCCTGTAAACAGTCATGTCTGTCATATGATGGCTTGCATCTTATTTACTTGCACACAAATTTTGCACAGAATTCGTGTTTTAACAGTTTACCGTTCGGGACCCCAACTGTTTTGATCCACCACCAATATATACCATTCTCGTGATTACAGGGGTTTCAGGTTTGTACCGGGCGTCTCGAGTATATGACATTTTGTTTTAATATAAATTACTTCACTAATTATTAAATTAACAAGCCTACTTAGAGACATTTATGGCAGAGTTATGTGCTGTCAAATATATGTATATGTAATACATTGCTGTACATGACGGCCCTATACAACCATGGTGAAATGTAAGCCCCAGGCATATATATATATATGTATATATATATATATATATAATGTATATATATATATATATATATATATATATATATATATGTATATATATATATAATATATATATATATATATATATATATATATGTATATATATATATATGCATTTTGAATTTTGCATAAAATCAAGGTATAAAATGTATTACATATTTTGAGAATAGTCCTGTACCTATCCATGCATAAATTATGAAAATACAGCAAAGAAAGGAAATATCAAAACGAGACATTTTTGGAACTGGTACAAAAAAATCTATTAGTGCAATTCCAATCCAATTTTTGCTGTTACTTTAGAATAGCCCAAATAATTACCTTTCACAAAAATATCAGCCTCGTCTGTGCATGTGTTATGTTCAAAATGGGTAACAAAGCTCTGAAAATTAGTAGAGAAAGTTGCGCGGATAATACACGGCCTACAGTGTACGTCCGATGTCATTACATCAAACTCCAGCAAGTGAATGAATGTCATAAAAGTGATATGCTGACCATGGCTCCACCATGCACAGACCTTGGGCTGACCCTTCGCCGATGGTAGGCGGAGCATGAAGGCGTGTTTGATCAGGGCCCAGCAGTGGTCAGCACATAGTGGGCGTATGAGACACAGACCATCCAACCACAATGGGCGTAGGATCGATGGTTAGGATCGATGGTTAGGATCTGGCTGTACTGTACATGCTATACAAACAAACATATATCTTTATATTGTACATAAATATACATACATGTATACTGTTTTTGTCTGTGCGCTTTTATATACATAATACCTACTCTCCATACATGTACTTCTTACTGTACATACCCATACTGTATTTGTATTCGTGTTGTCCATATGTAAAAGACAAAATAGCCTATTGTACGTATGTTTAAATATCGCTAATTCAGGCTGTAAACACAGTACAAGCCTGACCTAAAGTTATCTGGGTGCCATCCAGTAGTACTGTAATTCTTCCCCCTTTTCACATGTGTGCAAAGTGTTTTGTGGAGCATAAGTATGAAGGCATTTATCTTTTTAGATTGTGAAAATTAAACTTTTTGTGTTTAAAGACCTGAAATTGGCCAATCTAGTTTTGTCTCCAAAATCAAAATGAAAATCGACAAAAATTGCACTGAGGAATTAGGGTAAGCACACCCCTGGTTTGCTTGTGGTGTGCCTTTGGCATGCTTATGTCCTAGGAGTGTAGTGATACTGTAACACACGTCATACCAATCAGAATGCACTGGGGTAAATATTAAAGCCCTAACTCATAAATTATTGGTTAGGGGTTTGGTTGTCTACAGGCTTGCTTGTTGTGCAGTAGTGATGATGTCAGTCATAGTGTGTCAGCATAGAAACTTTAGTCTGGCTTAATACTGCATATATTACGTATTACCCTAATTATTTTACCTTTTCAACCACCTCTGCGCTGTTTTGAAACATTTTGAGAGAACCATTGTGGTGTAGAGAAATAATTTGCACAGTTTTATGACGCTTACATCTTTAGCAACACAAACAAATCATTTTAACATTTTCATAATAATTGCATGCAAAAAATTCCACTGGAAAAAAGTGCTTATACGTGGAAAAAGCTGAAGATTTTCATTGTCAGACTCACAAAATATCATTTGTATATCACTTTCTTTTTAAAAAGTATTATGTTGTAATGGCTGCCTTTCTCTGACAAGGCTAACTGATGCATCCCTTTGCCAGTCAGTTCTTGCTGATAGTCCAGTAATGCCTGAGACAAATTGTAACCTGCAGTAATGATTGTTGTTCACAGTATGATAAGTTATTAAGGGAGCAAGGACAATAAATATAAGATAAGTAAAAGCTATGTGCTTGAAAAGAGGATGAGACCATTAAGTATTTGAGACTTTTGTCAACTTAACATAATATAAACATGATGCATAGTTTCAGGTTGCAAGATGGGAAATCTTTAAAAGTAAAATCTCTAGGGAAGGAGGCAAGAATAGTATCTGTTTTATAAAATAACCATTTTCAGTTTCTCTTCTTATTAGCCTCAACATTTGTACATTTGCAAAACGCCATTGTTGGTAGATTTGTATATGTTGTTAAGCCTTTTATAAAACAGGAAGCGCACGGGGAATTTAGCAAAGATGGAACTTTTGGATGTACCTGAAGTGAGCATAAATTTCCTTTATGACTAACCAACCCAATTTTCCCGATCCTGAGGGGTTCTGTTGATTTTAGAAAGGTGTTTTTAGGTTTGCTTGCAACTTGAGATGATATTTTTGAGGAAAATTGTAAGTTTGTGCACCAAAACTAATATTTTGTGACATTTAATTGCCTATAAAAATGCACTTTAGCAGGTGAAATTTGAGGTCAGTTAGGGTATATACCAAAAGTGGGGAAACAGCTTTTTTTTTGGTGAATGGCATAAAAATGATTTTTTTTAATGCTGAGATCAATTTATCCTCGATCTAAATCTCACCAATTGTGTTTGCAGTAAATATGTCTCAAAAAAAAGATTCAATATGTTGACTAACTCAAGTCAAAAAATTCAAAGAGGATGATGTTTTGTGTTCTAGAAAAGGTAAATTTTTTATATTGCTCCAAAAGTTCACTGGAGATAAAATATTTTTGAAGCACCCCACTATTTTAGCTGGAAATGTCCATTGGAACAACTTTACCTTAATCCAGTGATACCTGGAAATGTCCATTGGAACAACTTTACTTAATCCAGTGAAACCTGGAAATGTCCATTGGAACAACTTCACTTTAATCCAATGAAACCTGGAAATGTCCATTGGAACAACTTTACTTTAATCCAATGAAACCTGGAAATGTCCATTGGAACAACTTTACTTTAATCCAATAAAACCTGGAAATGTCCATTGGAACAACTTTACTCTAATCCAATGAAACCTGGAACTGTCCCATTGGAACAACTTGACTTTAATCCAATGAAACCTTCTGATTAGCCATAAAATGTCAAAGAGATTAGAGATATAGTTATTTACAATTACCATAATTTATACCCATGTTGATATTTGATAGCAGCTTCCTGGGCACGTGACTCAGAAACACTTACTTGCCATAATACGGCTGTTACATGTATATTGCCAATATGGTGCAAAGCTATAATCATTCATGTAGAAACAATCAATGAATATTGTTACAATCATTTCTTTTTAAAAGGAGGTCCTACAAAAGTTAAAAAAAAATATATTCTTGTGTTATAGGACCAGCCAACCAATTCAAAAATTGTAAAAGAATATGTGAATAAAAAAGGTATGTAAATTAAGAAAAGAATAAATGATTGTCTTGTCAACTCTTTGGACATTTTTTGAAAATTATGCTTAAAAATCACATCCTAACTGTTCTGTAAAAAAATTCAAAATGTCCCATGAACTCTGTTTTTCCTCATATTAGATAATGGTGATTAAAAAAACCATTGATCCCCAATGAGAATGTCTTTCTTGAGATTTGGAGCGAGACTTCCTGTGGCTTTGCAGCCGATAAACCCTGTTTTCCATACCTGGTTGATGTCGATGAGGTGTGCAGAGTTCTGATAAAATGAAAAGTTCCCCCTAGAGGCCGTACTGTGTACATGGGTGTCGCTAGTGACATCAGGAATGGTCTTGTAATAATGAATCACGCCAAAGATGCGATTGGCTGAGGACCTTTTCCCTTGGATCGTGTCGACAAACTGGGCTTCATTTTCAAATGTCCCGTTAGGGTAGCGTATGCGCACGTTGAAGTGGATGTCGCCAAACCTGAGGAGACGCTGTGCAGGGAGGTAGTGTAGGCGAAACACGATTTGGGTGAAGGTGGCATTGTCAGGGATTGCCGGACAACTTACTGGAGTCAGGAGGTCAGTCGCTCTTTGAAGGTCATAGCATTCTCTGGTTGCCAGGTTTCCGCGGTCTTCAATGTTGTCTGCAATCATGATGAAGGTCGTTTCCGCAGAGAGGTCAGTGTGAGAGTAGCGAAGAAACGTGTCATTGCTGGTAGCATTACGAACATTGTACACAGTGGCTATTCTTATCCAGTTGAGATTATCCGAGGCGGAATCTTTGCTGGTATCGAAGGACGGATGATGGAAATACATGCTGACATTGTCGAAATAGCGATGGTCGTCGTATTTACCTTGAAGGACAGTTTCCGGGACCTCGAAAGTAATTTTCCCATCAGCAGAACGATAAGTTTGCGTGAAAACGAACACAGCAACAGATCCTGTGCACATCAGCAGTAAACCAATCACAAGGAACGCTCTTGTGGTCACATGACGGCACGATTCTGCAGTGTGCTGATAGACTTCAGCCAGGTATTTTTTGCTACAGTAACGAATCAAAGTCAGAATGAGGCGTATGATGACCCCTATAATAACCACAGCCGCTTTGACCAGTTGGAAATAGCTGATTTCTGATTCGCGACAGGCAGCAATCGTCAGGTTAATGGCCACCTGAGGAATATCCTCTAGCCAAATGTTAATTGCGGAGGCGACATCAACATCCATAAACCCCTTGTTTTTGAAAACTTCGAGACCGAGATTGACAGACTCCAGCAGAAACGTGACGGAGCCTATGATGGAGAATACTAGAAGTGCCGTGATGATGTCCTGCTGCGGGGGGCCGAACACAAGACCCTTCTGTGTGAACGCGACGTCGTTGTAAAGCAGCCAATCACTGGACAGATCTGATATGTTCAAGAGGGACAAGAACAAAAACATGGCAATTTTAAACCAGAGTTTCTGGTGGAGTTTTCCGCAATGTCCAAAGCAGTATTCCTCACTTAAAGTCGATCTTCTCTTAAGTTCACGTGATGACTTACTCGCTGAAGCAGGTTTGACGGAACTTCTGGAGTTCCCAGGTGTCATTTCCATGCTGTTGCTCGCCATGTTTGATCCACTAGAATTTTCTACGGCACTGTTCGCTTGACCAACTTTTGTGGAAGGCATGCCACCATTGGATTCTTGAGGATCTTTTCAACAAGCATAGATCTCTCTAGTCCCTTTTGTCAACATGTCAACATCAGTACAGATGTATAAATATGTACGTAGCTGCTGCTTACAAAAGTCTGCGTAATCTTCAGATGTTGTCAGCAAAGATGAGGCCAGAAATATTTGCGTCTACTATCAAGATTTGTCATCCACACCTGCTTCGAGCTCGCACACGATCATTTCACTTGTTACCTGTGTACGCAACTGGCGAGGTTTCCAACAACAACGCCAGCACTCTTAACCTACTTAGATAATCGGTCTGTAGTCCCCGTGAAAAGGAAGTATAGCTGGCCCTGTCGGCTTTGTTTACACTTCACCTTAGGCTGACCCTGTATTTAACCCATTGCAGTCAATATACGCCCTACATTGACCAAGCTTAAGTGCACTATTACATTGTTTGTTCATTTGTCTTTTTAACTCTCAAGCTTTTGATGTCAATGAAATTTTTTAAGTACCAACTATTCCCTTCTCTCTTTTTTTATATGCTCACACGTACTAGACATTTTTTCCCTCTTCACAAGTGTGGGAGGACATAAAGCTGGTCTTTATCTTTGTGGGGATATCACAGTGGGAGGGGGGGGGAGGGAGGGGAGCTCAGGTGTGTTTCACCAATACAGATAATTTACATCACTAAGCCATTAATAACCATGACAAAATGTCCTTCATTTTTTTATCATGTAATACAGTATACACCTTTGTTTTCACCTTTTAAATCTATAGTAATTTCTCTCCAAACATTTTAACATCACTTCAGTAGAGGCTTACTAAGTCTTCTTTAGTACAAGTACTAGAACATGTATATTGGGTGTGACCGCATTTGAGCATGCCCCATGACCTTTGACACAAACAGTAATATATACTCAGGGTTTTTTTTTTCTCCTGTCAGAGTTGTTTACACTGATACATTATCACATTAGTGTCTTCTGCCCAGAGATTGGGTGGAGTTTGTGATAAAGCTTGACAAATATCTACCCAATCGATAGGTCATTAGAGGTCATGTGACCAGCCAAACTCCGCAGCGGGTCAGGTAACATGTGGACACCTTATAAAAAGAAGGAAACTAACTCTTTAATTTTGTTAAAGATTTGTTGGTGGAGTTTTTAGTTATTATGACGTAACAGAAGCAGAAGGCAATTACTTACAGGTAATTAAATATCATCCATGACTGAAGTTGCTAATTCCTTTTATTTCTGAGAGCTCTGCTGGTCTTGGAAAGGAGTTATGGGGTTTGTTTTTTTTTTGGGGGGGGGGGGGAATATTGGTTAAATACTGGAAATATTGGGAAAAAATGTAAGTTTTTAACCATAAGTAATAGTTATTTGACTTTAAAACTGCAATTTTTTTGGGGGGGGGGGGGGGGGGGGGGCGAGGGGCGAAATATTGGTTAAATACAGTACTTCTTATGTAGTATACACAATGTTTCGATGCCAGTATTCTAGCATTGTTATCAGGTGAGTATCATAATACGGTGAGAACTATATTTAACAACTAGGGTTGAAACCAGATAAGAGGATTTAAACCTGGCTTTAATAGGGAACAAGGCCTGTACATATATGTACCAGCCAGGGGCTTACTGTAACTCACCTAAAGTTTAGTATGTCAAAATGGACTTTCTGAAGCAGATAAAGGCCTTAAAATGACACTTTCGATTCCAAAACTTGAGATTTTCTGATATTAAAGATATTATGCATACAAAAAAAACACGTCTTTAAGTGACCCTAAAAGGTAAATGGATCTATGAGACTGAGGTAGAATGTGTCAGGTGTAAAAAGCTAAACTTTGGGGGAAATACCACACCAGTACTTAATGAACACTCTGACCAGGAGCCTAATCCAGCAACTGTAATCGTCCCGTTACTGTCATAATGCAGGTAATCCTGCTAATTCCTGAGTACTGTTGTTTCTTTTTTTGAATTCCTTGTTGACACTTTCACCTCTAGTTGTTTTAAACATGTATATGGTAAATGATGTAAAAGGTTTGCCCATGACAATTATAGTTTTACATTATTCCCCAATTCTGATAGTTCTTTTGATCTGAGAAAGGTGTTTTCACCTTTGTTAGGAGGGAGGATTGTGTATGTTTCAGCATCGAAAGTTAATATTTTATTACATTTATTTGCCTTTAGAAATGAATACTTTTTTCACAACAATTTCGTCGTACGTGGGAAGGTCTGTCAGCTACCTGTGGGTAGTCATTGCTCTTTCATATGCAAAAAAGCTGAAAAATTTGGGTAGTAACATATGTGCATATAAGAAGTTGTCAATAGTATTGACCTACTGACCCAGGGATCACAAAGTGATTTTTAGACTTAAATCAAATTTTCAGATCACTTTAAAATTGTTATTTCTTTTGTAACAAGGTAAAAATATTGCATGACAACATAAGTTGTGGGTAAGTTATTGTAAAACACATTTCAGCTACATGACAGAAAGGAACATACCAAAATTAATAATTGAAAGTTTGACTTGAGTCTAAGACCGCTTCGTAATTCTGGGATTTGGTCAGGGAAGCGTTGGGGCTGAGAGGTGCAGACGCTTACCTTTCTGTTTCTAGGACACACCAGGTAAACGCAGGCCTTGGAGAAGGAATAAGCAGTTTCCCCCAGCTCTCACTGACACTTGTGTTCCTGATTTTGCTGTCTTACGTTCATTGTAGACCACATATTTGCCTACTATAGCGGGTGCATATCTGTACGTTACGTAAGTTATAAGTTCACCAATAATTCGCCAGAGGTCAGTGGTTTACCTCAGGTACTGCAGATTCCACCTCCCATAAAATTTATGCCTAGTGGTTAGCCTGTTAACATAGCACAATGACACAAGAGCCTCTCACCAATGTGATCATGCTGGCTTCCACTTGGTATGTGCAAGGTCTGTCAGCAACCTGTGGATGATTGTGGGTTTCCCCTTGGCGATGCCTGGTTTCTTCACACCATAATGCTGGCAGTTGTTGTATAAGTGAAATATTGTGGAGTATGGCATAAAACACAAGTCAAATAAATTAAAAGCTATTTAATCATTTACATGAACATTTAGACGAGCATGTGGAAAGGCTTATTAGTAACTTGCCAGAGGTTGATGGTTTATGCCAATTACTTGGGTATAGTGTTAAACAACAATGAAATAAATAATTTATTGTGATGTTTTTTTCCCATCCACAGATGAGGAATTGGCACAGAAAGCGCTAGAAAGATACAATAATGCTAAGGTGAGAATTATTTGTAATTTGTATTTTAGAGTTTTTGGCCAAATTAGGAACAAAATCTGATCTGTAATCTGGTCTACCTGGATGGTTGGATGGATAAATGGTTGGATGGCTGGCTGGCTGGCTGATGGTTGGATGGCTGGAGGGTTGGATGGCTGAATGGTTAACCAGATTGCTTAGAAAAATCTACGCTACAGAAGTTTGTGAAGTTTTGTCGACCAGATTGTAATGGAAAACCTGGTCTCTGATTATGAAAATCTGGCTGACTTTCTGGTTAGCCAGATTGTATAGCAAATGTCTCCTCTGATTATTGAAGGTCAGGCTCAGGTAGCTGGTTAACCAGATTGGTTAGTAAAATCTGGTTTATAATTGGGGAAGTTTGGGGCTAGATGGGTGTTAGATTGCATAACAAAATATCTTCTACACATTGAGGAAGGCTGGTTTGCCAGATCACATGGCCAACTCTAGTCGCAGACTGATTGAAGTCTCACTGGCTGGTTGACCCGATCAATGAAGTCTGGCTGGTGGGTGGACCCGATTGCTAAACAGAAATTGACCTCTGAGTGATGAAGTCTTGTTGGGTCGGTGGCCAAATTGCACAGCAGAATCTTCCCTATAGATTAGGGGAGTCTTTTGGCTGGCTGGTGGGCCAGATATAATATCTTATATGTCATGTCAAACTCTTGCTGGTATCCGATTTTGGTTTGAGTTTCATTCAGTTGGCACTACTATTGTGTGAGGTTGGAGTTCAAACTCCATTGAAAAATTTCTGTTTTTTTTTTTTTAGAACAACGGGCCTGAGCGACTTGTATCTGGGTCAGATGACTTCACACTGTTTCTGTGGCAACCTGAGGAAGAGAAGAAGCCCATCGCCCGAATGACTGGTCATGCACAGTTGATCAACGAGGTTTTGTTTTCTCCTGACACGCGTCTTATAGCCAGCGCTTCCTTTGACAAATCTGTCAAATTGTGGGACGGGAAAACAGGAAAGTAAGTGCTAAACTTTTAGGACCCTTACTATTAGGACGGGAAAACGGGAGAGTAAGCGCCAAACTTTTAAGACCCTCACTATTAGGACGGGAAAACTGGAAAGTAAGTGCCAAACTTTTAAGACCCTTACTATTAGGATGGGAAAATGGGAAAGTAAGTACCATACTTTTAGGACCCTCACTACTAGGATGGGAAAATGGGAAAGTAAGCGCCAAACTTTAAGGACCCTTACTATTAGGACGGGAAAACTGGAAAGTAACTGCCAAACTTTTAAGACCCTTACTATTAGGACGGGAGAACTGGAAAGTAAGTGCCAAACTTTCAGAACCCTTACTATTAGGACGGGAAAACTGGAAAGTAAGCGCCAAACTTTTAGGACCCTTACTATTAGGACGGGAAAACTGGAAAGTAAGTGCCAAACTTTTAAGGCCCTTAGTATTAGGATGGGAAAACGGGAGAGTAACTGCCAAACTTTTAAGACCCTTAGTATTAGGACGGGAAAACTGGAAAGTAAGTGCCAAACTTGTAGGACCTTTACTATTAGGACGGGAAAACTGGAAAGTAAGCACCAAACTTTTAGGACCCTTACTATTAGGATGGGAAAATGGGAAAGTAACTGCCAAACTTTTAAGACCCTTAGTATTAGGACGGGAAAACAGGAAAGTAAGTGCCAAACTTTGAGAACCCTTACTATTAGGATGGGAAAATGGGAAAGTAAGTGCCAAACTTTTAGGACCCTTACTATTAGGATGGGAAAATGGGAAAGTAAGCGCCAAACTTTAAGGACCCTTACTATTAGGACGGGAAAACTGGAAAGTAAGTGCCAAACTTTTAAGACCCTTACTATTAGGATGGGAAAATGAGAAAGTAAGTACCATACTTTTAGGACCCTCACTATTAGGATGGGAAAATGGGAAAGTAAACGCCAAACTTTAAGGACCCTTACTATTAGGACGGGAAAACTGGAAAGTAACTGCCAAACTTTTAAGACCCTTACTATTAGGACGGGAGAACTGGAAAGTAAGCGCCAAACTTTCAGAACCCTTACTATTAGGACGGGAAAACTGGAAAGTAAGCGCCAAACTTTTAGGACCCTTACTATTAGGACGGGAAAACTGGAAAGTAAGTGCCAAACTTTTAAGACCCTTAGTATTAGGATGGGAAAACGGGAGAGTAACTGCCAAACTTTTAAGACCCTTAGTATTAGGACGGGAAAACTGGAAAGTAAGTGCCAAACTTGTAGGACCTTTACTATTAGGACGGGAAAACTGGAAAGTAAGCACCAATCTTTTAAGACCCTTAGTATTAGGACAGGAAAACTGGAAAGTAAGTGCCAAACTTGTAGGACCCTTACTATTAGGACGGGAAAATGGGAAAGTAAGCGCCAAACTTGTAGGACCCTTACTATTAGGACGGGAAAATGGGAAACTAAGTGCCAAACTTTAAGGACCCTTACTATTAGGACGGGAAAATGGGAAAGTAAGCGCCAAACTTGTAGGACCCTTACTATTAGGACGGGAGAACTGGAAAGTAACTGCCAAACTTTTAAGACCCTTACTATTAGGACGGGAGAACTGAAAAGTAAGTGCCAAACTTTCAGAACCCTTACTATTAGGACGGGAAAACTGGAAAGTAAGCGCCAAACTTTTAGGACCCTTTCTATTAGGACGGGAAAACTGGAAAGTAAGTGCCAAACTTTTAAGACCCTTAGTATTAGGACAGGAAAACGGGAAAGTAAGTGCCAAACTTTTAGGACCCTTACTATTAGGACGGGAAAACGGGAGAGTAACTGCCAAACTTTTAAGACCCTTACTATTAGGACAGGAAAACGGGAAAGTAAGCGCCAAACTTTTAGGACCCTTAGTAATCGGACAGGAAAACGGGAAAGTAAGCCCCAAACATTTAGGACCCTTAGTATTAGGACGGGAAAACTGGAAAGTAAGTGCCAAACTTTTAAGACCCTTACTATTAGGACGGGAAAACTGGAAAGTAAGTGCCAAACTTGTAGGACCTTTACTATTAGGACGGGAAAACTGGAAAGTAAGGGCCAAACTTTTAAGACCCTTAGTATTAGGACAGGAAAACTGGAAAGTAAGTGCCAAACTTGTAGGACCTTTACTATTAGGACGGGAAAACTGGAAAGTAAGTGCCAAACTTTTAGGACCTTTACTATTAGGACGGGAAAACTGGAAAGTAAGCGCCAAACTTTTAAGACCCTTAGTATTAGGACAGGAAAACTGGAAAGTAACTGCCAAACTTTTAAGACCCTTAGTATTAGGACGGGAAAACTGGAAAGTAAGTGCCAAACTTTGAGAACCCTTACTATTAGGACGGGAAAACTGGAAAGTAACTGCCAAACTTTTAAGACCCTTACTATTAGGACGGGAAAACGTGAAAGTAAGTGCCACACTTTTAGGACCTTTACTATTAAGATGGGAAAACTGGAAAGTAAGCGCCAAAGTTTTAAGACCCTTAGTATTAGGACAGGAAAACTGAAAAGTAAGTGCCAAACTTTGAGAACCCTTACTATTAGGACGGGAAAACTGGAAAGTAAGCGCCAAACTTTTAAGACCCTTAGTATTAGGACAGGAAAACTGAAAAGTAAGTGCCAAACTTTCAGAACCCTTACTATTAGGACGGGAAAACTGGAAAGTAAGCGCCAAACTTTTAAGACCCTTAGTATTAGGACAGGAAAACTGAAAAGTAAGTGCCAAACTTTCAGAACCCTTACTATTAGGACGGGAAAACGGGAGAGTAACTGCCAAACTTTTAAGACCCTTACTATTAGGACAGGAAAAGGGGAAAGTAAGCGCCAAACTTTCAGAACCCTTACTATTAGGACGGGAAAACTGGAAAGTAAGCGCCAAACTTTTAAGACCCTTAGTATTAGGACAGGAAAACTGAAAAGTAAGTGCCAAACTTTCAGAACCCTTACTATTAGGACGGGAAAACGGGAGAGTAACTGCCAAACTTTTAAGACCCTTACTATTAGGACAGGAAAAGGGGAAAGTAAGCGCCAAACTTTCAGAACCCTTACTATTAGGACGGGAAAATGGGAAAGTAAGTGCCACACTTTTAGGACCCTTACTATTATGCAGAAATGTCAGTGTCGCCATCCTACTCTAGCCATTCATGTAATGTTACTCACCGTTATTATTATAGGGGTCAAAATGGTTATATTTTGAGCTCTTCAGATTGATGACCTTGACTAAAATTGAGGTCGTCCAAAAGGATTTGGAGATGTGAAATATGTTAAATTTTATTTATATTATTGTAAAACAACAAGTGGATAATTGTGTCTGGAATTATGAATATTTACATGATAGAAAGTAATCTTTGAGATGATATGGGCTCAACTTGAGGTAATTATTTTTATTCTGAGCTCTTGAAAACAAGCCTCCGTGGCTCAGTTGGTTAGCGCGCTAGCACAGCATAATGACCCAGGAGTCTCTCCCCAATGCGGTCGCTGTGAGTTTCAAGTCCAGCTCATGCTGGCGTCCTCTCCGGTTGGATGTGGGAAGGTCTTGCAGCAACCTGTGGATGGTCGTGGGTTTCCCCCGGGCTCTTCCCGGTTTCCACCCACCATAATGCTGGCCGCCGTCGCGTAGAAGTGAAATATTCTTGAGTACGGCGTAAAACACCAATCAAATAAATAAATAAATAAATAAAAACAAGTGAATGACCAAACATTTTGACCCACAAACATTTTGTGTCATGTGATTGGTCTTTACAAACTAGCGATATTTGTGTTTCCGATATGCCCATAACTTAGTCATAGTCTGGCATTGTGAAATGTTCTTGGGAGAGGTTTGGCAAGATGACATTACAAGACAACAAATATTGAAGTTAATATTTGTTATTTCTGAAGCAAGGTGGAAACAATGGTAATTGTGTTAACTCTGTAAATTGACTTCTAGTCTGGAATTCTAACAAGGTCACGGGATACGCCTTGTTTGAGATAAACATCATTTATACCCCACTCTCATGATAAAAAGGCAGGGTTTGGGTGACAGCCAGAGAAGCAGTGGATTTCTGTGGTTGAAGAAATAAGTTGTGCCCGATTACTTAAAATTGTCTCGCTTTCAATTTTCTCAGTGTGTGCAATTTTCCTTGCGATATCTTGGTTCTACAAATTCACAAAGATAAACCCAATAAACATGAATGTACTGGTCCAATTCCGGGACTTAACCGGTTTGTTACGGCAGTACCGGCAGTTGGAGAGTTTAACAAGGCCAGTGCTGAACCATTTCCGGCTTGCCGCTATTTTGCCAGTGTTATGATCGCCATATCTGGCCCAGCGCTGGCCCAGTTTAGTTTTACCGATACTCAAAGCATGTACTGACCCACCCTCGGGCCATTATTGGCTGGCCATTATTGAGCCATTAAATATCGCCGTAACTTGCCCGTTGCTGACCCAATGAAGCTTTGCCGTTATGGAGACTTTAAAAAATCCCGTCAAGTCCCACGAAGCGCAAAATTTTCTTTAGATAAGTTTGCACAGGCCTGGGTCCAA
This sequence comes from Liolophura sinensis, assembly GCF_032854445.1. Lineage (NCBI taxonomy): Eukaryota > Metazoa > Mollusca > Polyplacophora > Chitonida > Chitonidae > Liolophura > Liolophura sinensis. Next base: position 10,093,440 of record NC_088304.1, on the reverse strand, counting down.
AGAAATAAAAAGAATAATATTGAGTTGTGTTTTGTTTTTTGTTTGTTTGTTTGTTTTGATTTTTTGTGTGTGTGTGTTTTTTTTCTGCTTTTTTTTTTGTTTGTTTGTTTTTTTTAGTGGGGGGGGGCTATTTATTTTTTATCAGCATACAGTGGCAAATTATTACAACTGATTTAAACTTGAGATATTTCAACATAACCAAATGTGAGTTTCTGTTTACATGGAACGTGAAAATAACTGTTTTCTGGAGCTAAAGCTGCATGTAGATATTATAAAAATATGACATATTTTGTTTTCGCACAACTCGAAACATTGGTCGGGGATTTCCGTGCCTTGTTGCACCTGACCGGAGTTGAGCGAAAACCTCCGAGCGATGTTCCGATTTGAATCGCTCGTAAGCGCTCGGAAAAACGTTCGGAGTTTCCGTACCTTGACCGGAGTTAAGCGAAATCTCCGAAAGATGTAGGCTGACGAGTACTGTTGGGTTAACGAGCACAAAAGTACGAGACCTAAAATGTACGAGACGTTCTGTTCCGGCGCGCTCACCGGCGTGATACCGGGCCAATGCCGGACCGGACGATAGCCATTCCTTAACGAACATTCTGTAACAGTGAATTCTGGGATCTGGCGCCAAGAAAGCTGTCGGCTGCTACCTAGAGCTACGGTAAGATTGTCTCGAACTTTTATCACGAAAACGTAAAAACTACAGACTGTTACAAAAACATAATGAGTGACGGCAATTCAGTACATTTCACTTTCACTTTCCATTTTCAATTTCTAGATTATAGATACATACGAGTAGGCCAAACGAAGGCCCTGTCTACCTATATTATCAGTTTGGCACGGACAAGGATAAATTTACATGGGGACATTGTCAATCATTGGGAAGCACTGAAATTGTAAAGGCTAAAGCAGACATGCTGCATTCTTTACTTCGTTTTTGATGCCATGCTTATTTATTGACACAGATTGCAATCAGTGAATCACTAAAATAGTGAGTACATGTGACTTATTAAACAAAGTCAGTTGACAATATGTCGTACTGGACTAAAAGAAGGCGGATACATGAAAATGTAAATAAATATCTGTCCAATATAAGCATTGCTCAAAATAGTTCAAGGTCATGTCAGCTTAAAGGCCAGCAAAGTAGACAGACAGCTTTGGAGCATGGTTTGGTGAAAGGTCAAGAATTTGTCTGTATTAACAATGATCAATCTAGTGGAAGTACCAGTAGTACTACTCCATCTGGCATTGGCAGTAGTAGCCGTACTACAGCCGATGTCTCTATCAATACTGCCACTTGTTCCGTTGACAATACCACTACCGACATTAATGCTAGCTCCAAACAAAATAATACATTCACAGACAAAGCAGAAACCAATGATGTATTATATGAAATAATAGACAATGAAGGGACATTTCCTAACAGCATACCAACAATGGATGTAGACAGTGATAGATTTAATGATTGCGGTAGTACTGATTCAGAGGAAGAAAATGTTTTGTCGTCAGATTTGTTAGCTGCATGGGCAGTTGAAAATAACATCACTCACACAGCAGTTGGCAGGCTATTAGTCTTACTTAGAAACCATCATCCAAATTTACCTAAAGACCCCAGGACTCTTTTGGATACTGGACATGTTGTGGGGATAAAGCAGATATGTGGGGGTTCTTACTATCATTTTGGACTCCAAGGTTGTGTAATTCGAAGGATAGAATTGAACAAAAATATGGAATGTATCAAAGTCATAGATGTTCAGGTGAATACGGATGGACTCCCCATTTTCAAAAGTAGTAACACTCAGCTGTGGCCTATTTTGGGAATGATACAAAATGAAGCAAAATGCCAGCCGTTTGTCATTGGGTTGTTTGTTGGACAAGAAAAACCAAAGGATCCTTCTGAATTTTTGAAAGATTTTATCACAGAGTATACAAAGCTAAAACTAGAGGGGATACAATACAAAGGTAGGCATTACCAGATTAACATAACATCCTTCATCTGTGATGCACCAGCACGTGCCTTTATCAAACAAATCAAGTGTCACGCAGGTTATTCCGCATGTGAAAAATGTACGCAAAAAGGCGTGTATAATGGGAAAATGACATTTCCTGAAACTCATGCAACGCTGCGAACTGATGAATCATTTGAAAAGCAGGAAGATAAGAACCATCACACTGGAACAAGTCCGCTTTGCAATTTGTTCTCTATGGTGTCACAGTTTCCAATTGACTATATGCACTTAGTGTGCCTCGGTGTAATGCGTCGTATCCTTGTGTTATTGATAAGGGGTCCACTTACAATTCGCTTAGGGCCTCAGACAAAATTACGCATTTCAGCTGCCTTGCTTCACATGTGTAAGTTTATACCTAAGGAGTTTGCACGAAAACCCCGTTCACTGTCAGAGATAGACCGATGGAAGGCAACAGAATTCCGCATGTTTCTTTTGTACACAGGAACTGTTGTTTTAAAGGACAGTATCGCTGATGAGTTGTACAAAAACTTCCTTCTGCTCTCAGTCGGAATTACCATACTTATAAGTCCGTCTCTCTGCTATCAGTTAGTGGGCTATGCACATAAGCTTCTAGTAAGCTTTGTCCAACACTTTGCGCACCTTTACGGTGCTGACCAGGTCGTGTACAATGTCCATAATCTGGTCCACCTTGCTCAAGAGGTGAAAATACATGGTCCTCTTGACACAATATCAGCATTTCCTTTTGAAAACCACCTGAAAACTCTGAAGCGGCTTGTGCGGAAGAAAAGCTTGCCATTACAGCAGCTTGTCGCAAGACTGAAAGAGATCTCTCAGATATCTCCCTCAGCTGCTACATTGCCCACAGCTGCTGATGGTGGACTGAAAAAGCAACATTTTCTTGGTCCAATTCCACAGGGATATAAATACCAGAACTGTGTCCAATACACAGAAGTTGAACTGGACCGTTTCTGTGTTGTAACAGAAACCGGCAACAATTGTGTTGGGGTAGGGTCAAAGGTTTGCCTCATCAAAAATATTTTGTATTGTGGTGGAGATGTACTGGTGGTTTATCAGTCATTCAGATCATGTAGACCATTTTTCTCTTATCCTCTCAATTCAAGTGAAATCAACATCCACATGGTCACCGACCTCTGTGACAAACTCCATGTTGCTCCCATCCAGGAAGTGGTTCGGAAATATGTGTTGTTGCCATATAAAACTGTACATGTCGCAATTCCTCTTATTCACAGCTGTTAGGTACAGAAAAGGGATATACACGTGACATTATGCAGGGTTGGAGTCTTATACATGTAGAATCAGTAGCAATAGTCTTTTTTGTGTGTTTTTTAAATTTAATCCAAGAGCGATAATTTGATCAAATCTTTTTGTTGAGAAAGCCCCAAATGCCTGCCTTACCATAACTTTCTATTTCCCAGACATTGCCAATATATATGTATGTATGTATATTGATTTAATGATACTGTGGTTCAAGTTTCTAATATTTGTGAAAACATTAGAGGACCAACTAGAGGGATTGTCATTGAAAATGGAAATGTACTTCAGTTATTAGACAATAAATATCTACATACTGTACATACATGTATTTAAACCTTTCCAAGCTTGAACTAGCCTAATCATGACACTGTTTAATTATTGTTTCTAAAAGTCTAGTGAAGGACTATAAAAGAATTGAAGAACAATGTTGTATGTGACATACACCCCAAATGTAATTGTGATTTGTGTAAATGTACTGAATTTGTGAATCCTTTCTTATTTACAGACATACATGTCATTGACAATGTATGCCGTTGTAGTTTTTGTGGAGACGGATGAAGTAGAGCTTGTTGCTTCCAACTGGTTACAGTCTCAGACAAAAACTTTTTGGCCACCGTATCGCAATATGTCTAACGTAACTAAAGCTGTAAAAGACAGAGTAGCAGCTGACAAAACTTGGCCAAGTTACAGCATTCGCATCCTGTCTGCTTGTGGTGAGTATCATGTAAAACGTTTCATTATTAATTTTAACTCATTATATTACATGTCAGACATACAGTTCAGAAAATGGTGATTCTAAGGTTCTAAATAATGCTGCATATACTTCAAAGGGAAAAACTAACCATTTTAAGACGTGTAAACCACATATTAATTAGTCTCTTGTTACCTGCAGGCTGCAGAACTGTACATTCATGGGGCAGTTTTGACCTTCAAACCATCAGAAAATAGCTCCAATGTATTCCTTTTTGATATCAAAAAATGAAAAAAACCTCTGTGATGGTGAATCATTACAATCATGTTCGCCGACAACACACTCAGATGAATGACTTGAGGCAGGTTTTCCATGCATTGTTTTACAGGTCGTGCAGAAAGTGTCATGCAAATGTAAAAATTCATCTCAGGTGCTGCACCGATAGCCTCTAACGATAGCAATTAAGCATCTTATATTGGTGCAGCAATGTTTCACTGGTATCACAAGTGTGCAACAAAGCAATGGTTTACTTCTAGTGCTCTAGTTTCCTCAATGTATGAAGTTGGTGGCCGTTGTGCAAATACATGTAAGGTAATATTGAATACTTAAATGATGTTAAAACAAAACAAAATGAACGTACAGCGGAAAGAGAATAACCAAAGCAGTGACGTGTGTGAGACATTGGGATATTTGGCTCACACAGCCGAATGAAAACGTCTCCCTGTCACTTACCTCAGACAGGGTTTTATTCTAACTGTTCATGTGATTGCAAATATACTACCACACATGCCCCTTAGCAGCGCGGTTTGAACAGAATTAGGTAAAAATAAATACTTGTTTAAGTGTTGACAACTAAGAAATTGAGAAAACTCGGTTCGCTGTATTGTTTATACATAACAATGGACAATATGAAAATGAAATGCATAGGTGCCAGGCCTTGGGGAACAAATGCCCCCCACAGCAAAGTCCCAGAATATGCTGGGATAAACCACAATTGGTCAGTCAGGTTTAAACCACAATTGATCTATCATCTTATCGCCTAATTCAGATATTCTTGCCTGTGGGCCGTGGCGCAGGGAAGCCAGTGATCAACATGCTGGGATGCAAATTCAAACTTTTCGAGAACAATGATGCTAGTAGCGCTGTGAAAACAGAGCCGCATTTGCTGGAGAACTAGCGCATTCCATCACTGTATAATACAGGAGGGAAGTTGTCGGTGACTTGCCAAAGGTCAACTGGTGGTCAACTGGTGGTTTTTCCCTGGTTTTTTTTCCACCCAACCATAAATACTGACCTTCTGTCATATAAGGGAAATACTCATGAGTACGGTGTAATAAAAATGGACTGTAATCAGTCAGTCAGTCAAATGTTCTGCATTTTCCATGCAGATAGCTATGAGGATGGCAGAAGAAAGCTTCGAATGGCCGAGGAAACCTCAGACATACAAACAGATGATGAAGTTGGAATGGGGAAGGGTGCAAGAAGGTACATAGAGAGAACAGCATTAAAACAACACTATTACAACAATAAGCCTCCTGTAAAGAATAAAGAGAAACAAATCAAAACTTAAAACACTATCGCCCACAGCCATGGAGTAGTGGCTAGCGCTCTTGGCTGCTGAAGTGCTGGTCAAGACATCCCGGGATCGATTTCCCATAGTGTCAGGGAATGTTTCTCTCATTCCAGGCCGTTTGGCTGATTGGTTATGAGGCTATCTTTTGCAAGGTGGACGACAACGCTTGTAAGTACCAAGAAAAATCAGGTAATATTGGTATTAATGGACTGCAATTCGTTTGAGACCTCCTGCTGTCCACCTTTGATTATGTGGAGAAGTTGTCAGTGACTTGCCAATGGTCGGTGGTTTACCCTGGTTTCTTCCAGGGGTTTCTTCCACCCGGGGATGCCCAGAAATACTGACTCGCCATCATATAACAGAAATACTGAAAGGAACAATCTCAGCCTTGCTTCACAGAGCAAATTAAGATCGCGCTGCTTCCAAACTCGCATTTTTTTTCTGACAAGAGCACTATCATAATTTGATAGTGAACAATAATGTACACATGTTATAATGCACCGATTGCCTTACTGTACAGGCGCAAAGAGCGAACACTATACAGCGACACAGACGATGATGGTGATGATGAAGCTGTTGCCGGACCAGTTAAACGCAAACATCTCCCCCCAGCCCCGCCAGTCCCACCTTTTCCAAGCCTCCATGTTCCTGCTGGTATACAAGTGGACAATCGACAAGGTACCGTGTCCTATCTTACACAAATTTAACATGTAAGGCTTGTTTTTGGAGTTCAAGGTCAAATGCCACATTTTTAATATTCGTTAAAACAACCATAAACAGCATCAACTGGAATATGTGTCATCAGGGGCAAGTATGAATAAAGCAGCGTACTGATGACGTCGCGACGTTCTGAAAATCAGGGGCGACAAGCAAGGGAGATTTGTTTACATTCAAGTGCCACAAGGCTGTGGTCGATAGATATGAGTCGGAATTCGAGAATACACGCGTGAAGTACACAAAATAGTATCAAAAATGCAAAAAGACAATCATTGTGCAGGTAATGTGATTAGTCAACAGCATAAATACCGGTACATCACGCACTGACACATCGCACTGAAAGGACCGATGATGTAACTAAATCAACAGCCTGATCTTGAAAGTTGTGTGACAACAAATAACACTAGCTGTAGACAGATTTCATTAAATCTAAACAGCGTGTACATTAAATATAGTTATAATGCTCTTTTTTCAGCCACAGACAGAGAAATACTAAAGGCTATCAGTGCTGTCCAGGTATCTTTGGATGAAGTCCGCAAAGAGGTTTTGTCCCAAAGACAGCTGCTGAACATGATGATCAGCAAAGAGGCATCAAGTGGCACCATAGATGTGATGGATACCTTTCCAATAAAGTCCATGGAAGAGCTGGATGGAATGGAAAACAAAATTGAAGATAAAGAAATTGCTAAATCACTGGTAAGTTTGTTGATGTCTGTCTGTTCATCTATCTGTAAGCAAGCTTAAGCTGACAACTCATCTTCTCGTACTTCAAGATGCTGCTTCAATTATTTCTGAAGTTTTTGCCCTATTATGATAGATATTAATGATAGTAAATTCTTGTCCGATTTTGGACAGTATGTGCCTATACCTGCAAGAGAGCTTGTCAACGCATCTGCTCCTAAACTCATCACAGGATTCTCTTGTAACGTGGTAAACAAAACGGATGCCATGCTGGGATGGTCATCTCGTCTTGGGTGTTACATGGCTGCAGATATTTCCGGAGTTGAAACTTCGTGGACATGATGGATTTCTTATTTGGATCCAGCTGCTACAGTGTTTTCCAAATGGTATTGTCGTGGTCAAAACCAATTGAGTTACCTCAATGAAACTTGGTGGGCTGATAATTTTTTTGTACTGGTATGGCAATTTTATGTCACTATTGTGCCTTATACTTTATTCTATGTGTTTTTTCTACCTTCCTATGGCTGCCGGTAGATGTAGAGGGCGGGGGACATGGGTGGAAGGTCTTATGGTACATAATAATCTATGGAGGAGGGAGTACATAGATAAATATGGTCCACAGTGGCTGATTTGGATGGGGAGGGGGGGGGGGGGGGAAAGCATGGTACATTACTATTATCAGCGGCGGGGGATTTAGGGGAGAGGCTTGGTACATAATAATGATTAACGGAAGAGGATTGGAAGGGCAATGGCAGTACATAAAGATGGTCTATTATGGAAAATGGAAAGGGGGTTGGGGGTGGCAGTATGTTAAGGTGCCGTTAAGAAAGAAAATAAGGTAAGGCAGCTTGAGTAACATCACAGAATTTGCAAGATGATATTTCAGGAACATGAGATGTTTCACCTTAAGGATTGATGAATAGAATTAGTATGGGGAGTTAGAGTGATAATTTCAATTTCAATTTATTATTCAAGCACAATTTATACTCACATATAAACATGGCTCAGATAAGCATTAGGAGGGATGAATTCACTTAGTATTACTTGAGCCCTCGGGTCCAGGGGTTTTTTGTTAGCGCAGCTTCATGTTCAAAGAAGTAGCACTTGACTCCCACCCAACCCATCACCACCCTAGCCAACTTTTGGCAAACAACTGTATTGCTTTACAGCTTGAAAATTTTCACTTAGCATCACCTTCAGGATGTAAAAAAAACAATATAGGTAACCATCAATGCTATTTTGGCTTTACAACACAAGGTTATTATACCAGTATGTAATATTATTGTAGGTCAATCAACTCAGCCTCATCGGGGGTTCTAATCTTAAGGAGGCGACCAGACGGGTGATGTCTCAAACCATATCCCATAATGTTGCTCTGAACCTTAATTGGGCAGGGAGGAAGGGCTGGAAAGGTCAGCAGACTGAACCGAAGAGAGCATTTGGTGGTCTGCGCCTATGCGCTGCAATGAAAAGTAAGCATTTTACTGAGCATTTGTTTTTGATATTAATGTATCCTGGACAAAGTTTATGTGCCTGCATTTTGGTCCTTGGCAATTTGCTTCCCATCTATCGCATTGGTGATTGGTGGGTTAAATATTATAGTTTTTCATTCTCTCTTTTTTTTTCATGACCTAATTGGAGTTGAAGAATGTTCATTTTGTCTGTTTTACCTCAGTCTTGTATTTTGAGGGGAAGAAAACTAAAGAACCACAAGTATCCTAGCTAAAAGGGCTTTCGTTCCTCATTCTATAGTTGGTTGTACTTTTGGTAGCATGGTAAACTGCTAATTATGCTAATTACTGGGAGCTGCCAACATTGAACTGAACTGTGTTCTGTCATGGAATAAGTTAAAAAAATTCTTTATGTACTATCCCCTTCAAATATTGTTGTTGCTTTTTGTTACATTTAATAGAGATGGGAGATCGTAACAGTGCTTTTAGAAATATAAGTTGAACTGTCCTGATCATAAAAAGTGCTTGAAACAATCCCTACCTACAAAGAAGAAGAGTCTAGGAGATCAAAAATGGCAGCTCCAAGTAACTACCATAATTGGCAGTTGATTGTGGTGTTGCAAGTCGTAATTTCAAAGTGCGTGCAACTATACAAGTGGAATGAAAGGCCTTTAAGCTAGGATAATTGTGGTTCTTTAGTTTTCTTACACTTAATGAAATAAAATCCTGTCAGGTGATTCAATCGCTTAAATAATGGACTATCTTACAGAATTGACCTATTGTTTGACAGGCAAAGCGGCAGGCATGAACGCTCAAACAACTGGTCCATACTGATTGTCCATTATGTAGTTGATTAGAGGCCCTGAAGGAGACTTTTATTTCTATTTCCCATAATAAATCCTGTCAGGGTCATCAGGTCGCCTTGATGAATTGACCAGTTGTTTTTGGGCTCCAGCCTTCGGCTCAGGGGTTTAGCCAGAAATCTGAAGCAAGGTGTCCAATTTGCCGGTTTAGAGGTCATTTTTCTTGAGAAGGGTGTCCAAAATTGAAATTTTCCTATCTCACTCATGTTAAAACTGCTGAAAATAGCCCGATAAAATGGGACCAGTTTCAATTTTGCCTATCCAGTTGGAACGTTGCTTGGCTTCTCCCTTAATTCCGTTTGATAATCCATTATCTAGGCTGTTAGTTGACACAAATAACACAACAGTACCTGTAATAGTATGCAGGGCGCAAATTATAATATTAGAATTTCCACTCATCAACATTGCTATTATAGCAAGTTAACAACTCCGAGAAAAGACATACAATTCATTTTGACTCTATATTTAGGTACCTTGCTACATTTCGCAAATTATACAAAGGGTATTGCAATTCCGAATTGAACACAGAGTATTCTGCCAATTCTTTTGTTATGCCACAAAGATCTTAAAAGCATAGTAAGGGTTGATAACAAGTTAGTCTCAAATGAAAAATGGTTCACAAAAATATTTTTATTTATTGTCTGCGATTTTTTCTTACAAAGTTATGAGGATTTGAAAATTTGACTTTATGGAAGCCTATTGAGAACCGAAGAACCAGTGACGTCACAGGAATTTGTTAATTCCGCAGCAATTGTTTATTCCGGCATCAAACTTTCATGATTTAATACGCAAGCCAATATCACCCAAAGCATTTTAATCGAAGACGTAGTATCCATCCAACATGTATGATCTACAGAAATGAAAGCAGAATTATGACATCACTGGACCTTTTTATGGCCGAAACAGGCCTCCATTGAATCTAAAATTTCAAACGCTTATAACCTGGTGAGGAAAAATCGTAGAAAAATAATAAAAATATTTTTACCAACAATTTTTTATTGCCTTTCATATGACGATAAACTTCGGTGAGGCCTTATTTTCTTTTCTTTTAAACGGGCTATGCCGGACATTTTCAGCAAAAAGTGGAAGTGGTAGTCGCAAATCAATCCAATCCTATGCCATTATTAAAGAACAGCCCAAAATATTGCCCTTTACCATAAATCAGACTCATTGATGCACGCCTTAGTGTTTAGAACAGCAGATAAAGTTCAATAAAACCGTTAATTCGGGTCGAATTAGCAATTTTATCAACTTAATCAACGGGCTAAAACGTGCATGGATGAGGCTGATTTTTGGTGGGAAGTATTATTTTGCCTAGTTCTTTACCAATAACATAAGATTTGATTGATTTGTGACTATCAATTTTTTTTTGCTGAAAATATCCGGTATAGCCCCTTTAAGTAATTTCTTGGTTATTGGATTGGTCAATTACTGCTGGTTACAAAACTCGTTACATACTATAAAGGGATTTAGTTGAACTTGTCATTTTATAAGATTGGAAAAACAGATACATTAAAAGAGCGGCATATACAAAACCTTAATGGTGTAACCGACGTAGGGAAGATGACTTAATGTCACTTGTGCATTGTACTGTGACGTCATTTACACAAATTATTCACATGATCAGTAGTACAAGCTGGCCTCATAAAGACATCCCGTGATCTCAAACCATCTCGAATTGGATAATTTGAAAGCCAATTGTTTTGTTTCTTTAAATGGGCTTATTCTCAGAAACTTTCAGTTTGCCTAGGATGATTCTATACACGTTGACGTGTAGTTATTTCGATACAGTTGTATTCAAAGAAACTGGCAGTTAATTTGCCTTGTGAAATGTGTGTTCACAGAAGCGATGCTGAAGAACGTTGCCTTCAAAACAACAGAAGACCAGGTCGAGAGAGAAATGATGATATGGCTTCGCAACGCCTGCGACAGGCATGGGGGCAGGAAGAGGCGCGCTGAGTCTCAAGCCACTGTGTCAGTAGTGACTGTTTCGGAAAACAGCAAAATCGCTGAAATCACTGAAAATGAACTTTGATCGGTCCGAGCTATTTTCCTGTGCTTGATTTAAGAGTCAACTCTTTTTGTGCCATTGGTGCAGGTGGGATCAATTAAACTATTTGAAACTTACATATACATGTTGGTTGAGTTCCTTACTTTATAAATGTAAGTAAGTTCTGAAACTGTTTTGGTGATTCACTGGTCTCCCACCAGTTTGTATTCTTCATCAAACCTTTTGCCAAGAGCTGCTATGGTAACATTTTCAACCTTAAAGCCAAAGGTTTTGACAGTCGTACTGTTTGGCATATATGTTGCTTTCTTGTCGACCAATAGAAAAAGGTTAAAAAAATATCAAGGTAGGGTTACTGCAAATATCAATTTAACAAATGTCGCTGAATGATTACTTTTATTCCTAGGAAAAGCAATGGATTTGATTGGGGATAAGCATTCTGGGTCTTCACTATATCTGTTTAGGACCAGTTATGAGCAAAGAGTACATTGGCCCAATTCTAAATGTACTGTACTGGCCCTATTCTTACAAAGATTGGTGCTGTATTGGCCTAATAACTTTATGCAACTCTGGGCCAATCAATGTATTACTACACTGGTCCAATGCATGTTTAAAAATGGATACATAATGGTGAAATTCCCAAACCAGTACTGGACCAGTGCCGCGCCACTGTGCAAAACGTGTATTGGTCCGATAATTGTTTCCCCAAATGGCCCAATTGAATACGTGTCAGAGTGCCAATATTGGTCCAATGCTTTTATGTTTCTTGGGAAAAAGCATAGTTTTTAAACTTTATGTGGGATAAGTTATCGATGAATATAATTATATACATATATGCAGTCAAGTGTTGTATTTTCTTTTAAAGTTATAAAGATTCTATACATGCAGTATCGGTAGGTGGTAGGTGGTATAACGCTAACCAACTGAGCCTCAGAGGCCGTCAATATGTCTTCTATGATTCGTGGCTAGTTGTGCATGTTCTGTCTGTTGCTCCAGACTATTTTTTTTTTCCTAAAACATATTTGGTTGTTATTTTACTTCAGAACAAGATGACCCAATTATCATTGCTATGAAATATACATTATTACAGCTAAATTATATTGGAATTTTATGGGTGTTCTGACACTAACAAATCCTAAAAATGGGACAAAAATAAAACGGAAAATCCACCTTTTTATCCTGTCTGATCTTGAGCTTGTTGTGAATTTCCTGTCGTGAAAGGCTTTCCTGTCATGTAAATATGTCTTCAACAGGGAAAATTGCTGGGGTGGTTTTTGTTTTTGATCTGTCCAATCTTTTTATGAGCTGTTTATGAATTTCTTTAAAGGCTTATCAATCTGTCTTCAACAGGGAAAATTGCTGGGGTGGTTTTTATTTTTGTTCCGTCCAATCTTTTTATGAGCTGTTTATGAATTTCTTTAAAGGCTTATCAATCTGTCTTCAACAGGGAAAATTGCTGGGGTGGTTTTTATTTTTGTTCTGTCCAGTCTTTTTATGAGCTGTTTATGAATTTCTTGTCTTTGAAAGCTTATCAATCTGTCTTCAACAGGGAAAATTGCTGGGGTGGTTTTTATTTTTGTTCCGTCCAATCTTTTTATGAGCTGTTTATGAATTTCTTTAAAGGCTTATCAATCTGTCTTCAACAGGGAAAATTGCTGGGGTGGTTTTTATTTTTGTTCCGTCCAATCTTTTTATGAGCTGTTTATGAATTTCTTTAAAGGCTTATCAATCTGTCTTCAACAGGGAAAATTGTTGGGGTGGTTTTTATTTTTGTTCCGTCCAATCTTTTTATGAGCTGTTTATGAATTTCTTTAAAGGCTTATCAATCTGTCTTCAACAGGGAAAATTGCTGGGGTGGTTTTTATTTTTGTTCCGTCCAATCTTTTTATGAGCTGTTTATGAATTTCTTGTCTTTAAAGGCTTATCAATCTGTCTTCAACAGGGAAAATTGCTGGGGTGGTTTTTGTTTTTGTTCCGTCCAATCTTTTTATGAGCTGTTTATGAATTTCTTTAAAGGCTTATCAATCTGTCTTCAACAGGGAAAATTGCTGGGGTGGTTTTTATTTTTGTTCCGTCCAATCTTTTTATGAGCTGTTTATGAATTTCTTTAAAGGCTTATCAATCTGTCTTCAACAGGGAAAATTGCTGGGGTGGTTTTTATTTTTGTTCCGTCCAATCTTTTTATGAGCTGTTTATGAATTTCTTTAAAGGCTTATCAATCTGTCTTCAACAGGGAAAATTGCTGGGGTGGTTTTTGTTTTTGATCTGTCCAATCTTTTTATGAGCTGTTTATGAATTTCTTTAAAGGCTTATCAATCTGTCTTCAACAGGGAAAATTGCTGGGGTGGTTTTTATTTTTGTTCCGTCCAATCTTTTTATGAGCTGTTTATGAATTTCTTGTCTTTAAAGGCTTATCAATCTGTCTTCAACAGGGAAAATTGCTGGGGTGGTTTTTGTTTTTGATCTGTCCAATCTTTTTATGAGCTGTTTATGAATTTCTTTAAAGGCTTATCAATCTGTCTTCAACAGGGAAAATTGCAGGGGTGGTTTTTATTTTTGTTCCGTCCAATCTTTTTATGAGCTGTTTATGAATTTCTTTAAAGGCTTATCAATCTGTCTTCAACAGGGAAAATTGTTGGGGTGGTTTTTATTTTTGTTCCGTCCAATCTTTTTATGAGCTGTTTATGAATTTCTTTAAAGGCTTATCAATCTGTCTTCAACAGGGAAAATTGCTGGGGTGGTTTTTATTTTTGTTCCGTCCAATCTTTTTATGAGCTGTTTATGAATTTCTTTAAAGGCTTATCAATCTGTCTTCAACAGGGAAAATTGCTGGGGTGGTTTTTATTTTTGTTCCGTCCAATCTTTTTATGAGCTGTTTATGAATTTCTTGTCTTTAAAGGCTTATCAATCTGTCTTCAACAGGGAAAATTGCTGGGGTGGTTTTTATTTTTGTTCCGTCCAATCTTTTTATGAGCTGTTTATGAATTTCTTGTCTTTGAAAGCTTATCAATCTGTCTTCAACAGGGAAAATTGTTGGGGTGGTTTTTATTTTTGTTCCGTCCAATCTTTTTATGAGCTGTTTATGAATTTCTTTAAAGGCTTATCAATCTGTCTTCAACAGGGAAAATTGTTGGGGTGGTTTTTATTTTTGTTCTGTCCAATCTTTTTATGAGCTGTTTATGAATTTCTTTAAAAGCTAATCAATCTGTCTTCAACAGGGAAAATTGCTGGTTGGTTTTTATTTTTGTTCCATCCAATCTTTTTTATGAGCTGTTTATGAATGTCTTGTCTTTGAAAGCTTATCAATCTGTCTTCAACAGGGAAAATTGCTGGGGTGGTTTTTATTTTTGTTCCGTCCAATCTTTTTATGAGCTGTTTATGAATTTCTTTAAAGGCTTATCAATCTGTCTTCAACAGGGAAAATTGCTGGGGTGGTTTTTGTTTTTGATCTGTCCAAGCTTTTTATGAGCTGTTTATGAATGTCTTGTCTTTGAAAGCTAATCAATCTGTCTTCAACAGGGAAAATTGCTGGGGTGGTTTTTGTTTTTGTTCTGTCCAATCTTTTTATGAGCTGTTTATGAATGTCTTGTCTTTAAAAGCTTATCAATCTGTCTTCAACAGGGAAAATTGCTGGGGTTGTTTTTATTTTTGTTCTGTCCAATCTTTTTCATGAGCTGTTTATGAATTTCTTGTCTTTAAAAGCTTATCAATCTGTCTTCAACAGGGAAAATTGCTGGTTGGTTTTTATTTTTGTTCTGTCCAATCTTTTTATGAGCTGTTTATGAATTTCTTGTCTTTAAAAGCTTATCAATGTGTCTTCAACAGGGAAAATTGCTGGGGTGGTTTTTATTTTTGTTCTGTCCAATCTTTTTTATGAGCTGTTTATGAATTTCTTGTCTTTAAAAGCTTATCAACCTGTCTTCAACCGGGAAAATTGCTGGGATGGTCCAAATTTTCCACAAATTAGCTGATTTTCCAGTTTTGTTTTATTTTTTTTATGCCTCCCTCTGACATTGAAAAAAGATTTATTCTGCTCATAAAACAACAATTTAAATTGGTGTAGTCTAAAAAAAACTAAGGAAGTAAAAAATGAACAGCAGGAGTATTTGCTGTAAATTTGCCGCCTAATTTGTGCAAAAGACCCTTTCAGTTACATCACTGCATTCGTTCCACCATCCAGTTTTCTAAATGCATACCGCATGGGTTGTTACTTTTTTGTTGCTCACGGTGACTACATGTAATATTTAATTCTTTATTTGTTTACTGAGGATATCCCACAACCCATGGGTCACTAGGGGGGTCTCCTCAAACTTATATACATCATACATTTATATAATCAAAACTTGATAGTGAAGAATAACATGTTTACAATACACATAGGCATCCAATACTGCACACACTCGTATACTTCATTAAGTACCGATTATATAACAGATTTAAGAATGGGTTTCAGTCTTAGCACTTTGTACCTTAAAAGGAGCTTGTTTGAATTACTTGGTGAGTACGATGGATAAATCTTCGAGTATCTTGAATGAATTTGCGCACAGAACAGAATATGGTTTTATTGTCTTCAAGAGATAGGTCATTTGATCCAAAAAGTAAAATATTTGAGATATGTTTTGAGCAATGCGGAAGGAAAATAGATACGTGAGCATTTGGAGAAATCGTTTTCATGTGCTTCCTGCTTCCTTTGAACGGCATATGCGGGACATTCAATAAGAAAATGATGAGAATTTTCACATTTGTAATTACATTTATGACAAGACTGGTCATCTGAAAGGCCATTGGTAAATAAGTCTGCATGTAATAAATTGGAGCTTAATTATTCAGTAGCATTCTGCCTTGTAATATCATTCAAATTTGTTTCATTCATTCTGTTAGCTTTTCATAAGACATACACAACATATAGAAAAGGGGAGACTACTCATGAGTACAAATTCTGGTCACTCTTTTTATTCACTTTCACTTTTGTTGGAGTTGCTCCCCTTTAAATCCAATGGGGTTTTTTGGGCTGCCATTCATTTGCAACAGTTTTAAACCTTTGGCATTTGTTCTGAATGTAACCAAACTAAGAATAAGTGAATAAAATTAGCAATATTAACAACATCTGTTAAGAACAAAGTTAAAACATCTGTGATCCCAAAAGTACATGGAACAAATTTTGAAAAAATTTGTCCTCACACAATGTCAAGATTGTTTCATCTGGATATTTTGTAAATTTTTATTTTTATAGTTTATTCCATGGTGTTTTTTTTTATTTTTTATAGATTTTTGGCCACACTGCGCGGCCATGTCAGTCGTGTGTACCAAGTGGCATGGTCAGCTGACAGTCGACTTCTCGTCAGTGGCAGCTCAGACTCCACTCTCAAAGTCTGGGACATCAAGGCTAGGAAATTGCTCCACGATTTGCCAGGACATGCTGATGAGGTGAGTACACTGTACCAGGCTGTTTTTGGGCATACCTATCTTTGTGGCTACAGGCTCTAGACCAACAAAGCTGCACATTCCATTGATTCAGCAGGTTATAATCAGGCTATTAAAGTGCTAGTCTTTCAGTTGCTACGACATCCAAGGTGTGGGTTCAAACCCGGCTCTGGAAAAGGAATTTGCAGATTGAGGGAATTTTCGCTGTTCATGGGCCTTGGTGACAATAGACACTTAACAACACTGGTGTTTGGACAGTCTAACATTTGTTGAAAACTGCTTGTCTTGGCATGCATATCTTTAAGTTACACACAGGAGTTTGTCAGTAAATTGCCCAAGGCCACTGGTTTACCCCAGATGGATTCCTCCACTCATAAAAGATGAAGTAAAGTTCATCATGCCTAAAAATATTCTCATTTATTTTTTCAAATTTTTTTTGAGAGTGTTGAAAGGCATTCAAATATTTGAAAACTGTGGTGGGTTTTTAATATGAGCCATACTGACGATAGGAACTCTGACGTCACCTCACCTTTTTTCCAGATGCTAACCAGAAGAAAGGAATTTTGGGGGGAACATTACTTCAGTAATCTTTCACTCATGGGTAAAAAGAGCTATTTCAACATTCAGTGTCGGGATTAAAGTTGGGAAAACTTCCTGTGACGTCAGAGTTCCTAACCTCTGATAGTATGGTTCATAAAGCCCACCTTAGAAGTTAAATGTTAAACTCGCCATCACAAAAATTTAAAAAAATAAATGAAAGTATATTTATGCAAAGTTTGAAGTGGTCTTATTAGTGATGCCTCCTTCGATTTTTAGAGGTGTTTTCCTTTAAGCAAAGATTGAATAAATGTAGCCATATTGCTTGGTTCATACAGCACGTGTTTCACACATGTTGATGAGGTGAACACAAATTTTGGACAATAAGGCTTTAAAGGTGTACACCATTGTATTATGAACAAAATAATTTTTTATAAAAAACATTGAAATAAATGTGAAGAATGATAAAGTTTGTACAATTCTCTCTTTTTTATTTTTTAGCTCAAATTTTTTATTTAATTGAAACTGATGATAATCTAGCAGGATTGCTGTGATCATTTTAATCCTTATATGTTAATTACTCATTTCAATCTCCAACATAATGGTACTTTCACGGTCACCTTTTCGAGGGTTCAGATTTACATTTGAAATACCAGGTTGCATATATATAACTTTATTTTCTGAGGGTGACAAATGATGAACATTTATTTGTCAGTTACAAAAAATGTTCTTCCCCGAGGCCCTCTGACAGGGTGACAAAACAAACACAACATTTACAAGTAAATATTAACTGTGACCAGACAAACAGTTTGCACACATAACGGTATCAAAAGTGGCCATAGATTCAGTAATTATGCTATACAAAGCAATACAAAGCAATGCAAAACAAACACAATCAGCAAAGGACAGATTACAGTGAAGATATTTACTGTGTATATATTGAAAATGGGTTTTTAAGCATTTACATTTAGTTTTTCAAGCGTGGTCAAATGAAACTTTTTACAGAAGGCTTTTGGAGATTTTGACTAATTTAAGTCCCTTTCTAATGAGTTCCACAGTTTGGGACTGTTGTATGAACGGCTTCGTTTGACGTACTTTGAGGAGGGGAATGGCACTTGGAGATTATCATTCATGGTTGATCGGAGATGTTTTGTAGTTGCAGAGTTGACAGATTTAAATAGTGTATTCAAGTATGTTGGGCACTCTCCATTTAGTATCTTATACATGTAGGCTGCTGTTTGCTGGGAAATTTTGTCGTGGATACAGAGCCAGTTAAGATCCTTGAAAAGTTTGGAAGTTGGTGTTAAATAAGGGGCATTTAATATTAGTATAGCGTAAATACCACTTCAGTGGCCAAATGGTTAAGGCATCTGCCTCAAAGATCTGAGACCTTGGGTCTAATGCGGGTAGGGTCACACCAAAAACTTTTAAAATAGTTCTTGTTGCTGCCTCGCTTGGTGCTCACCACTGAGAGTTTAGAACAAGGAAACAGGACTGGTTGGCACGGTGTCAGTATGATGCGATTGGGCAGGGTGTCATGTCTGGTGTCTTGGGCATCACACTGCAGTGGTGGTAACACCTGTGGCAGCATGGACTCTCCCTGCCACAAGAACACACAGTATATGTACCTCCTTGTCATCATATAGCTGACGTAAAACCCCAAGCATACAAACACACAAGGTAAAAGAAAGCCTGAAAAATTACTGGTGATATCTTAGGCTAAAACTACAAGTTTTACATGATTAATGTTAACGAAAGGTGAATTAGAGTTCAGAAATTATGTTGACACGTCATTATCGCTAAACTATCTGATATGTTGATCGAGGATTTTAAAAAAAATGTCATTTGTTATCTTTCCCCATCTGATCAGTATTGCTACGCTGTTTACATACATTTTAACAGTCAAGGATGCAGTGTTCGCCCTTTACTGATAGATGCTGACTTCAGGTTTTATATCCTCATTTTTATGTGTGTATTATTTTTTTTTTTTACTCCCACAGTTTGATTGTTTATGAGCTTTTTCAAGGAATGGCTAATTTGCTCGTGACATTGTGGTCAAAATGAAGAGTTGATGGCGGTCAGAGGCCTGCGGCAGTTGTACACTGTATACATGTATGTTTTAGTGAGCTACATATACAGGTATATTTGGGTTCTGATTTATCAGAACTTTACAAACAACAACGCCCTGTGAGTTCAAGTCCAGCTCATGCTGGCTTCCTCTCCGGATGCACGTGGGAAGGTCTGGCCTCAACCTGCAGATGGTCATGGGTTTCCCTTGGGCTCTGCCCGGTTTCCGCTCACCATAATGCTGGCCGCCGTCATATAAGTGAAATATTCTTGAGTACGGCATAAAACACCAATCAAATAAGTAAATAAGTAAATAAATAAATAAACACAAGCGACAACATACAATAATTTACTTCATACTGTAATTCTTCAACCTTTTCCCAATGTGTGCAAGATGTTTATTCAAGTATATTCTGTGTTGACTAACAAAATTGTACTTTTTGTGAAGTCCTGAAAATGTTGAATTCATCCAATGTCGTTGTGTCTCCAAAATCAAATTACAAATATGCATAAATTGCACTGAAAGTTGCTCTTTTATATGCGAATAGGTTGACTAATTAGGGTAAAAGTGTTTGGTAATGTTGCATTTTAACAGCTCTTTTACTTCCAAAGTTACGGTATTTTCAAATGTAGCAGTTTTCAAATGCCACATTTGCTTGATTCGTACGCGGGAAGTTCTGCCAGCAACTTGTGGATGGCCGTGGGTTTCCCCCAGGCTGGGCCCAATTTCCTCCCACCATAATGATGGCCGCCGTCGTAGAAGTGAAATAATCTTGGTTACAGCATAAAACACCAATCAGATAAATAAATAAATAATTTTGCTGGATTCTGAATAATTCTCTCATCTTATAGTGTATGGCCACATAATGTTTGTTTTTTGTTTTTTTTTGTTTTTCAGTGAAGTTTTCTTATTTTTTCATCCAAAAAATGTAAATGTTGTCATCAAAAGCAACATTTTAAGGTCTTTAGTGGTTCTGAACATGCATTTTTACTGGCCAGACTTTAGGTAACGTAAAGTATGTTCGTCAGTTTGATTTCAAATGTACTGTCAGAAAAGTGCAACGGTATATTTCAATTTTACAAACCACTCTGATTGCCAAATATAGTGTTGAAATGAAACGTGTGTATGACATAAGAGTCAGTTGGTTTATACATATGAATCGAGGCATACACTCGTATACCAGTCATCAAACAGAATTCAAAATTGACGTTATAGATTTATTTTGAATGGCCCTGGATAGATGAGCTGGTAGAGCATCTGCTTCAGGGGCAGTTGATCCAGGGTCCATCCTGGGTTGGGTCACACCTAAGAAGTTGTAACTTCCTCGCTGTCATTCAGCATTAACGGGATAGTGCAGTGACTGGTTGGCCCGTATCATTATAATGGCTCGGGCGGGGCGGCTTACTTGCCTTCATTAAGTCCTCTCAGTGAAGCAGCACTAGATAAAAGAGAAGAGGAAATCCATCCTGTGACAAGGAGGCACATTACATGCGCTGTAAGGACTACTTCGTCGTCACACGGCTGAAAATTGTTAAGTAAACCCTAAGCACTCACTCACTCACTCACTCACAGGTCAATAATCACAAGACCAATTTCGGAAACAGCTTTCACCACAAGCTACTAAAAAAGTAAAAAAGTTACGTAAAGTTATATTAATCAGAATGAAGCTACCAGCTACTATACAAGTAAAAAAGTTACGTAAAGTTATATTAATCAGAATGAACCTACTAGCTACTATAAAAGTAAAAAAGTTACGTAAAGTTATATTAATCAGAATGAACCTACTAGCTACTATACAAGTAAAAAAGTTACGTAAAGTTATATTAATCAGAATGAACCTACTAGCTACTATAAAAGTAAAAAAGTTACGTAAAGTTATATTAATCAGAATGAACCTACTAGCTACTATAAAAGTAAAAAAGTTACGTAAAGTTATATTAATCGGAATGAAGCTACCAGCTACTATACAAGTAAAAAAGTTACGTAAAGTTATATTAATCAGAATGAACCTACTAGCTACTATAAAAGTAAAAAAGTTATGTAAAGTTATATTAATCAGAATGAAGCTACCAGCTACTATACAAGTAAAAAAGTTACGTAAAGTTATATTAATCAGGATGAAGCTACCAGCTACTATACAAGCAAAAAAGTTACGTAAAGTTATATTAATCGGAATGAAGCTACCAGCTACTATACAAGCAAAAAAGTTACGTAAAGTTATATTAATCGGAATGAAGCTACCAGCTACTATACAAGTAAAAAAGTTACGTGAAGTTATATTAATCGGAACGAAGCTACCAGCTACTATACAAGTAAAAAAGTTACGTGAAGGTATATTAATCAGAATGGAGTTTATATGTAATGAAAAGCAGTCAGCAGATTTCAGTGTCACCAGAAGTACAAAACGAACGTTGTAGGCGTGTTAATTTAATCTGTATCGAAAACATGTATCATGTAAGTTCATAAGTTGTCGTTAATCAAAATTACATTATCGTTCATCTGCTTTCTTGTGATTGTTGACAGCGAGTAGAAATGCGAATTTCTTTGCGATAAGTTTATGAAGGAATTATCAATCTTCTTGTACGTTTCGGCACAGCACCCGTAATTTCCTGGTTCATCACCAAGACATAGAGCAGATACACAGTAAAGGTCACGCTACATTAACTCGCTCTGTCTTAGGGGCACACCACTGGAAGTCTTCAATCCCAGTGAGGGGGTGGATGAAAGTGCACCATTAAATCACATCTACATATTTCGAACGTCTTTTGCCTGTAGGCATCTTATTGGCTGTATGCCTTATTATTAATGTTTGACAATGTCTACCTGCTTCTGCAATGATATTTCTTTGATGTATTCTTGACACAACAAGCTCACATTTTGTTTTGATCTTTATGAAATTGTGGCAACTCCCTTTTTTTTTCTTTTTCTTCATATCCACAAATGATTGCATTTTGCTCCTTTTGATTGGTTTTGTACACCTATACACGTATATAGAAATTGAGGGGTTAATTGAAAATGAGACTTTTTTCGTTTGTGTTGTTGATTTCTATTAGATGTGACACAGCCAGTTTAGAATGATTGAGAAGAAAGATGTGATTATTTGTGATGGTTAAACACAATCATCCTTAATTGAGTTTACAGCTGATGTATATGTAGATAGAGTGTGGTGGCAGAGATGTTAGAGCACCTGCTTTCAGATCAGAAGACCTGGGTTCAATCCCGTGTCTGGTCAGGTCTAACATTTTGACATGGGAGACCTTTGTAATTTTATCCTGGCGCTGGTTTCCTGAAACACGCTGAGCTAAGTAAGCCATTAACCACCCTAACAACATATTGATAATTACACTTCATGAGACTAAGCCTTGACTTGGTGTCAGTGTATTCAGGTGTTTATTTATGTTTACATATGTGTGTTCAAAATGTTGATTATGTGTACAAATATACATTTTCAGATGTTGGCTGATTATGTGTACATTTATGTGTATTCAAATTCTGCATCTTTATATGTATTTAAAGGTTGTATGGTTATATGTACATGTGTGTATTCAAGTGTTGTGTGTGTATGTCCATGTGCATTGATATGTTATTTATGTATACATATATACACTAAATGCATTCAAATGGTGTGTGTATGTACACATGTGTACTCAGTGTTATTTGTTTATTTGTCCATAATATGTGTAGCGAGATATTGTGTGTGTTTGTGTACATGTATGTGTACTCAGATGTTGTCTTTGTATGTCAGGTGTACACTGTAGACTGGAGTCCTGATGGGCAGCGAGTGGCCAGTGGAGGAAAAGACAAGGTCCTCAAAATGTAAGTACCAAAAAAGAGAAGGGTAAAAAAAAAAAAATCTCTGTGTGAGAAGGTCAGAAATATTAGGCCACCATTTTTGTTCACTGTTACGATTACATCAGCCTCGGGGAAGAAGGTTGAACAAAAACCTAGTGTATTTGTCCTAAAAAATGAGAACAGAAAATGCATTTTTATTCCACAGCCATGGTCAGTTTAAAGTATTCTGATACCAGTACTCTATAGCAGAAAGGCTACGAAATAAGGTGTATTTTTTGCAAGAATGAATGAATGAAATCTTTAATTAAAGATGGTAGGTAACAGTCAAATTGTACAATTTTCTCTTCCCGTAGGCCTCTATAACAATACATGAACAAATAGAAACAGTATATGCTAGTGCATATTAAAAACATGAAGAGAATCAGTAGTATACACATCAGCTAAAAGTCATAAGTAAATGGACATGTCTTTCAATTTACTGGTTGAAATAATTCTTGCAAATATTGTGATTGAAATACAGTATGTTAGTGTCATGCCTTTAGCCGAATCAGAGTTTACTGATATATAATACTAAATTATGCACACTACGTATAGATAAGTAATGATTGGTACAATTGACCTTGGTCAATTTAAAGTGATCAGTCACAGGGAGATTGGGGTATTCTGATCTGAGAACCCCCAAAGCAGAAAGGTGGGGTTAATTTGGCAGTCTTAATTATGGTATACTTTCGTCTTTGTGTTCGGTCAGCTTTGAAGATTTCTGACAGAGACTGACTCATTTCATGTACTGTAAATAACCAAAAATTTTGCCCCAAAATTTGCATATTTTGCAGACAAGTTAACTTTACAAGAACATTAACTTGTGGTGTAGAAACTTTTATTTTCCAGCAGGATGTCATCCTACCTTCCCAGCAAACCTCAGAAAAATTTTCTATGATGAATCAAACTCTTAAAAATCAGGCAAAATGAGCGCCTTAGTCATGGACGAATTTTAGGAATTTTTACTGTGAGAAGCCATGCTGCCTAAGCCTCTCACTTGACTTGTATCATAACCCTTGAGCTTGTTAGCTCTCTGGCATCACCTACAAAACAGTGTATTTTGAGGGGGAGGTAAAAAAAAATCCACATACGTATCTCAGGAATTTTTGAGAGCATTTTCTGGCAAGCATTTCTGTGTTTTTTTTTTCTAACAAAGCTCTTGTGGTAGAACACCAGCTAGATGTTTTGTGTTGATGTTGGAGAGAAGTAACTCTCTAGAGTGGAGGTAAAAAAGAGGCTGTTGAATAATAGTGTGTATAATCAGTGTTTTTGGTGCATAATTTGGAATGTGTACTTAGTTTCACTCCATTGTAAAATGAGCTTTCCACTTATGTAATCCTTTTGTGAAAAGTAATGTAACTTTCCACACAGTTTATATGCAAATGAAGCAGGTAACAATTTGTGTTAAGTCAAGAACCTGATTATTCAATTTGTTGAATTTTGGGAATGCCAGATTTAAACTGCAAATGGTTATTTTTAGTGTTGGCTGCTCTTCAGAAGGATTAAAACAGAAGATAAATGGGAAAATATTTGTCTGACCAATTCCTTACAATAGAAACCTGAAGTTTTTAAATGTGGAATTTTCATTGGCAATAGCTACAACATCAGTGAATTTCACCTGTCAACAGATAGAGCTATTTATAGAGCCGTTTGTCATATCTAGAAATTTCATAATGTTTAATAGGGTTAGTTTTATTTGAGGCTTAATTTTATTTGACTTTTAAAAAAAAATGAAACAATCTCAAAAGATATTTTGAAACAACACACTCCATGGCCTTTTATATATGTATGGCTGTGGGGATGATTTATTTTAAACTTGGTTATCTTAGCTCTCAGCTTTGAAGATTTCTGACATCACTTATAAAATACGTGTAATTACTTTTAATAGCAAAACCAGGATGTTTTGTTTCTAAATTATTATCCAAGGGTGAGCCAGGTTATCATTTTTAATCCACAGTCTTTTAATGTTGAAACACATCTGCCTAGATGAGGCACATAAACAGTACATGTAGGACATTTTATATGTATTGCAAGATATGAAATCATCACAGTATTGTTCATTGGAAACAAATCACTTTTTGGGTAGATTCATTTTGTTGTCTAATTAGCCTATCTCTGAGATTTATTGCAGGATTTTTGATCTTCTCATATCTGTCAGATTTTGGGTGGGATGGGGGGTGGACGAGTATGTGTGACCTCTTTGGAGCAAGACATAAATCAGTAAGTGTGGTTAGCAACTATTCCCCCATCGCCGCGTGGGCGTATAATCAAATGAGCTTAAACGCTGGGGTGATGCTGAAAATATTTAAACATATTCATGCATATTGATACAGAAAATGTGGATCTCAGTGAAAAAGTTTTTCCAAAATGGCAGTAATTTTTGTCCTACCAAATGGTATGTGTTAATGTGTTACCAAATGGTAACAATTGCTGAGTTTAGAAAATAGTAATAGTGGCTGTGTGATGAAAATGGTAATAGTGGCTGTGTTATGAAAATGGTAATAGTGGCTGTGTGATGAAAATGGTAATAGTGGCTGTGTTATGAAAATGGTAATAGTGGCTGTGTGATGAAAATGGTAATAGTGGCTGTGTTATGAAAATGGTAATAGTGGCTGTGTTATGAAAATGGTAATAGTGACTGTGTTATGAAAATGGTAATAGTGGCTGTGTTACCAAATGATGATAGTTGCAAAGTTTACCAAAATGGCAATACATATAAGAGCTGAGTTACCATAGTGGTAGCAGTTGCTGAGTTTAGAAAATGGTAATAGTGGCGGTGTTATGAAAATGGTAATAGTGACTGTGTTATGAAAATGGTAATAGTGGCTGTGTTACCAAATGATAATAGTTGAGAAGTTTACCAAAATGGTAATACATATAAGAGCAGAGTTACCACAATGGTAGCAGTTGCTTAGTTTAGAAAATGGTAATAGTGGCTGTGTTATGAAAATGGTAATAGTGGCTGTGTTACCAAGTGATACTAGCACCAAATGATAATAGTTGAGAAGTTTACCAAAATGGTAATACATATAAGTGCTGAGTTACCACAGTGGTAGCAGTTGCTGAGTTTAGAAAATGGTAATAGTGGCTGTGTTATGAAAACAGTGGTAGCAGTTGCTGAGTTTGGAAAACGGTAATAGTGGCTGTGTTATGAAAATGGTAATAGTGGCTGTGTTATGAAAATGGTAATAGTGGCTGTGTTATGAAAATGGTAATAGTGGCTGTGTTATGAAAACAGTGGTAGCAGTTGCTGAGTTTGGAAAACGGTAATAGTGGCTGTGTTATGAAAATGGTAATAGTGGCTGTGTTACCAAGTGATACTAGTACCAAATGATAATAGTTGAGAAGTTTACCAAAATGGTAATACACATAAGTGCTGAGTTACCACAGTGGTAGCAGTTGCTGAGTTTAGAAAATGGTAATAGTGGCTGTGTGATGAAAATGGTAATAGTGGCTGAGTTTAGAAAATGGTAATAGTGGCGGTGTTATGAAAATGGTAATAGTGACTGTGTTATGAAAATGGTAATAGTGGCTGTGTTACCAAATGATAATAGTTGAGAAGTTTACCAAAATGGTAATACATATAAGAGCAGAGTTACCACAATGGTAGCAGTTGCTTAGTTTAGAAAATGGTAATAGTGGCTGTGTTATGAAAATGGTAATAGTGGCTGTGTTATGAAAATGGTAATAGTGGCTGTGTTATGAAAACAGTGGTAGCAGTTGCTGAGTTTAGAAAACGGTAATAGTGGCTGTGTTATGAAAATGGTAATAGTGGCTGTGTTACCAAGTGATACGAGTACCAAATGATAATAGTTGAGAAGTTTACCAAAATGGTAATACATATAAGTGCTGAGTTACCACAGTGGTAGCAGTTGCTGAGTTTAGAAAATGGTAATAGTGGCTGTGTTATGAAAACAGTGGTAGCAGTTGCTGAGTTTGGAAAATGGTAATAGTGACTGTGTTATGAAAATGGTAATAGTGGCTGTGTTACCAAATGATAATAGTTGAGAAGTTTACCAAAATGGTAATACATGTAAGTGCTGAGTTACCATAGTGGTAGCAGTTGCTGAGTTTAGAAAATGGTAACAGATGCAGGGTTACTATGTGGCATTGAGAGATTTTTAGGTGGTAACTGCCAATTGTTACAGATGTAAATCAGAAGGGTTAGTGTGTCTGAAGTTACATAAAGTGATATGATTTACTGTTATTCACGTAAAATTTCACATAATTTTTCATGAAAATTAATAGGAGAGCTGGACAGTTGGTGAAAAATCCTGTGATTTATTTTGTTGGTGTTTTTACGCCGTAGAAGTGATTTATGGATGCACTTTATTTGTGTAGCCATTCCTCTACAAACTTTGCCTCTTAAAACAGAACAGCTATTCGCAGTATCATTCCTCACTGGGCTAAACTTGCCTTAGTTTAATGTAACTTACCTAATCTTTTTGTAATTTACCTTAATCTTATTTAACTTGCCTTAGTCTCAAGTAATTTAATACCTTAGTCTCATTTACCCAGTGAGGAGGGTTTGGTGTTAGTTTTCAGGCAGAAGCACATAAAGGATGCCAACACTTTAGTTTTTCTGGTAAGAATGTATAAACCTTCACAAAAAAGCTGTAAGTGACCCTATAAAGTCAGATAAATCAATGAGAATCAAGCAAAATGTGGACTTGAAAAATGCTGAACTTAAGGTGAAATATTTCTAAACAGACTCTGACTGCATGAAGCTGCCACAGGTGACATTGAACGTAACAACCATGGCAACGCATGTTCAAGACGTAAGTCGAGTTGTTGTACTTCTGGTGGCAGTGTACTACTAGAACTGCTTGCCACTGTATTTTACTTGTTCATGAACAGTTGGACTAAAACCCTGACTGAGTTAAATTGTCAAGTGGCCGGATTTCACTGGTAATAAATGTGACCATTTGCCAACTATCACCCTGTGGGGTCATTGCTCTGTTTATACTTTCTATGCTTTGAGTGTTTTATATTAAATTACTTTTTGGGGGGGATGGGGGGTGGGGTATTTTTTCACTTTTACACAACACAGTAATAATGGTACTTGAGTTTTACATGATGAACAACATATCCCTCTTCATATTGTGAAGTAATTGAAGAAACACTGTTTAGCTGGAGTCTAATGTGCCAGGTACAGAACCGTAATCTGTCTGCCTTAGAGAGGGCCTCCCTGTGGGGTGTGGGGCCGTGATGACCCTCGCAACTTAGGGAGCAACCCTTAAGGACACATGTAAGCACTTGAGGAGTGCCTTTGTGGTATCAGCAGGCTTTTAAGGCTTATTAAGAACCGTTGATGAGACGCTGGGGGAATGGCTGACCAAATCTTGCAGACTGTTTTCATTATCTTCGCATTAGTTTTCAAGTGTTTACCACGAAGCATTTACGTAAGGTTGGTGTAACAGACAACAGCAGAGCGTGCGAAAATATGTGTGTGGAGTGTTTAGGGTAATGTACAACACTGCTGAGCCTCTCTTTCTGTCTGGAGTAGACAAAGAACCCTCTTAGCATGATAAATAGCCTTCTTTTTATTGGCAGAGCAGATTGTTTCTACAGCCAGTATTGAGTTGTTTGTCAAAGGAGAAGGAAACTAAAACATTTAGGTAATCACCCACCTGATAGTCCTTGATAAGTATATCTGGAAATAATGTTGGGTATTTTTACCTCAGGCAGTGAGGTTATGTTTTTTCCAGTGTTTATTTGTCTGTCTGTCTGTCTGTCTGCCAGCAGCTGTACAGAAAAAGGTCAGCAGGGATTTAGTTTTGTACATAGGTTTGCCATGGGCTAATGACCAATAAATTGTTACAGGAGTTTTCCCATTTTTATATGATAAAACACAATCGCAGAGTATGGTTCATTTGTAGTGTGGGAATTTGTGTATTTTACTGTAAATCATCAACCTTTTCAGCCGCTGAAGCAGTGTTATATTTTATATGAAAATGATGCTAAAAACGATTTGTTTGTGTCACTAAAGAGCTGCAAGCTTCATAAAACTGTGCACATTATTTCTCTACACCTCATAGCACTCTCAGAATGTTTCAGAATATTGGTTGCAGAAGTTTTTGAAGAATTATGGTAGTTTTCTAACATGTGTTTTGTTTTAAAATGTTTTTCCGTGAAATCAAGTAAAATTTTTCTTGAGTTTGATTAATTCATTTACCTTTAATTTTGAAAAAAAAAAAAGTTTATTTTGAAGTTTGATCAAAGATATAATTTAAGGCCTTTATGTGTTTCTGAAAATGTAATTTTTACATTTGAAACTTGAAAGGTGAAATACAGTCATTACACACTTTCCTTACAACGACTCTTTCCTTTGTGATAAGAGAGCCGTTATGTGCTGTTCTGATGCAGCCAATCAAAACATGACAAATTTGGTCACAAGTTTCCATTAGTCCAGAGGTTTGTCAGATATTGGCTGTGGTGTCCAGGCAATCAATCATGTTGCCTCCAACCATAAAGGAGGCCTTTGTATTTGAGGGAACGGCTCCAATGGCTCAGTTGGGGCTTCTTCATTGTCATATGACTGAAAAATTTTTAAGTAGGATGTTAAATCCTAAACATTCACTCACTCACTCACTCACTGGAATTTGAGGCATGTTATCATACTCCCACGCTGCATGCACTCCTGACAGAATCAAAAAGTCATACTCACGGGACCAGTTCTATGAAGCAGTCGCAAAGTGTGCCTGGTGCAACTTCCATGACTTTGTAGACAGGCCCCTGGTCTTTTGCAAGGGGTGAGATAATCGTAAACCTGCTGAAAAAAAAGGCTTGATAAAACTGAATATTCTTCTGTGTAATTGGAAAATATTTTGGTGTGGTAATGCACTTCTTCGTCATTTTCACAGATGTTTATTCAAGCATATTCTTTCTGATGAAATGAAGACATCATTTTTGTAGACTGATAAAATTACATGTTTTGTGAGGCCCTGAAATTGGCCAATTGAAAAAATGTAGTTTTGTCTCCAATATCAACTCAAAAAGGTTGAGGAATTAGGGTATTGTGAAACTAGATCACATAAATAGATAAATAATATCTTTACATACATTGTTTGCCTTTGAAAATAACATTCTGGGTTGATATATGTACAGGTAATCATAGGTGTGGAAGAGCTTTTCCAGCATAAATCTCTTAGTTCAGGCGAGTGAAAAAAAGTCAACGGAAGTCATTAGACTTGTGAAGGAATGTATGGAAGGTTTATCCCATAGTAGTTTTTCATTTGATAATTTCTCAAGTTTTTCGCTTTATGTTTTTTTTTGTAATAATGCTTCATCTCATACACATGTGTATTCCCTGTTTTATAATGTAACCATCGTTCAGGGTTAATGTTGTTTACAAAATTTCTTCAAATCAGGCGTACTTGTGGCGCTGGCTCACTGGAGTACCATGCTGAAGACACCATGGTGCCTCTTCTACAGGTTGCCCAGGGTGGGCTGAGCTGAGCATTGCCTAGCATATTCCATTAAGCTATAATTGGCCAGACCAAGAAGTGTCAAGATTGCAAACATGTTTCTTGATACTTCAAGGTATAGAACCTGAATATATGTATGTTGTTTATAAGATAATTACAATTTAGAATTTGGATATTTTCATTGGTTTCTAACTACAGCCATCCTCTGTTGCAGATGGAGGCGATGATGATGATGATGATGATGATGATGATGATGATGATGATGATGAAAAGACCCCCCCCCCAGGATGTGAACAAGGGGCAGAATAAGGACAATTGCAGTTGTTAGTTGTTTGTGCATTCTTCTGAAGATCCATTTATTTTTGAAGATTGAACATATAAAATATGGATGGACAAATATATGTGGTTGTCTCTGTATATTCTTTGCTTAGTGTTATTTGTTAGATTTGAGACAAAATTGTCCCAACACATCAACCCACCTAGACAACAGACAACATATCTAGGTGTATAGAAGGCTTAACTAGTGAAAGATATCCATGGGATCCAGTGATGCTGATCTTACATGTTTTCAGCTACTCATCAAACCAAAAACAATTGGGTGGGGGGGGGGGCACAGGAAAATTGTGCAATGTCTTTGAGATCTTATTAATTTGCGTGTAGTAACATCAATGATAGTGTCCATTTCAAATTTGTTCTAGAGGAGTCTCTCTCTATATACGTACTTACTGTTAATAGATGTTTTGCTTTCAGTGTACTTAATTTCTTAGTCTTGAAGTCATGTCATAGCTGCTCTGAGCCCTTCATCAGCATACTCATTAGTCACATGACTACAGTACTGGAGGTAAAAACAGAATTTAATAGAGGCGGGATAGGCCTTGAATAAGAGTTTAGCATAAATAATGAAAGATATAGTTTTTAGGTAAGAATTTTTTTCTGGAAAAGTAACCAGCATGTGCCTAACATTCAAACATGATAGTCCTCACAGCTCACAGCTCACAGCTGTGGGTAGGAGCGCAGTCAACATTATGGTGATGCCACTTGATCATTACCTATACTGCCCGTTAAATAGCAGATTTACGGTATATGCTTGCACCTTTTCCCGTCTTGCCGGTGATCTGTTGAGCAATGTTAATTCTATTCCGTCTCTTGTCTCGATGGCGCCTCTGTGTGTCGGATCTCCGCGCCGACGTGTGACTGAAGTTATACATCAACACAAAGTCCTCACGTCCGTCTTCTGGGACGGTCAAGCTTTTTGGCGACGTTCAAGCGCGAGGAAGCGGCGGGCGTCGGTTGGCGACGAGGAGAAAATGAATTTTTAATAGTGCTCCTTTGAACATCACGGTGAAGAAAGGGCTTCAGAGATTCGAATAACTCTTTTAAGTAATGTGTGTCGTATGTATTAGTTTTGCCAAGTTCCCTCCAGTGTCATGACATTGAAATGTAGATTGGTCATTGTGAAAATGAGACTGAGCGCAAATCCGCAGCGGATCGGCTACAAATGTGACCGTCGGAAGCTTGAATACAGGCGTCAGGTGACACTTATGCCGATCCTTGACAAGATAAGAAAGGGAAGAAGTCTCATAAAGAGATCGGAACAATATAAATCTGGTCTAGTTATTTTTCTTCTGGATACCCGAGGAAAAGTGGCATTAAAATCTATTTTCATCTTATTTTTTCTGGGATACAATCTGAGATTTTATACTATATCACAGGTTTCTTACATGCAAACATGCGCTTTTATATACATTTTGATATTAATTCAGTTGATGACATGTTTTAATTCAAACTGCTGATGAGTAGCAAGTGTCAATGCTTACAGCTTTCCAGAAGTGGTACTTTTAAGAAGGTAACATTCCATCCTACAGGTACAATTTTGCATGCAAGGATAGTGTGTAAATCTAAACTATGCATAGTTGTATGCGTCGTAGTTATAAGACATTCCATTCATATACTAACCATCAACTACAATAGACGTTCTAGGTCAATAATTAAAAAAAGACCAATTTCCAAAACAACATTCAGCGTAAACAACCAAGAGTATCGTAAAGAAAATATGTACCATAATGATATGAAAGTTAGAAATTAGGACAGAAGGCCTGCAAATAGAAGACTTAAGCCTATACAGTTTTCATTGACAGTTGTGGTGTGGTTTTCGACCGATAATAGTTTGATATCATTTTGCCCAGAAACGAACGTTTTAAGAGATAACTACCAATATCTAAATATTGGGCATCTCGATGTCGGAAGATTTGAGATGAAACCAGGTTCGGGTAATACAAAATGTATGCCTCGAAACAGACATTCGTTTTCCGTCTATCAGTTGGTGGACCTTTCATGCCAATAATCGAAAGACCAATTCCCAAATCGACGTTTAACTCAAACCACCAAAGAATTCAGGAACTATATTAAGTACGAAATTAAGACGGAAATAGTCAACAGTTTTTAGTGATGCTTGAAAGACGCAAGGAATGTTCTAAGCGACTGGGTGAAATCAGTATTCAAATCGTGTACCACGCATTCTAGTATACAGGAATAAGTTGTCGATAATAAAATATGTATCTGACTTGCGCTTTGAGTGCAACTGTGCATTTAGCCAACGTGGCGATTTATTCAACACGATGGATATACAGCCCCTAGCCCCGGGTTAAGCGGAATGAGGGACAACCAGTGTGCCAGAGATTCTGGACGCTCTGTCCATATTTACTAACAAGAGAATTGTACTCATTGTAAAACTTAAGAAATTTAATAGTGAAGGCGTTAGATGGAATAACCTTGACGCAATTTTTCAGTAATAACGTGTGACGTTGATTGAAATTGTTACATAACACAGGATCTAAGATGGTACAAGGCGAGATATGTACACATCATATGCAGGACCCTTCGGTATATTGCTGTTCAAGTAAGGATAAAGTACAGTGTCAAAATTGAAACTATCCATCTTGTCGTAAAGTCTGCGAGACAGCAAACCGATTTGGGTTTAGTACAAATATAGGTCCAGATAAGACGTATCATGTGGAGAGTCAGTGGTTTCCTTCAAATTCAACAAAGGTGGATGTATATCTTTCTCAGACTTTGCGTTTAGTGAATGAGTTAGATCGACCTGGCGAAAATTATTCTTGTAACAGATCTTGCATTTAGGATTTAACAATGGTATAGGTCCCAAAAGGTCTACACCGTTCGTAAGCTTCGGGATACACTATATATGGTCAGTGCAAGGAAACGGGACCAGTTGGCCCGGCGTCAGTATAATGTAATTGGATGGGATGTCCTTAATACTTAATACTTAATCGCAGCAGCGTTTATGCAGCCTGGAAGCGCCTTGTTTCAAGGAGACACTGTATATTACACACATCTACTGATTTCTCGTTGTTCATAATCGGCAATGGATTGTTGCTCATACTTCAGTATATCAACATTTTCACCGGAAGCATCATGAATCCGAACATCACGGAACTTAAACTATGTATCTCCACTTATCAATACTGAGTGTTAATACAAGTTAGGTAAGTTTTAGATACCTGACTATAATGAACTTTAAAAATGGTACTTTTTACCAGCTCCCTTGGTGCTCAGCACTGAGAGGTTGGAGTAAGGAAAAAGGACTGATTGGCCCT
This sequence comes from Liolophura sinensis, assembly GCF_032854445.1. Lineage (NCBI taxonomy): Eukaryota > Metazoa > Mollusca > Polyplacophora > Chitonida > Chitonidae > Liolophura > Liolophura sinensis. The sequence goes on along the minus strand of NC_088304.1, from coordinate 10,059,307 downwards.
GTGTCAGCATAATGTGACTGGGTGGGGTGTCATGTCTGGTGTCTTTGGAATAATACTTATGGGGCGGCAGCACTTTGCCGGCATGGACTCCGCTACAAGAAGACACACCATGTACACACACCGAATGACTTCTCTTCGTCATGTGGCACATAAAGGAGCTTTTTCTTAAAGAAGATTACCCTAGATGACCCGTCGAAATATTTATTTAACATTTTGCTGCGTAAAATGCCTTGCACTATGTTTGGAATAATACTGAACACGGTATGCGAGGGTTTAGTTATATCCAAGCGAAAATAGTGATGGATCAGATTTGTTTATAGTATACGTAGGCGTCAAAACAGATATTGTACCAGCCATCGAGCAAAACTGACCATTCGCAATCGCAATGGGCCTTTCGCTCCACTTCAAATCAGACAATACCTTGCAAAATTGGACACGGATTCATTTCCAATATACGCCTCAGAGCTTTTCATACGTAATTGGACGAATTCAGCTGTAGGATAACTTCTTGGCTTGGTCAGTAATAATCTTACTTTCCTGTATGCTTGGATCTAAGTACCCCATACTCTTCGTCGCGAATCATTATGAGCTGAACTTTTGGAACTTGTTGATCTCTGCTTAGAGGATAAATTTTCAAAAACTGGGAGTTCACGATGAGTAACTACAGGGCAACTTTACTGCAGGGTTTTTGAAACATTTTTTGCCATTTTTGAAGAACTAGGCAGATGTCTTTTGGTACGCCTGTATATAGCATATCAACATGAGCACGGTGTAGTCTTTTACTTCCGAGGGAGTGAGTGAGTGCTTGGGGTTTAACGTCGTCCTTAACAATTTTTCAGTCATACGAAGGCATCCTTAGAGTTCATGTCAGGTGCCTGTAAGGTGCCTCCTTGCTGCAGGATGGATTTCCTGCCACTCTTTTATCTAGTGCTGCTTCACTGAGACGCCTTACCGAAGACAAGTAAGTAGCCCCGCCCGAGCCATTATAGTGATACAGGTCAACCAGTCTTTGCGCTATCCCCTTAATGCTGAACGCCACGCGAGGAAGTTACAACTCCTCTTAATGTCTTAGGTGTAACTCGTCTTAATGTCTTAGGTGTAACTCGACCCAGGATTGACCCTGGGATCTACCGCTCCCGAAACAGACGTTCTACCAACTGCCGGGGGGCCGGTCTTACTTTCGAAACCAATCAAGGAAGTAAGTAAGATTTTTTGCAAGAAGGAAACTAGATGGCCTGGAGCCGGAAGTCATTTGGCAAGTAATCTCCTGCAAAGTCAATGTAAGACCTCATGAAAGAGCACGGTTGAGAGTTTTGTGGCCTCCAGAGCTCCCAGCACAATGGAATTAAGCTGAGGACTCTCGAAAGTTTCCTTTCCAACAATGAAATTGATCTCACATCTGGTATGGCCTAACAGTTAAGTAAATAACAATTAATTGTTTGGTATTTCGGTCACTGGCGTCTGCCAGTCGCCTGAAAGGACTGGTTTACACCACGTAAATAGGTATTACAATTATGACAAGTTAAATAAATCTATGTGTCGAAACAGACATTCTTATACCAGCAGTCCAAGGTTCATCTGTACCAAATAATACGGCACTGCACCGACCAGTACAATGGTGCCCTATTGGTAATTTTTTTTTGTTAGAGAAGTCAGTAAAAGGTTGAAGTCCTCCAATTATTCTTGAACAGCGGAACAGAGGAGATTGTTCGAGCTAAGTGGCTTCCAAACTACTTGATCTGTCCGTCTAGAAAGAGCAAACACCTCTGTTTATATGCGCTTTGTGCTTTATTGTTGTTTATTCCGTTCGCAAATGGTAGAATCAGACCACTCTGATAATACACCAGTATATCACAGGTAAGTATAAACATCCGTAATTAAAACGATCTTCTTTACCTTCGTTTAGAAGATGTTGAGTGGTTTAATACAATAATACGAGAATGGCCACAGGAAAAGATGGAAAGTGGGCTTCATTTTTAGTTCGTGGATAGCGCTTAATTCAGTGGGATATGCCTTTTCGCGCGCAATTTTGACTCGAATACAAGATGAATTGGCCTTTGTTCTCTGGCAGTGCAACTAGTATTATATACTCAACAGAAATATAAACGCTCGAAGCAATTTTATATTGCTTTCTCACAATATTAAATATTGTGTTAACTCAACAATAAGGGTAACTATTCATTATCAGTTATGGCGTTGATTTACACCAGATGTTCACATTTTTGGGCAATAATCCAGGAGCTATTGCAGCGTCAAAAGAGAGTTGTCGGTAATCACAGTTCGCGATCTTCGTTATGCTAACGGTGGACACACTTGATACCGAGTGCTGTGAACTGTGATCTACATCTTACATAATGTAGATAGGATGAGAGGCAGTTAATTGAGTTTATATAGAACAGCTGTTTACACACACAGTGCTGGAGCTGATATTCGATACAATACGAAAGTTCCTTAGAATGGATCTTTTAACAACAACAGTAAATTTCGTTTTAAATGAATTCGCAATTGCATAATACAGGAAGTGTCTTGTAGTCGAGGTTCGTATACCAAGTGTAGTGCGAATAAGCCCACAGGTCTTATACAGACTGCATAATACGCAGTTTATGGCCCGAGGGATTAATTTTTTTATATATTTGTCTGAATATGAAATCGTTCCTTCATACAGTCTAGAAAAAAAATAAACCTTCAAATCACATTCAAAACTTGACCTAGCGCTATAGCTTTGTGGAATTACTTGAAAAAGTTCTTTTTCAAAGCCATCAAATAATCCTCTGAAGAAAGATCATTAAAAGCTTACCTTTACTTAATATTTTCAGATTTTTTCCCTGTGAAATGGATTTTATGTACTAAATGTCAATAATGTGTGTGGTCCACGACGTCACAAGTTTTTCTGCACCCTTATATAGGTTCAGAACTAAATCAAATTCATGATAACTTCACGTATTAAATATTAGGTATTAAAATATTTCTCATTGTACTGGTCAGTGTACTCGGACTTTGTGGATGAATGAATGAATGATGATGGCTTAACGCCAAATCGGCAATATTTCAGCCATATCGTGGCAGACCATATGTGCCTGGAAAATGCAAGTAAAAGTATTTTCAGATAAAGATTTTAATGGTGTTTCTGCTGAGACTTAAACCCGCCGACTTACCCGACTTAACGCTGGCTGCCATCGTATAAGTCAAATATCCTTGAGTACGGCGTAAAACACAAATCAAATAAATAAATATATAGATAAATAAATAAATACTGAGACTTTTAGTTCATCTTTTTAACGTTTTCTTTTCCTCATTCAGCCTTGTTTTTCTTTTAATCAACAGAAACTTTGATCATTCGAAGAATTCAGATGGTTTATGTTTTGTCTTTTCCGCAGATTTATTTATTTATTTGGTGCTTTACGCCGTACCCAAGAATATTTCACTTATACGACGGCGGCCAAAGTTATGAGTGGGAGGAAACCGGGCAGAGCTCGGAGGAACTTTTCCGTATAGAGCAGAGGCCGCTTTTCAATTCTCTATTATTAGCTTAGAAACTGAGCTAACATTTAAAATCACCATTTAGACTGCGTGGATGAAAATTCATTTAGTTTATAATTTTTAGCGTCCAAGAGCGCAAGGCGGCAATTTGATGCATATTAATCTGAAGCAAAAAGTACTTGAAATCGAATGAAAACTCCTGGCCTGCAGCAGTCACCATATGTTATTAGGATTTTTGTCTGAATTTAACTTAACCCTCGGGCTCTGCCTGGTTTCCTGTCACCATAATGCTAGCCTCCGTCGTATAAATGAAATATTCTTGAGTACGGCGTAAAACACCAATCAAATAAATGAATAAATAAATTAACTTGAATACAGGTAGGCCTACTTTTGAAAAATAGGTCTTAAGGTAACAGAGGATATTTGTATATAGTCTTGAATCTTACTACTATTTGTTTACAAAGTAGAGTTTTTGATTTTTAAATTTAAAATTGTTCATCAAGTTTGAAGCCACGTGTGGTTTTTCATATACATGTAGGCCTACTTATAGGGCCTACTCATGTAACATATGTTCTGCGCATTTTATTATTTGTGATTTTTTTTTTTTTTTTTAGAAGATGTACGCCTAGGTCTATGATAAGTGCTTCTTGGGGAGATAGCGAGTTAACATCTCTATCTGTTTGCATACGCAGTGGAGAGAGTTATTCGAAGTAGGCAAAGTGGGAAAATTATCAGCGGCAAAAATTTCCAGATGGTTGTTGAATTAGTGTTGAGAAATGTTAGTTGATATATACTGACTATAGGCCTACGTCTTCATTAATCCAACCTTGCCTCGCGGCCTACTGCTGTTCTGCAAGCATGGTGTGCATCGCAGAATCACGGAGAAACACTTTTCGATACTGGTCTTCGTTTTTTGTCAAGGTTGTCTCTGGAAAAACCATTCCAACATGCCTTTCTAATGAGGCCGACATGATGTCCGTTTAGTGAAGTACGGCAGTCGTCGGCGTCTAGCTGAGGCTTCCCTGGGGAAGACTGCCGCCCTGACCCGCCGGGCCCATCCATCATGTTTACCGTAAAGATAAACACAGGAGGGCGTGCAACAACAACACTGCCATAACCACTGAGTGCCGGCATGACAGATGGTTCAGGGAATTGACATTAACTGAAGAGATGGTATTAAAAATTTGTTATAAGCCACAGAGGTAGCCAAACAATGTTGATGCCATTTCTAAAATAGCTTAGCGGAATACCTAGCGCCCTTGCAACCCCCATTGCGCTGTACGAAATAAGACCTCGAGTTTGCATGTACGTAGTATTGCACTTCAGACAGCCGCTTTAGTAGTGTCTAGAATCATTGTCGGAATTCCAAAATTGCAGATACAGAACCTTGAAGTTGTTCAACCTGAGCAGAAATGCACATGAAGAAATAAAAATTAATAAAAATAAAAAAATAAAAATCGAAGTAGACAGGCAAAGCAAATTAGAACTTCATTATGTTTAGTTATTTATTAATTTATTTGATTGCTTTGGGTTTAACCGGTATCCTGGTATATCGAAGGTATTTCATTTATACGACAGTGGCCAAATTATGGGTGGAAGAAACAAACATTCCTCATTAATTTTTGTAAGATGTGGCTGGGGTAAAGCATGATAGACCTTGTCCTCCCACCATAACGCTGACATATTCCTGAGAAATTTTAACAACCACAACCGGCTTTATGGAATCCGCCCAAGAGTGTGATGATGAGATAGCCTTGGTGGTACCAACATCATAGCGTCATGGTAAGATAATCTTGGTTGTATATATGCACCAGAGTGTCTTCGTGCGAGTGTCGCCTTGGGACTCGACCACACAATTCTCCATTAAATTTGTGAAAGTTGCTCTCAGAATGTGGTGTTCTGAATGTATATATTATATGTAAGCTTGAAAGCTTGTAAGTTATGTGTCAGCTGTAAACTGTCAACATGTGAAAATTGTTCTTAGAAAGTAGATTATTTGCCTTTTGTGGTTTTCTCAGCATCATACATTGCATAAGTGTTGTCTGTTACTTACGTCAAAAATCAAATTGTTCTTAAAACTGTTGTTCTGAGCGACTGTGCAAGCATCTTTACATGAACAATTTGAACAAAACCGTGACTGAAAAAAATTGGCGAGAGCGGATTTCATTGGTGAGTGTGACCATTTAACCATTACCACACTGTCCACGCTGCTCTGGTTTTACTCCCCATGTATGCTGTAGTCATATATATTATCTAACTAGAAAGCGTTGCTATCCTGAACTGGAGACAAGACTGAAAGTATATTCATACACACGCATAGCATCTGTTTGAGCTCTGTACTTCATTTGACTCGGGGCAACATTCTCTCAGAACATCGAAATTGTTGTTGGAATGGATAGTGTTGATGATATCAGATATGGTGTCATAATTAGTCTCTGTAAGTATAATGTTCTAAGTGAACAATAACTTATATTAGCAGCGCAAGGTGGAGAACAGTTTTTGAAATTTAACATTTACGTGTGTGAACACTGTTTTCGCTGGTCTGGTTTTACTCTCTATGATATAGCGTCTTTAATTATATCAGCTGACAAAATGGCCAACAGATTTCCTATTTGTTTCAAAAATGTCAAAATTGTTCCCATAATGTGGTGTTCTGGGTGATTATTTTTACCTATGGTTCTGCTTAAGCCATGGTTCTAGAGGGCGTGTAATTTGCTACTATTTGTCCGTTTACATGCACAAATATATAGAATAAAACACTGACTGAGGTAAATTGACAAGAGGCCGTGTTTCACCGGTTACATGTGACCATTTTCCAGCTATCACACTGTCGTCGCTAGTCTGGTTTTTTGTCTGAATTATATATTTAGGCTTCAAAGCAATTGTATTGGCTATATCGGTACTTCAAGAGATGACGCCTCTTCAAAATTGTTCCCAGAAAGTAGTGTTTACAATGGCTGTATAAGCATCAAACACTTTATACCGGCTGAATATACACTTGAACTGACAATTCTTTCCACAGAAAAGTCAATACACGTTTCGTTTTCAATTTAGCTCTCAGTCAGCAAGTTTGACAGGTAACTGCCCGTGAGCGATGTTTACGCCCGTTTATGTATTACTTTGCATAACAGTTCTTTCCATGTATTCAGATTTTGTCCATGCAACTATTTCTAAATTACTGAATCTATTTCTATGAAACTTAGCATACATCTTCTCTATACGCTAAACGTTATTTAGTTATTTATTACGTGTAGCACAGCATGCCTCAGATATAACACGTTCTGTATAGTGGTTTCGTGGTTCTGACTCGGACGTCATCTGAAGTCAGCCGGTGTGGTCTGATGGTTACAATCCACGGAATGTGGTAATTGCCTATATAAGCTCGACGTAAATAATGTATACGTTACACAGGCGGGGCATGCGGAGTCGCCTACACTAACTAATGGGCGATAATACAGCTTAAATGTATAGCGGTAAAGAGCTGGGGACAAAACCCCAGGGTATCGGGTGGTACCCTAATGAATGGGCAGCGCGCGCAGAATTGTACACTGGATATAATTTACCAGCTACAAAGGCTCATTCAGTGAATCCTGCATTCGTCAGGGGTGTAATTTACCATTCACAGAGAAGGGTATTAAAGGAAATTTCACGTAAGCGAATTGATGGCTAGGACTTGGGGGTAAGAATGGTGACCCGCGCCAGACGTTATAGTGATGTGTATACTTATAAGTGGTGCCAGACGTACCTACATACAAAGTTGCAATCTCAGCTTAGGTACCATGACAAATATTCTCCACATACATATACTAAGGAATTTTAGTTTTCTAATCGGAAAATGGCACAAAACTATGCTTTTTATCAAAGTCAGGCTTGTAGGACCAAAATGCGCTGTCTTTTTTGTAGGTCTAGAATGACTTCAGGGTTGAACAGTGGTAACAATTTAAGGTTTGTCGTCACCAGTTAGCATACGAGCGTATTCCACTGTCTACGGGATCACGTGCTAAACATCTATCACAGCATAGGGGCTTAGTTGATTAGCGCGCCGGCGCAGCATTATGACCCAGCAGCCTCTCACCAATGCGGTCCATGTGAGTTCAAGTCCAGCTTATGCTGACTTACTTTCCAGTAGTACGTGGGAAGATCTGCCATCAACTTGCGAATGGTCGTGGGTATCCCCCGGGCTCTACCCGGTTTCCTCTCACCATAATGCTGACCGCCGTCATATAAGTTAAATATTCTTGAGTACGGGGTAAAACACCAATCAAATAAATACAGAAATCATAGCATCTGTGTAGCTTCAGAGCAAACCATAATACTCCATGAAAACATCACAATGATTCTGAGAAAGTGTCCCTTGGGTCTGACCCCTTTTACACTGATTCAGTGTTATATATATTAAATGTGATCACAGTACATCGTGTTGAGTAGCTCCAAACCTGTGACGTCTAATATATTGCAGTTAACATTACTGCATATTTTTGTGCTACAAGACACCAACTATGACACCGCCGTCACTGTTATGGTCCCCACGTGTGATCAAACACCAATCATGACACTGTCACTGTTGTTTTGGCCGCCGTCTCTGTGTTACTAGACGCCAAACGTGACACTGTCGTCGCTGTTTTTGGTCGCCGCCTCTGTCGTACAAGCCACTAACCGTGACACTGTTGTGGTCACCATGTCTGTGTGACGAGACATCAATGAAGACACTGCCGACGCTGTTTTTGTCACTATCTTTGTGTGACCAGACACCAGGCATGACACTATAGTTGCTGTTTTAATCAGCTTCTCTGCGTGAAAAGACATATATGCACATAATATTAATGAATAACAAGTGGTCTTCAAACTACCCAAACGGTCACTAATGTGGTCGACCTCTTATTGTCACCAGGACTGGACGACCAATATGAGGGATGGCAATTTTCTCACCAGGGGCGGAAATCAGAGGCTTCCGAATCATTGCTCCGCGCTGGTACTCTAACCACTGATCACCGAGGATCTGACTTCAAGGAGTAACATCGACGCTCTAGGAACGATCCTGAAACAACGAAGTCCCAGATATATATAACTTTTAAGATCATCATGAATTGTACGCTATTTCAAATGTAGTATGATATCGACCATATCATCCTGTCTGGGTAGACCTGCTCCCAGGATAACGAAGCGACATTAGCCTTAAGTCTAAATTTCAAATGACTTTAAAATTGTTATTTCTTAATTAACAAGGTCAAAATATTTGATTACAACGTAAATTATAGGTAAGTTATTGTAAAATTTCATCTACAATAACGGAAAGGAACATGTCAAGTTTAATGACTGAAATGTTGAAATAAGTCTAAGATCGCTTCGTGATCCCGGGGCCTGAACAATATAAAGGGTAAACTAAGAATCTAAATTTAGTAAACGTGTGTAAATCGTGATATCAGTTCCTTGGGATCCATCTAGTTACGGGTAAACCTAGACCTCTAAGACTCTATAAGTAACAGTGCTATTTGTGAGATTGCACAGGCATTGGGTGCCTTTTGGAAGGCTGGATAATCATCTGTGATTTTTGGAAGACTATAAACATTTATACTTTCTGCAAGGCTGCGTAAGAATCAGTGCTTTTTGTAGGGATGTATAAGCACCAGTGCTTTTTGTAATGCGTCTAACCACCAGTGCTTTTTGTTGGAATGAGTCTGTATTAGCATCGGTGCCTGTTGGAAGGTTTTATAAGCATCGGTGACTTTGGGAAGGTTGTTTAAGCATCGGTGACTTTGGGAAGGTTGTTTAAGCATCGGTGCATTTTGTGAAGTTGGATAGGCACCAGTGCTTTTGTAAGGCTGTAGAAGAAACATTTTTATAAGGCTGTATATGCAGCTATTTTTTTTAAAAATAAAGGTGTGGAAGCATGAATGTTTTGTTTACAAGAATGCAGAAGCAGCAATGTGTTTTTATAAGCACCAATGCTTTTTGAAAGGCTGTAGAAGCATCAGTGTGTTTCTTTTCTAAAAGAATGTAGAGGCAACAATGTTCTTACAAGGCTACCTTTTATAGGCAGTATTAACATCAGCTACGTATATTTCTTTATAAGGTCTTAAGCACACATTGGGATGACCATAAATTGCTCCAAAACATCCAAACGTCATTTGAAAGTACATGCATTTATAGAATTTTTCAGTATATTTTAAACCTTTGACATTACGTGTACAACAGTTGAATAATACTGGCTTCAACATGCAACGTTAATTATGAGATAATAATCACCATAATGTTTATATTATATTGAAAATATTTAGGTTCGTAGATTTCCTTGTGTTTCGGTAATGATGAAGATATCGGGATTCTGGATATTCTATCACACATACTCTACAGGACAAAGGGAAACTTTATAACTTTCTTTTTTTACTGATGTGACCAAAAGATGTTTGAGGTATATCGTCGATTAATATAAATGTCTACAGTATAGAGAGTAAAACCAAAGCAGTGGCGACAGTGTGATAAGTGACAAATATTTATTTATTTATTTATTTATTTGATTGGCGTTGTACGCCGTACTCAAGAATATTTCACTTACACGACAGCGGCGAGCGTTATGATGAGAGGAAACCGGGCAGAGCCCGGAGGAAACCCACGACCATCCGCAGGTTGCTGACGGACCTTTCCATTTACGGCCGGAGAGGAAGCTGGACTTGAACTCACAGAGACCGCATTAGTGAGAGGCTCTTGAGCCATTACGCTGGACTAGCGCGCGTACCAACTGAGCCCTGGAGGCCCCAACTGACAAATCCAGTCTCTTGCCAATTTGCCTCATCTAAGATTTTATTCGAACTGTGTATATGTTTAAAAAGTAGCTACGTATCTAAAATTACTGGTTCAACTTGGTTTTACACGCTGTGCCAAACTGGCTGAAATGAGTACATGCCTTTGGAGGGAAGAGGCGAATAAATCACGTCGGGTAAAGCTGGGTTTTACGGCAGCTGGACATGCAAACAGCAGTCATTCGTTGAACATTAGTAAATAAATCTTGTTCTGTCATTTATCACACAGCCCTGTCATCGTGCATTACACTTTCATCTCGTGCCATGCGTGCTGTGATGACACGTTGCTGACGTTTATAGCTTCGTGACGTCACACAGGCCACATCGAAATCTCTTTGATCTTTTGCCGCATTTTTAGGGAGCACAACGTGAACATAAACAGCTGAAAATAATTTTCTCTATTCTTTATTATTTTATCTATAAATATATTTTTACCGGGTGCAGTGTTAAAGTTCAATGCTGTCACTCAGCCCTAAATGTTCGTTCGCCAGTAACCATATATGAGATATAACATCTATAAAATTGTGGACATACATGTGTTAAGTTAACGTTTGTCGAAATGCGAAATGTCAGCAACCTCCGGTCGTGGGTGCCGTCCAGGGCCATATCTCTATACCTCACAAAATGTAACCTCTCGCAACATAGATAACACAACCCGAAAATTGAAACGACTTCCAACACTTTAACACCAAACTTGCATCTATGACTGAATAGCAACAAGCCAGACAATCCAAATGTGAATGTATTTTCAGGATGAGGGTGAAGACACTTACACTGGGACACGTTCTCCCTCATCCTGAAAATGCACTCACAGTTGGACACGTTCTCCTCATCCTGAAAATACTCTCACATTTGGACGTGTTTTCACTCATCCTGAAAGACACTCACATTTGGACGTGTTCTCCTTCATCCTGAAAGACACCCACATTTGGACGTGTTTTCCCTCATCCTGAAAATACTCTCACATTTGGACACGTTCTCCTCCATCCTGAAAATACACTCACAGTTGGACGTGTTTTCCCTAATCCTGAAAATACCCTCACATTTGGACGTGTTCTCCTTCATCCTGAAAATACCCTCACATTTGGACGTGTTTCCCTCATCCTGAAAATACTCTCACATTTGGACGTGTTTTCCCTCATCTTGAAAATACCCTCACATTTGGACGTGTTTTCCCTCATCCTGAAAATACACTCACATTTGGACACGTTCTCCCTCATCCTGAAAATACTCTCACATTTGGACGTGTTCTCCTTCATCCTGAAAATACACTCACATTTGGACGTGTTTTCCCTCATCCTGAAAATACTCTCACATTTGGACGTGTTCTCCCTCATCCTGAAAATACTCTCACATTTGGACGTGTTCTGCCTCATCCTGAAAATATCCTCACATTTGGACGTGTTCTCCCTCATCCTAAAAATACCCTCACATTTGGACGTGTTCTCCCTCATCCTGAAAATACCCTCACATTTGGACGTGTTCTCCCTCATCCTGAAAATACTCTCACATCTGGACGTGTTTTCCCTCATTCTGAAAATATCCTCACATTTGGACGTGTTTTCCCTCATCCTGAAAATACTCTCACATTTGGACATGTTTTCCCTCATTCTGAAAATACCCTCACATTTGGACGTGTCTTCCCTTATCATAAAGGCATCCTCACATTTGGACATCTTATCCTGAAACTATCCTATGATATGACATATAGCATAAAGAATTTAACCAGAGAAGAGTCAAGTGGAATTATCCTAAATATTTAGATTATGTGTGCTTTACGGTCATGCGTTAAATACCGTTTAACTTTGGCACTATGCGTGTCAACACCAGAAAGGAGTGGATTGGTGCTTGTGCCATGCGGGTCAGTAGCAAAATGCAGTGTACTGGTGCTTCTGCCATGTGGGTCAGCATCAAAATGTAATGGACTGATGCTTGTGCCATGCGGGTCAGCACCAAAAAGAAGTGGTTTGGTGCTTGTACCATGCGGGTCAAAACCAGAAAGAAGTGCATTGGTGCTTGTGCCATGCGGGTCAACACCAGCAAGAAGTGGATTAGTGCTTGTGCCATACGGGTCATTATAGCAAAATGCAATGAATTGTTGATTGTGCCATGCGGGTCAACACAAGAAAGGAGTCGATTGGTGCTTGTGCCATGTGGGTCAGCACCAGAGAGGACTGTATTGGTGCTTGTGCCATGTAGGTCAGCACCAGAAAGGAGTGAATTGGTGCTTGTGCCATGCGGTCAGCAGCAGAAAGGACTGTATTGGTGCTTGTGCCATGCGGGACAGTACCAGAAAGGACTGTATTGGTACTTGTGCCATGCGGGTCAGCAGGAGAAAGGACTGTATTGGTACTTGTGCCATGCGGGTCAGCAGGAGAAAGGACTGTATTGGTGCTTGTGCCATGCGGGACAGCACCAGAAAGGACTGTATTGGTACTTGTGCCATGCGGGTCAACACCAAAATGTAATGGATTGGTATCGTGAATCTAATGTACTGTTATATGTATGTACTGTTGCCTGGCAATATCGTAACTTTTTTGTGTTTATGCACCGAAATGTTGAGAGAGATATTGTCATTTACTTATCCAGTTGCTTTGAAGGTATTCTGGACAATAAGGAATGCAGGCACGTGTAATTGAAATGGCGCAATTCTTCAAAATGGAAGCACCAGTACTTTGAACGTTTCGCTAAAATATTGAAATGCCAGAAAACATTAAAATTCATACAATTTGGCAAAGATATGTTTTCTTTTTCTTGTTGGTGGCGGTGCTTGTAGATATTACAGTGACGGGTTTTACTAATAATTGGAAATGAGGAAACTATGACTACGAATGTACACGAGATCCGAGTTCAATCCCAGCCTCGGACCGGGAATTTCAAGATAACCCGCTCCCATCGTTTGTGGAAAGCTAATTGTTAAACATATATGGTCGACGCCGTTCGCAGAGCTGTTTATTCAGCCTCATACGTTCGTTGAAGACCAGCCGGTGTGATAGTCTAATCACGTGGAAAAAATTTTAGGTGGATTTTACTTAGTGGTTTATCCAGCCATAAAATCAAACTCTATCGTGAAGTGACAAAGGTTTATTAAAGGAGAAGAAAATTTAAATATCAATCAAATACCATTGAAAAAAGTATGCTTTCCCTCGCAGGTGCATGCCATAAAAAAATTCTAATGTGTATCTCAAGTTGACAAATTATAAAAAAATGTCAGCGCTAAATTCCGCTGTGGGCGACTCCATTTTGCCTAAGAAATAGTCCTGAAGTCTTCTGTGTTAGGAGGAGTATTGCCGTCGGAAACCGCAGAACTGCAGTTCGTGCATTTCCGGTAGAACTCTTCTTCCCAGAAGGTAGCGAAGAGTACAGTTCGTTTTCCGCTTGACCCGAGTTTACACGAACAAGCCGGCAGTTTTAACGACTCCCACTGGCTCAGAGGCAACACACCCCCAGCATAAATTACAGGGTGTTCGAGATGGAGGACGCGATGGACGGCGATTTATGCCAGCTTTGTCGTTTTCAGGCTTTACGTGTATGGCGAGGAAATATGGCCAAATTATGCAACAGACAACACCAGATAGAAAAAAAATGTGCTCTTTTCAGCCTATAGTGTCATGTTTTTAGGTTTTCTTCTCCTTTAATAAAAAGGGTGTAAAACAAGTATAGATGAATAAATAGAGACGTGATGACGTGTGACATGATTCACAATGTCGTAATGTCAACCTCTGTGGTTGAAACATAAAGTTATGATTTATTTATCTATTTATTTGATTGGTGTTTTACGCCGTACTCAAGAATATTTCACTTACAAGACAGGGACCAGCATTATGGTGGGTGGAAACCGGGCAGAGCCCGGGGGAAACCCACGACCATCCGCAGGTTGCTGTAAGACCTTCCCGCGTACGGCCGGAGAGGAAGCCAGCATGAAAGAAGTTATGAAGCTACAAATATTTAGCAACATGGTCAAACATTACATGTGTTGACCAAAAAAAAGTGCAAATGCTGTTCAGATCGCAAATGTTCAAGAGAGGAAAATGTAAAATACTGATAAATAAGGTGAAAATGATACAACAATAATTACTACATATACATTCTTGAAAAACATGTAGACAGCGTGTCCAGTTTATCAAAATCTATAGGTGCAAGTATTTGACACTACATATACATTTCTATGTTCTATAACATTCAATGCCAGTGCGGCGCAATGACCCAGGAGTATCTCACCAATGGGGTCGATGTGAGTTCAAGTCCATTTTATGCTGGCTTCCTCTCCGGCGTTACGTGGGAGGGTCCGTCAATAACATGACCATGGTCGTGGGTTTCGTACGGGCTCTGCCCGGTTTTCTCCCACCATAGTGCTGGCCGCCTTCGTATAAGTGAAACACTCTTGAATATGACGTAAAACACCAATTAAATAAATAAGTAATTAAAATAAATATAATTACATACAAAGCAAAAAAACCGCGGGCCACATGGTTAACGCACCCTGCCTACCCCAGAGGTTCTAAACATAAACCTAATCAATTTTTAGCGATATTTTTTTAACAATGTTTTCTTGGGTGATGCTACAATATATTACTGCAACATAATATTGTGTTTGCTGACAATACAACATCCTGCACAAATTAAACTACCCTAAATCACCAATAAATGCCAGCAGTAAAGCATAATTTCATATCCAGTTTGTAATTCATAAGATCTTGATGATTCAATGATTCTTTAAGAGGCACACATGTACTTTAATCATAAAATAACCCCTCAACTAAACATGATGCATGTCTGTGGTCGAATTTGGTGAGTATTTAGGATACTCTATAGGCGGCTAAACAGAACAAGTCTGTCCTCAATAGCGTAACACTCTTTTGGAGGAATAACGTAATCTATTCTGCCATCGCTCAGAAAAACGTAGCATTCTGTCAGTTTAACAGATGAATTGCTTTTAGAGTGTATATACAGTATATGCGGTCAGCGTGGAAATGTCACGCACTTTCCGTACTAAAACAAAGCCTAAAGCGGGCAATCTCCTCATTCAAAGAGTCCAGCCGGTTGTAATAGACTAATGGGACTGGTTTCACACAACGGTAATAATGGGAAATTGCCCCCGTGCGGTTTAGAATCGTCATTTTATTGCCTTTGATTTTCGAAACATGAAAGCCCGTGCATTATCGGACCTAGCCAATGGAGCGGTGATCAAATTGGCGATCTCGTGATCTCTTTGATCTCGCCGCCAGTATATATTAGACCCCTGCTTAATAATCACAATTAGAGGGCTATATCAGTAATGAAAGGTGTCGGTGTAAATAACGGACACAGATCAACGTGGGAAATTGACACCCTGGGTAAATCGGACCCGCGGGGATAGAACAAATATTTCATGGTGTCGTGGGCAATGTATATACGCAGTTCATTTTTACACACGCGCGTGTCTGAATATCGATTACGAACTCCCACCTTGTATGGGTATACGTGTAATATATATAAACGTACATCTAATGTAAGTATGTTTTTACACTGGCATATGTATTTGTCAACAGTTGAAAATATATAGCTATTTGAATGAAAACATAACAGTAAAGTTAAGTGGGTGGTTAAACATTGTCCAGGAAAATAGTTCGATTTATTTATTTTGGGAATATTTTTGTCAACGATGTAAACATATATTAAAACTTTGGACTCTGTACTGATGGACTGTTGGAATCCTGTGCAATAATGTCAGTGACATTCGTATGTTTTGATTGAAATATTACGTTTCTGAATCCTTTCGTGGAATGCATTCATATTTATCTGTGTATGCATTTTGAATGAATGAATGAATGCTTGGGGTTTGCTTGGGACTCCATTGATCACAAAATGGTGGGAAAAGACAACCGTACAGAATCCAGTGCTTCAAAAGAATCAGGCCGAAAAAATTTTGAAAATAAAAAATGGACAGTGCTTGGTTATCTTTCGTCTCATGACATATACTTCTTGTTAGTATTATATTTACCTTTATAGTGCATACATGGGGATTCAGTGCTAAGAATGTAAAACTAAATAATATACTGACATAGCGCAAATCTCCGCCTCATGTAGCCACTAAATGTATAATTCCACAACACAGGACAAAGGGACAATATCCTACATTTGAGTCCTATCTCGCAAAGGATCCCTTAAAAAAATTCAAAGATCCGGATCCAGATCCATTTTAACGCCAAAATGTCATGGATTGGTGTTTGCGTCAGGTGAGTCGACACCAAAATGTAATGGACTGGTGTTTGCTTCAGGTGAGTCAACACCAAAATGTAATGGATTGGTGTATGCGTCAAGTAGGTGTACACCAAAATGTAACGGAAGGGTGTATGCTTCAGGTGAGTCAACACCAAAATGTAATGGATTGGTGTATGCGTCAGGTAGGTCTACACCAAAATATAATGGATTGGTGTTTGCGTCAGGTGGGTCTACACCAGAATGTAATGGATTGGTGTATGCGTCAGGTGAGTCGACACAAAAATGTAATAGACTGGTGTTTGCGTCAGGTGAGTCAACACCAAAATGTAATGGATTGGTGTATGGGTCAGGTCTACACCATAATGTAATGGAAGGGTATGCCCACAACCAACTCGAACCTGTATGCGTCAGGTGAGTAGACACCAAAATGTAATATATGAACACCAAAATGCAATGGATTGGTGCTTGTGTCTTGCGGGTCAACACCAAAATGCACCACACAGGTGCATAACTTCTTCACGACTTCTGGCAAGGGCGAACAATCGTTTAAAACATTCCTGTGTCCGGATCCAGGTTCGCATCAGCACCAGAATAAAATGGATTGTGCGTGTACGAAAGCCACGAGGTGCATAGATTTATCAAAATCCACGCAAAATGACAACAGTCCACAATAACAACTGCCATAACATATCTTTCTTACTGAGCCATATCCGGATCACAACCAAAAACTAATCGACTATGGCACCAAATTTCAACCAACGTCAGAAAAATCTTCTCAGTGTGAACTTTCATATGCGGATCATGATCAAAAGTTCATAGACTATGCATGCACCATATACTCTAACCACCGTTAGAAAAATCTTTTGAGAAATTTCACATCCGGATCACGACCAAAAATCCATGGACTAGGCAACAAATTTCAACCATCATCAGAAAAAATCTTCTGAGAAATCTCACATTAATTTTTATTTCACGTGATATGCAGCTGGACACAAGAACTCAGATTGCATCAGATGTATGCAGAAAAAAAGAAAAGTCTGCTGTGGAAAGTATATATTAAGCCACACTGACATGCCGCTCCCTGACGAGAACAGAAAGCCCAGAGGGCTTATTTTATCCCGTTGAGGAGTAGATGTAAGGTAATAGAGCGTTTGAAAATATAAAGGCATTTGATAAACATCAGAATAATAAAACTTGTAAGTAGTAAATATCCACAGGCTGGATTTGAACACGCGACCCCATAGATTGTATTACATGTATACAGGTCTACACATTTAAGTTTCTCACACTTTCCTAAACGTAAGCTACAGGACAGTAATTGTAATTTATATAGGTCTATATCTACAAGCATGCATACTCACGATTATGTTTCTTGTATATCATACATCTTATATAATATGTTTTATTGGCTCTACCCCCACAACAAGAAGTCCTACAACAAGAGGTCGTGAGGGGATTTGAATATCAAAGTTGTTGCTCATATACACGCACGTATTAAGTGTGGAAAGTAAACAAAACATTTAAATCGCGTGCGTTATCCGTTACATGTATACTGTCAGTTTGTTTTATGCCGTACTCCACAATATTTCACATATATACATGTAGGCCTACGACGGCGACCAGCGTTATGGTGGGAGTAAATTTAACAGGGCAGAGACAGGGGGAGACAGACGATCATCCGCAAGTTGCTGACAGACATTCCCACGCACAACCGGGGAGCAAGTAAGCATGAGGTGGACTCGAACTCGAACATTCTGATAATTATGTTGATAGTCGTAAATTGAGTTCGCACGTTGTAGGCCTATGTTGAAACTAGAAATTTGGAGAGACTATAGGTCCTAGAGCCTACAACAATAAAATGACTAGATAACGGCCGGCGAGTCATTTACCTGGACACTTTCAGGGCATTATATATTCCACCAAATATATATTGGTTTAATGCATTCATAAATGTACCCGACACAAAATAGTTTCCCATACAGCATTAATACAATGAAAATGCACACAGCGGATCCGAGTTTTATATCACAGGAAATCCAATTTATCCAGGCGGCAACTTCAAAGACCGAATGTGTTCACACGCATGCACTATGTGGACAGTATCTGCGTGCTTCATCGGCCGTTACATAATTTCAGTATGTGACCCATGGATTTCAACCGACGTCCAAAACAGCGGTAAAAGTTCAAAGGCTTTTTTTCATTCATGATAAAGGGGTAGGTTTATCGATTTCAATAGGGCCTACAAAATGTTATAGAGTATTTCAATGGCAAATATTTCCTTATGTCACGTGCAAACTATTTAAGTCTCAGACTGTCTTTTAATTGTGAGTTTGTATTAAAAAAATACATATTTTTAATTGACAGTATATAGATATATCTAAGAACTAGCGGTGTGTGGATTCAAACCTTTGAAGCTGTTAAAACGGGTCGCATTCCAAGTTTAATGGAGGGGTATTACCGTTAGATGGCGCTTCGAACCAGTCATAAATTATGCAGGTTCGTGTTGGTTGTGGGCGGGGAAACCCTCTGGTCACGTGACTGATAGCGATATCCTTTGATGCTTACCGCCATAGCAGTTTGCCTTCACAAGTGGCTTTTCATCCTGGGATGTACGAGAGGCAGAGCGATTGTTGGAGGATTTTACCAGAACAGTATGAGTCGACGACGTAAGGAAAATGTAACACGATGAGGAACTTTGCCTGGCTGGTCGCTGCATCTGCGATATGCGTCATGGCTAGCAAGGAAAGAGAAAAGGCGATCTTAGAAGTTGTGCTATACGAAAGTACGGAGCATGGCGACTATAAAACTTACACTTACAGCTTGAGTGGTGAGTTTTCGGCCGCTGGACCGGCTATCAGTGCCGAAGGAGACATCGTCCAGGTAAGCCCTTTAAAAGCATTGGCCATTTTACTAACCATCTGTCTCGATTTCACTGTCACGCCATCTGATTTTGAGCCCGAAATCAGCAAAACAAAACCCGACGTTGTGTTGTTGTCGTTGCACTGGGATGCACTCAGTGAGCGGCCCACATGGGAGATACGACGGTGGTTTTAAAATTCCGCCCGAGTCAAGTTGCGGTCGACCCCGGCGCACACACGGCACACAGTCGACACGCTCCCCTTTAACGCTCTACCATAGCCACTTTGTCGGTCGGGTTATGTACAGGGCTTCAAAGTATATCTATTTACTTTACTGGAGTCGCACTGTCTGTAGAAAAGGAACACAGCTAAAACAAGGCTTTAGTTCACATACATGTGTCTAACTCTTCACTGATTACATAACACAAAGATAAGTTGTATGTGCAGTGTATGGGTGGCCTTTGTGTTTTCAGGACAATGAATTTAACTCCAAATTTAATTTTGTGCCCAAGTATCAGCTATACAGACAAAAATTATTACACTATACATAGGTAACCACAGTTAATATTGTACCATTATGAAACTTTCATTGATCCTGATGATAAACTCACCTATATATATTTACTAAAAAAATTGATCATATTTTAATCCAAAACACATGTATGATGTAAACAACCCTAATTATGGAAGTGTACAATAGGCATAAGTTTAATAATTTTTTTATTTATTTTCCAGTTGTGTAATGTGTTGATGCAAATTATGCATGCACATTTTATGTCAGCCTGATAAATTTTGATCTTCAGTCAAGTGGAAGAACTTTATACACATTGCGAATTCCTCAGCTAGCTTTTCTTTATTTTAATATTTTGTTTAAAGATTCATAGATAATATGTCTGGTGATGCTATAATATTGTCATTATGATTTATGTAATGTAGGGATTTTTATTTTAAATATACATGTACAGCATGACTTATTTAAGTAGTGCTATATTGCTAATTATCAGTTACTTTTCAAAAGGTGTAATTAGCATTTTTATGAAAACAATTCATTGATGTAATGTCCTCTTTGCTAGAGTGTGAAGTCAACGAATGATCATAATGCAATGTAGTTTCTTTTAACAGTTTCCATACTTAAAGCTGAGCAGTTTTTCTAATAGTTGCCTAAATATGGACCATATACCTTCATTAATACTTGAGCCTTTTCTGTGGTTAATTTAACAGTTACAGAGGTTAAAGTATTGTTTCATCTTTCTGCTCCAATACATTTTAATTTAAACTCAAACTCTGAGCTGTAGGAATGCTTCTCATCAGTCTCATACCAGCCATAGAATCTTAAGTGTAGCTTTTTGATGTAAAGTAAAACCTTTAACACTTGAAAAGAGATTCTTGACAGTTTTTGTATTGACTTTATCGAAACTGCAAGATTGAAGATATACATCTACCAGCTTTAGAATTTTAATTATAGCTTTTAGAAACAAACTTATGACACATCACAAGAAAGTTTTGATGGTCTTATCTTGATATTGAATTCATTGAAAGTTCACGATAGCTAGATGAAACTCACGATAAGAGTCAAGGCAAGCTTTGTTAGGAACAGGAACTGAACAAACTTTGTTCTCAAAGTTTTAATTTAACAAATGTTTGGTAGTGTGACTTTCCCACATTAACCTTCCTAATAAAACCCTGAAGAAGCTGATTCATCCTGATAGGCCAAGAAAATGGATTATTTTGGAAACAGCCAACACTTTGTTATTCAGTTCGCCAAATGATAGTTACTGATAATATTAAAGCACACTGATGTGTATCTTACGAACGTTTTGAGAGTCTGTATAGGAAAAAAAAATACCTGGGAAAATTAATGAAAATTCCTTAGTGCTAGGAGATGAAAGTTGTACGATGTGGATATATATTATTAAAACGAATGCAGAGAAATGAAAAGGGGCTTCAAAGTGATTCTTGTCGCACCCCACTTTCAGAAGGTAGGTCAGCCTGCTGATATATCTCATGGTGCAGTCTTCTGGCTTTGATCTATTTTTTCTGGCGTGCAGGCCAGTGTGTTGTGTTATTGAGTTGAGCGTTAAAAGGAGCCAATACTCCTCTTTTGATAAGTTCTTCAATGGTCCGGCTGTCACACTCGCGTCTCTCTTACAGTGCGTAGCTGGGGGCCTTTCTCTTTAGCTGTTAGAAGATATCTCTCTTCTCGAGCAGCCCAGCCTTGGGGGGACAGAGGCTGTTATACATGGCTACGAATGAGCAAACGTACGCCGCTGTAAAGGCATGCTGGTTTCATGTAGATACCTGGAAAACAGATCCCCTCTCTCTGGGTTCGTAACACCCCTAATGCTTATGTACACACTTCAGGATTAAGGAAACCCCTGTAAAGTGCGGAAAAATAACATGTGTATACTGAAGTGCTATTGTATGGTGGACTGTTCTCCTAAAAGCAGCCAAGGAGAAATAGAGTTTACCTATAGGCATAATTCTCCACATTGTTGAGGATAAATTTATGTCTGAATGGCTTTACTGTTTTAATGCATTTTGAAGAAACAGATTTGGATTGGAATTATTGTATATTATGTGAATTATGTACCGTATATATATATTCCCTAATTCCTCCAATGAAAAAAATTCTTTTTTTTTTTGCATTTGGAAGAGCAATTTCAGTTCGATTTATGCAGCTTTTGAATTTGAGTTTTAGAGACAAAACTACATTTGTTGGGTACACGTGTTTTAGGGCTTCGCAAAAAGTATAATTTATCAGCCTACATACATGTAGGATAATGGCCTCAGAATATGCTTAAACATCTTTGTAAACTTGTGAAAAGGTTGAAGAATTACAGTACCGGTATTTTCTTTCTTATGACAAAGTTGTTACATTCAGCAGGGAATCTGACAAAGAGAGTAGGTTCACATACATGCACAACTTTTGTAATACTGTACACGCACTTTCACAATAGAATGCCATTTTATGGCAGAAAGGCTGAAATACTTGTATTATACATTGTCAAGGGCATCGCCAGTGTTAAAGGGGCAGCGGGAGGTGAGAGTCTCAGTGGCGAAGTTCCTGAATTACACAGTCTAGTGTGTCATTTCTTGTCACATACTACGAGGAGGCACTATGTGAGAATGAAGCTGTTATTAAGTCTATGTTATGTAGTGTAGTACATGTGCAGCAAAATTTTTCATTATCATCGTATAAAGAAGCTGCTTATTAAAATTTTGGGTCTGGCAGCAACCTGCGGATGGTCGTGGGTTTCCCTCTGGCTCTTTCCTCCCACCATAATGCTGGCCGCCGTTGTATAAGTGAAATATTCTTGAGTACGGCGTAAAACACCAAAAATAATAAATAAATAAATATTAAAATTTTGGGTTTGCCAAGGCTCTGTTTGGTTTCCTTCTACCATAATGCTGGTTGCTGTGGTGCAGACTTGTGAAGTATTCTTGAGTGCAACATAAAACACCTGTCAAATAAGTAAATAAATAATTTAACATTTTCATTTGAGTATTTTTAAATTAGGACACAGGTTAATGAGAAACATAAGTGAAAAACATTAACGTTTTTCTTATCAAACATACATGTACATGTATAATCTTTTGAAACTTTCTTAGCCATGTAGGTGTGTTTTTAGTATGAGCTTTTTTTTTTTCGCCCAGTTTTATCCACCTACTTGTAGATATGATTTCATCCGGAAACCATTTTCTTAACAGAAAACCGACAGTAGTCTGGAGATGTTTAGATATTGATTTATCTAATTATGATCTGGAGACTTAAAGTTTTCTTCACCCTACTTCATGTATATCTGCATGTTTGCATATATGCATTCACTTACGAGCCAAATTTGGAATAAGATTTCCGCAATAACTCTCAATTTAGTAACTTGTTGATGTATTGAAGCAAGAAGAAAAATTAAAATGGCCTGCAGGTCAAGGTGCACGTAATTCCCCCAAATAACTGGGTCTACCATAGCGCGATATGTGTTTCAGCTCGTTGATTACAGGTGTGTCGAAATGTGAGCAGTTAAATGGTTTACCTGTGTACATGATGTGGTATGCTGGAAAAAAAGAAAAGGGTCTTTCATTAGTGTTCTCTAGTAGCCAAAAAAAAAAAAGAGAACTCTGGGAGGAAAAAAATGAGTTTACAGACCTCCCCAAGTGAAAAAGATACATGTATATGTATGTACTGTCAATCATCCCCAAAGATGTATCTAAAAAAAAATCAATTTTTTAAAAGGGTTTTTTTATCTGGCCTGAAGGAGTTAGAATGAAATCTGAAAATGGGTGTCCAAACAGCTCATTTTAAGGCCACTCAGATGGGTAGCTGGGTTTCTGTAAGTTATATTAGCCAGTCTGTCCATATCAACACACTGAAAGCCACTGTAGTCCTTCACCAGTCATGTTGGGAGTTCAAAACCATCTTGTGTCGCATGCCAGGATATATGTGTGTGGTACATGTACCTGGCCAACTGGGTGGATTTTGTGCATGACATTCATGTCCCACGGGCCACCCAAAATGTAGTGTTCCATTTGAAATGGTACATTCACATGTAACTGCCACAAGTTACAATTTCAGTTGTAATATGAATCTGATTCCGTAAAATTTCCTGCCTTTTTTTTCATCTACACTTCATCATCCATCATGTTCATGCGCATGGTAAAATATGGACAGAAAAACATGTTTTGTACTCTCTTCAAACTTGAAAGACAGATTAAAGATACTGTGTGTTTATCACAAATGCTATCCGGATTTAGAATATATCTCAATGGTTATCATTTAATCCTTCATTTAATGTGCAAATGGCTTTGAATGAGGAATCCACATGCAGCTTTGACAAGTATGGTCAAATCAACATGAGCTGGATTTGAACTCACAACCTCGGTGGTTTTCAAGGAAGAGTAAACTCCTGTAACAGGCCATTCAACCACTTGGACAAGGAGGGCCCTAAATTCTTTATGATATTATGATATGATCCATGGGATTTTTTGGCTCGAAAATACATTTTAAAAATTTCTTATATAAACATGTGAACAGGATACAGGGAAGGTTGGGACAAAAAGTATGATCTGCATGTAGTAATCTATCAAAAACACTATACCTTTGTAGCATGTATATCTAATTTTGCTCTATTTTTACTCTTCCTCATGTCTTTGGATGATCGTTTTTATTTGTTTATTTACTTGATTGGCCTTTACTGGCATACTCAAGATGATTTGGGGATGTACATGTAAGATGTGATAGTACTTAATTCCTCAACCTTTTTGTGCATGTGAAAGAGCAACTTTTAGTGCAGTATATGCACATTTGTAATTTGATTTGGAGACAAAACAACATAGGTTAGATCTACCAGTTTCAGTGCTTCACAAGAAATGTAATTTTATCCATCTTCAAAGACTAATGCCTTCAGAATATGCTTGAATAAACACCTTACAAAGATGCGAAAAAAGGTTAAAGACTTACAGTAGTAAACATTGTATATATTTCATGTTTTCATGATTTGCTTTCATAAACTTATTGTAAGGATTAGTTTTCATTATTGATGGATCAATATCAGTTTTTAGTGAGACCGAGTCATCGTGTTGCTGTTTTGCATTCATTATGAGCTTTATGGTACGACCCTTGAGTATGTTTAGTTATCCTGGGATTTAGCGATCATTGATATTTATGTTCATGTCAGTTTTGATTTATTTATCAGTGATTTGATGGTTGTATTAGGAGATTTGAGGTTACAAGCTTAACTGGATTTTACAGTTACAGTATGTTCTTTAAGCTTTTGATGGCAGATTATGTGGTATGTTTATGAGAATATTTAAGGTACCAAAGCTTTCACTTTCAAATGTAGTTTTTTTTTACAGGGATTTATGGTAACAAGCTATTGTTCGTCAAATATGGTTTCTTTATTAGAATATTTATGGTAACAATCTATTCACTGTCAAATGTGGTATATTTATGAGGGGATTTATGGTAATAAGATATTCACTGTCAAATCTGATAGATTTAATAGCAGCTTTATTGTCAGATGTGGTATATTTAGCGGTGAATTTATGGTAAGGTATTCACTGTCAAATGTGGTATATTTCTTAGGGGATTTACTGTCGAATGTGGTATATTAGCAGATTTATGGTAAGCTACACTGTATTCACTGTCAGATGTGGTATATTTATTAGGGAATTTATGGTACCAAGCTATTCACTGTCAGATGTGGTATATTTATTAGGGAATTTATGGTACCAAGCTATTCACTGTCAAATGTGGTATATTTATTAGAAGATTTAGGGTAATTCTGTTTTTACTTTTTATTTTAGATTCTCAGCTGAAAAGGCATCTAGATTTTGTGCTTCCTTCAGTTGTGATTATAATCAAGCTTAGGGCAGTATGGATTATAAATGGGTTAGCAAGTGAAGTTCTCCTATCTTGTGAAAGTACTGATATATGCAGATTGTCTGTATTGTAATGGATACAGTACAGTGAGACATTGACACAGTACAGAGGAAGGGTTGAGACAGTCAAGTGGTTAGTCAAGGCTGAAATAGGCTTTGAATTAAATTAACTTTTACTGAATTTCCCCAATTTTTAGCAGTAAATTGTAAATTTCCACAAGTACATGAATGAAACACTATACAATTTTTGACATTTTTTTGTCTTTAGAGGCATTCGGGGGAGAAAATCTGGAAAGTACATATGTACCTGAATGTGAATTAGACACACAGACATGCCGTACATCACCATCATTTGCGCCCTATGTCACTTTGACAATTTAAATAATACATCTAATTTTAATCAACCAAAGTCATCTAAAATTAGACTTAATGTTGAGATATCAGCAATTCATTTCATGCTTTGCACATAAAAAATTGTCTTTCAAGGATCAGCTTAATTCCTGAAAAAGAAATTTCAGAAAAGACGATTACTCGAGCTTGGTTGACGATATTTTACGTTTTATGTGACGCTAGCTATTATTATTGGTGGAAGAAATTTGAGGGCCAGCAGCTAATGGGTTGTGGCAAGAACAATCTTCTGGCTGTTAAAGTTCAACATTGTAGGTATTATACATGTACAATATATACAATGTACATTATATGTACTTGTTCAGTTAGTCACAATGTGTGTATTGTTAGTTGTTATGTAATATTTCTACCAGAGTTACAAAGCTGTCTGTAATGACCCTGGTATTTACAGATTTGATCCTGCGTAGTTTATATTTGCTGAGCACTGTTGCAATATATTGCCGGCTCAGTGCCAATGGGGCAGTTCATGTCCAGATCATCTATTCAAGATACCATAGCAATTTTGCGACATGTTGCAAACTACTATGTAATTTTCATCTGAAACCAAGCCAACAATTAGGCTTGAATTTTCTCAATACCAACACAATCCACATGGCCGGTTGCCATCAAGGACATATTCACAAGTGGTAAAAGGTCATGCAGAGTGTAAACAGCATTACTAATGTAACAAACACCTGCTGTACTGTAACAACATACTGTGAAACTGAGCACTATTTAAATGCTGATTAATGAGCCTTGTGACAATGGATGAGGGGCACAGGTGGAAATATCTGAGAAACCCATACTTGTGTTTGTAATGTACCAAAATGACTCGTTCACCTCAACTCTACAGGGGGAAATTAGTACAACAGACATACAACACCTTCATTATGGAGTCATTCAGTGTTAAAAGGAGTTGTCAATATGACACTAAAGTATTTTAATATGTACAGGTATTTTGATATGCACATGTATTTTGATTATCATAGGTATTGTGATATTCACAGATATTTTGATATGCACAGGTATTTTGATATTCACAGGTATTTTGATATTCATAGGCATTTTGATATGCATACACAGGTATTTTGATATGCATACACAGGTATTTTGATATTCACAGGTATTTTGATATGCGCAGGTATTGTGATATTCACAGATATTTTGATATTCACAGGTATTTTGATATGCACAGGTTTTTTGATATTCACAGGTATTTTGATATTCACAGGTATTGTGATATTCACAGATATTTTGATATTCACAGGTATTTTGATATGCACAGGTTTTTTGATATTCGCAGATATTTTGATATTCACAGGTTTTTTGATATGCACAGGTATTTCAGTATACATGTGCGGGTATTGTACACATATTTAGGTATTGCCATGACATGTATATGTACATGTATATTGGACAAGATATGAATTTCATCCGATGTCCCACAGTGCAACCTCTCGGACAGTAGGTGGGCAGTTACACTATAGGTTGTTCTGTCTGTCTGTTGGCTGACAGGGCGATCTGTTGGTCAGTTTAATAAACTTTTGAAAGCCTATCCTCTAGCATTGACTGGTCATTCAGCGTTTGAAATCCTTTCGTTTACTTTGGTCGGTTGGTTAGATTTGTATACATCCTATGTTTTAATGTTGTGTCGGTCAAAATAATATAATAATTTTTGGATAATATATTTTGTCATCTAGAGTATACTAGCCCATGTCACAAGCCACATGGACTGGCCCTTATCACTCCGATAAAGTGGGGCAACTGTGTTTTCTGTGTGTCATAACCATGCTGTGTTTGTCTAGTTTTTAATTGGATTAATTATGAAAGGGCTTATTGTATATGTAGTCCATGTAATTAATTCTTTGAAGATTTTAGTGATTGTTTGACAAAGGCTGTTTTTGTTTTTTTTCCTGTTCATTTTGAATGACATTCTTCTTTTGCTAATCATATTAACTTGCTTGTAAAACAATTATAATCAAATATGGGTGACTAATTATTTTATCAAATATACATGTATGTACTTTTTAGCCTGAAATTTTTCTGTTTTGTATAAGTTTACATATAAAAGTTATGTTTGTATCTCATGCCTATGTCTTCTGTATGCAAATGAAGAGCAGAGTCAACAGTACGTAATGAAATATCAGTTTCACACGTACCTGTACAAAGGCAAAATTAGCCCATTTTGACAGGCTTATTGGTAATGCAATTATCCTAAGATGCTGAATAAATCAACAATTGTAGCTAATGATAAATTTGATCTATATCGTTACCAAAGCCTTAATAATAATTATTCTAGGAAAAAGAAGAAAAAAAAAAAACTCAAACACTAGATACATGTATTAAATCGGTAATCGTTATTTTAATAGTCTGTGTGGCGATGCACAGTCATGATAATGGGATATAAATAATCTAGTTGATATTCGAAGGTTTTATCGATCAAAAGGATATATTTATACATTTATGTATAAACATGTGTAAGCATATGCTAATTGTATGCACAATCAGCATATGTAAGCTTTGATAATATATCATATTGAACAATATTGTGTACTGGGTATCCCATTAATTTCAGTACATGGTAATTGAAGATGTGCTTATCTGCGGGTGCATGTTGGGCACCACGTACGTTAGAAGCGAAACCGTGTAATTGGTTTTATCTGGCAGAGCTCTAACCCTCGACCAATCAGGTCATACGCACAAGTCCATCTCTTGCTCGATAGGCTATTTGCTTAACTCACAAGACACAGTGAACCTGGTGAGAAGAGGTAATATTCGGGAGAAGAAAACTAGAAACAAGCAAAACAAAAAATGGATGGATAAATCAGGTTCTGAGGTTGAAATAATTTGCAAGATAGGGCACAATGATTTTCTTTGCTGTAAATTAAAGTGAAATTTTGCCATTGCTTCTAACTCTTGGTCTTGACACTGTACTTAATACATACATGTACATGATTGAGTTTGTGTTCACTTACGAAATACGGTATTTCACAAAATAGCATTTTTCAAGTGACATATTTTTGCTTCATTCTGACTAAGTCATTCGCCTTTATATAGGAGCCTCTATTTGTGAAGTTTGATTGATTTCTTGTTAGAAAAACTTACGTGCAAGTGTTGGCATCAAAAGAGTCATCTTGTAATGACGCGTTTACATGCATGTGCTTCTGGACATGTGTGAGGCACGTCATGTTCTCATACATTCAGAACACACACGTATAGGAAACATACATGTACATGTACATCTGTGAGACACGTCATGTTCTCATACATTCAGAACACACACGTATAGGAAACATACATGTACATCTGTGAGACACGTCATGTTCTCATACATTCAGAACACATACATGTATATGAGACATACATGTACATGTACATCTGTGAGACATGCTATGCATGTGTGTACGAGATACTCCAAGTGTATGTGCATGTGTGTACGAGACACTCCAAGCGTATGTGCATGTGTGTATGAGGCACTCCAAGTGTATGTGCATGTGTGTATGAGACACTCCAAGTGTATGTGCATGTGTGTATGAGACACTCCAAGTGTATGTGCATGTGTGTATGAGACACTCCAAGTGTATGTGCATGTGTGTATGAGACACTCCAAGTGTATGTGCATGTGTGTACGAGACACTCCAAGTGTATGTGCATGTGTGTACGAGACACTCCGAGTGTATGTGCATGTGTGTACGAGACACTCCGAATGGTTGTGCATGTGTGTATGAGGCACTCCAAGCATATGTGCATGTGTGTATGAGACACTCCAAGTGTATGTGCATGTGTGTATGAGACACTCCAAGTGTATGTGCATGTGTGTACGAGACACTCCAAGTGTATGTGCATGTGTGTACGAGACACTCCGAATGGTTGTGCATGTGAGACATGGCCTATAGGTATGTACGTGTAACTTCTGATTGTACATGTATATATGTTGATGACATGCAACCTTCCCAGCTGGCCCAGTATTTGCTGGCCCAGTAATAAGGATCTGGTTAGTGGTATGTAATTGATAAGCCTTGTCGATGTCTCCACCCTGGCTTTTTAACATGTACATTCATTAATTAGTCCACTCATAGACATCAAAGGCAAAGGTCCTTTGTTCCTCACAGCTGGCTGATTACAGTATGGGCAGCGTTTTTACTTAATATTCATGTTGTCGTGGCAATAGTGTGCCCCCCCCCCCCTTCCACCTCCCTCAGGCTCTCTGTGGTTTTGTTGGCTACCAGAGTTCTTCATTAATTCTGTGTGCCCTGGTTTTTGTTTTTAACAGGCTCGCGTGATAATCAGATATCTCTTACCTTACAAGAGGCTCTGTAGAATTAATCATTAGTATAGCCAGGTATATATACGATACATAAATAATGTGGGGCAATGGAGGTCTCCTTGTTGTACACCAGTGGAGATTTATAAATGATAAAAAAAAAAGTATAAAAGGGAGAAAAAAAAGGGTCAGTGGATGTCTCCCTGCCAATCTGACAGCAAAGCAAAACAAAGTAACGGAAAAGGAATAACCAAAAATGTTCAGGAGTTTAGAGGTGAAGTTTGTATATTATACTTTTGATAGATTATATTTGATGATAGGACATGCTGATTGGGTCTGCCAGAAACCTGCGGATGGTCATGGGTTTCCCTCGGGCTCTGCCTGGTTTCCTCCCACCGTAATGCTGGCCGCTGTCGTATAAGTGAATATATTCTTGAGTACGGCATAAAACACCAATCAAATAAATAAATAAACATGCTGATTGTATCATTTACTACATACGTGCCCAGTGTCACTATTACATTAAGGATTCACCACATGTAGAAAGGCACACTTTGGTCAGGATTCCTGCCGATGGGCAGTGGTTTTATATTCCAGCATGGCATGAAATAACATCGAAGTAAACAAAATAAATGGAGGACACATTTTGTAACTTTGTGTGAGCTTAACCCGTGCAATTAAGGGGCAAAAGCAGGATATGGCAGCATCAGGTCTTAATAATACTGAAACAAAACACTTTAGAAAAGAAATGTCTGGGTGTTTTTACTTTTATATGTACGTTAGATATGTCTAAATGAAAGTTCATTTGAGAAGTTTTTGGCTTTCTTGATTTGGTGACCATTGTAATTCATTGACTTCTATGTTCCTTGACTTTTTGTTTTTTTATAATGTCTTCAATATCTTGTTTGTAGTTTACACATGAGAGAGTAAGGAATTAAAGAAATTTTGCAAAATTTCACATACATGTATATTTATTTATTTGATTGTTGTTTAATGCCATAATCAAGAAGTTTTCACGTCGATGGAGAAAACCACCGACCTTTGGCAAGCTGGTGATGAACTTACCCATGTGTGACTCACAGTTATGCACACCATATTGGCATCTATGAAAATAAGACTGAGCAAACGGCCACACAACCCTAATTGTACCCGCTGCTGCAAGAATAGTAAGAGTGGCTATTTCCTATATAGGTCTAAATTGTGCGTACAGGTATATCTGTGTGTGCGTGTGTGTCCAGGTGATTGTTTGCCCATATAGTGAACTCATTTCCTCTAGTTTGTGAAGGAAGTGGGTGGGTACGTTAAATCTTTTGCCCATAACTCACCTGGATACAATTGACTGGCTTATTTCCCCGGACAGTTACCCTTGTTTTCAAGGTGATTTACGACACAGCTCGTTAGCGATGTGCTTCGTCAGGGAGCATATATATTACGGTGGTAATGCCCGTTTTAATGGTTGTCATGATGTAGAACAAGCCTGTCTTATGTTTATTACGTTGATGAATGTGTGTTAGCTTGAAGCTACAGGAGTTGACTCTGAATATTAAAATGCATTATATATATATATATATATATATATATATATATATATATATATATATATATATATATGTAGATCTACACGCCAACCATCAATCAGTTATTTTCGTGTCTTTCATCTGAAAATTGGGAGAAAAACATCTCCCACCGACCCGTCAGAGTGGTGTGACAACTGCGGGTTCTCGTGCTCTGATCATTTGCTGTGTTGCCAGTATACTTTGGCAGTTCTATCCGTCAAGCGCTTGTTCTTCCCGCACGTTTGTAAAATCCTCTATGATTGATGATGATTCTCATTCCCTAGCCCTTTAACGCAAGCATTATATGTCTTTTTCCATGTTTTCATAAAAGTCCTTGCCCTACCTGAAGACACCTGGCTGATGTCGTTAAGCACACCTGTGTAACAGCACATACCTGAAAAGAAATCGACAAGTGATGTAGATTACGTCGGTGACAAAGACCTCCGTTGCTTTGATCTTGTGAGTCCCTGATCTCGAAATTAAAGTTTTTTTATCGATAATCTGACATGTGCACTTGAATTTTATTTTCAGGACTACAGCTTCTTAAAATATCTGCACAAGGACATATGCAGAAGAAAGTCCTTTTGTATTATTTTTATTACAGTTCAATGTCAAAACTTTTGTTTTTCTGGCTGTGCAATATACACATATGATCCTTTTGTGATCATGGCTCTGTGCAGGTGAGTTTTTATCTAAAAGAGGTCCTAAAACTTCATTGGAGCAGTTTTAAAGGATAGAGAACATAATTAAATAGTCGACTCACTCCAAACTGCATGTACACTGGACACAATCTGAGTGATATCACACTGCGCTGGACATAGTCTGGGGGATATCCGACCGCACTAGACACAATCTGGAGGATATTACTTTGCTGGACACCATCTGGGGGATACCACACTGCATTGGACACAATCTTTGGGATATCATACTGCACTGGACACAGTCTGGGGGATATCTGACCGCACTAGACACAATCTGGAGGATATTACTTTGCTGGACACCATCTGGGGGATACCACACTGCATTGGACACAATCTTTGGGATATCATACTGCACTGGACACAATCTGGGGGATATCACACTGAGCTAGACACAATCTGTGAGATATCACACTTCGCTGGACACAATCGGTGATATATCACACTACGCTGGACATAATCTGGGGGATAACGCACTACACTGTACACATTCTGGGGATATAACATTACGTTGGACGAAGTCTTTTGGATATCACAGTGCGCTGGACACAATAGGGGGATATCACACTGCGCTGGACACAGTCTAGGGGATATCACACTACACTGGACACAGTCTAGGGGATATCACACTACACTGGACACCGTCTTAGTGATATCACACTGCACTGGACACAATCTGGGGGATATCACTCTACACTGGACACAGTCTGTGAGATATCAGAATGTGCTGGACACGATCTTGGGGATATCACTTTGTGTTGGACACAATCTGGGGGATATCACATACACTAGACTCAGTCTGGGGAAGCCCCTTTACACATGGCCCATTCTGTGAGATACGTCACAACTTCACTGAACTGAACTGAACTGAACTGGGGGATATTACACTACACTGGAGATACTCTGGGACATACCACACTTCACGGGACCCATTTTGAGATACATGTACATGTATATCACACTACACTGGACTCAGTTTAGGGCGTATCACTCTTCACTAGATTTTATTGGTGGGATTTCACACTACCTGTATATGAATGGATAGGGAGTGTTATGTCACTGGATAGTGCCACGTTACTGGATAGTGCCACGTTACTGGATAGTGCCACGTGTATATACTGTCGTCATTTTTGCTGCTGTAGGATGAAATTCCTCAAAAAGGCCACACTTCACTCACACTTAGTATGAAATTCTGTTTAAATATTTAAACATTCCCTAATTCTCTAAGATTTGTTTCAAGAAACTTTACAACGAAAGCATGAAGAAAGTCGTCTGAAATTTGACTAAGGTGGAAGTCCATTAGCTAATTGCAGGTGAAAACAACCAAAACAAAACATGACACCATAACATTATTATGTGATATGTGTATAGGTATATGGGAGAAGACATTTCCTCTCAGTTCCGATAAAAACGTTATTCACAAACTAAAGGAATCTGCAATTTAGCTGATGAGATGTGACAGGCACATTGGATAACGAAGTGGTAAACTCAACTGGCTCGACACACCGATCAATTTCCGAAAGCTGTGACCTGATTTTTCTGAAACGTCTATAATTGTTATGGTGGCCAGGTGTAAGTTATCGGGACAGGTAACATCAAAGAACGGGCCAGCCTTTGATCCTTTCTTGTGATATGTTTGTCCTACCTGAACACTGTATTTGTGCACGTTGATAAGTACAGTCAAGCGTACTTACATTATATGTCAATATTGTGTTTGGATTCAGCAAATTCAGGCAGTGTTTTGACAGCTTGTCCCTAATTCATGTGCAGGGTATCAGTATTTTACACCCGGTCATTAGAAATTCATATCTGGCATTGAAACCTCTGTAACATATGTACAGGGCATGTACATATTCACAAACATGTATGGTTTGGTTTCATCCCGACCTTTGACCTCATTGTGACCGCTTGGGTATAGAGTTTAAGAATTTGTTGAATGCGAAAAGTTTATGACCATGACACACATGTATCTACATAAATAAAGTGTCGAACTAAGGTAAGGAAAGAAGAATTGAGCAGACTTTCTGTTTTTTTTTTTTTCCTTTTAGCTTATTATGGGGTTAAAATTTCTTTCAGACTGAAATGACTAGTAAAGCCAAATTTGTTCATCCGGTCCATGTGGAAATTCTGGAGGTTGGCCATTGATAATCAATGTATTATATACTGCAGGAATTCATACCCTGGATATATAAATTATAATGTAATTCTGTTAAATCATAATATTATGGTTTGCAGACATGTACAACAACAACAAGATGAGTGTAAAATTTGTGACACATGTAATTTGGAATCCGATGAGTTACTGTTGCAAAACCCCAAAAAGAGGGATGGCAAGTGTATCACAGTTTAAAGTTTGGGATGTGATAACTATAAACAAGGCTTTCTGTTGAAGTTTTAAATTGTGACTGTGGATTATGTGCCTTCATCTTGTATCAAGTAGACAACTATACATTGGACAGTTTATTGAAGCTATCCCTAGTGAATCCCAGTCCCCCGTCAGTCCTTCCATGTTTTATGTCCCCTCTCATTCAGTGATTTTCACTCCCCAGTGGATTCATCCCTGTAATTTGTGGCTTTGTACCCAGCTATTGTAAATACTGAGCGTCAGATTACAGGGACTTGTAAAATTACAGCTTCACAATAATTGTACAAGTGCTCCACTGAAAACAAATTGGTTTTGTAAAGAGAAAAAAAAAAAAAGGAAAAAAAAAAAAACAGGTCTCACGTTATCTTGTTAAATCAATTAGTCAGTCGAGGAACGATACCAGTTTTTCCTTGTATCCTCGTTAGAAAAGGTTTTCTATTGGAAAATTATTTTGCATTTTTGCTGGGGTTGCCCGTGGTTACCATAGCGTGTCAAGTCCTATGTCATCTAATCCTAGTGTTTGTTGTCTTTTCATCCCCAGTTGTATGGGCATCAAAGGAGTATTAGCTATTGGGTTTCTTAAAGGCAAAGCCAGCTTAGCTATATCAATAATATCCTTACCCTCTTTGATGTGTATAACTTGAGACCCCGATAGCATAGTGTAAGCGTTCTAAAGTTTCAGACCTTAGTCTCGTGCGTTTTGAAAACTTGAATCTGAGGTTGCAGCCAATATGAATCTTAGGACATACTTGTAGTAACAGTTCTTTCGTTTTAGACAAAGCAAGAAAATATTGTGTTTTAATTCTCTAATACTTAATGTATAAGGTTTGTCAAAGATCTGTTTCTCTTTTGATCTTAAAACTTGTTAGTGAATTGATGTGATAATGACCAGCCTTCATGTACCTGTCTGCTTGCAGAGTTTGTGTACAGTACAATATATTGGTTTTAGCTTTTTATAAGCTGTTGTTTTATTTCGTGTACTGTATAAAAGTACACCAAAACCCAAGATATTTTTCGTTAACATATTTTTTGTTGTATGGAAGGTTGATGTGTATATGGCCTTTCCGGTCATAGATAGAAAAAGTACATGTATATATATATAGTTGTGTAACATGATACAGGTATATTTTTAGAAAAATTTGTGAATTGTGAATTTTTTGTCATACATACATACATTTATATAAGTATACCTTTAGTGATTAACTAAAAGTATGCCAGTTTTGTAGAGATTAACCTTTGAACTTTAGGTATGTGTTATGGTTGCCCTTCGGGGTAATTGAAAATAATAACTTAAAAAAAAAATAATAGTAAATAGTTAATTATATTTTTTCTTTACAAATTTTATTTTTATGTATTAATGATAATGAGAAGAAACTCTACAGATTGAATGTCATCATATTTTACTGTATTGAGCATGTAAACTTCATGTTGAATGACATGAAATGTTTCGCTGTAGGCAGAGACTTTTCCTGCTGTGTTTGTTATAAGTAAATTCTTCAGTATGATAATTTCAGTTTGAAAATTCCTGACTGATCAAATTCAATGTCTCAGTACATACTGTTCATATATATAGTTTCTTTTTGATTCCATGTGCAGGCACATCTGGTTTCTGTAATTTAATGTTCCACTTGTATGGACCACTTGTTTATTTAATAATAATATTACAACACCTGTAATATACAGTACATGTATAATAGTGTTTAGATATCATAGTATATCAGGTACAGTGTAGCGGCATGAAGACCTTCAGGTAAAACTGGACAGCTTATTCCTAGGTGTGCTGTGGCTGAGCAGAGGGGTTTAAGGTAAATGCTGTCTGGTATGCGAGTGAAACGAGGAGGAAAATATACCCGTCTTTTTTTGTGAGGCTAAAGCATGCGAGTGACAATAGGCAGGCAGATTAGAGGGTGAACTACCTGCCTACCGTAACAATGTCGTTAAAAGATCAAAGGAAAACTGTCTCAGACAGGTGTGTTGTTTGTTAATGTGAACGGGCACAGCTTTGAAGCTTCTTCTGGGGTGGTTCAGAAAGACTGGAGTCAAAGGGCGGGTAATTAGGGTGCCTAAGGCGTGAGGTTGAGTGATATCCACGAACCCAGAGGATTACATGAGTGTACAGTGTACATGTGCTTCAACCACAGGTGTCAAATATGAATGAATACAGGTTGTAGAAGGGGATGGGTATGATGGTACAATGTATATTCCCAGTGCAGATTTGGCGTAGTGGTGTTGAAAAGCGTTGTACAATTTAATATATTGATTTGAATGAATGGTCAAATGCAGTTTTATATGGTTAATCGCCATATTATCAATAGTTAAACAATATTGTGGTGAGACAGGTTCAAGAGCTCATTTTACTCAATAGACAATTCAGTCTCTGTGGTTATGAGACTGCTTACAGGTAGGTTGCCATATGGTTGGAACATCTGCCTACAGGTAGCGATGTAACACTAAATATTAGGTACTAAATGCTAAAAGGTTAATACATGTAAGTGTACGTACCATAATGCTGGCGGCCGCCGTATAAGCGAAATATTCTTGAGTTAGGCATAAAACACCTGTCAAGTAAATATTTATTTATTTATTTGATTGGTGTTTTACTCTGTACTCAAGAACACCTCCCTCATATTGACAGCGGCCAGCATTATAGTGGGAGGAAACCGGGCAGAACCTGGGAGAAACCCACGACCATCCGCAGGTTGCTGGCAGACCTTCCGACGTACCCAATCGAGTAAATAAGTACATGAATGTACACTGTGTAGTGTATAAAATTTCTACATTTACTGTGATTAATTTGAGATTGATAGGATGAATGTGGCAGCTTATGAATATGTTAATGTTATTGTACCAACCTGTATGAACATGTTTTATGTCTTTTATGTTCCCAGTTTTAAGGTTGGTGTGAGAAAAATACATACTAATGGACAATATACAGTAGGAGTATTCGGCTAACAGCTGGTTTACAAATATTTGGGAAGTTAATGCTCAGTTTTTCCCAAGAAGCTTTGCTTTCACTAGATTAAAAACTTTTTAGATAGGCATTGATTTTATTTATCTGTGAGGAGAGTATGTGGGAAGGTCTGCCAGCAGGCTATAATGCTGGCCATGTTGAAACGTTCTTGAGTACGGTGTAAAACACCAAACAAATAAATAAATCTCGAAAAAAATAAAGTCTTTTTTGGAGAAATGTCTCTTTCTTTCTTTCTTTTTTTGTTGGTATTTTTGTATGAAAAAGGAAAATTGTGTACGTATGGTAAACAAAAAAGGGCAGATTTGGCTTACAGTAGCGCTAAGAGGTGTATGTGACTCGGTGTAGTTTTCGCTTTTTCATCCGAGCTAGTGTCTGTCTTGACTATCATGGTTAGAATTATTAGGTAAGGCTCAGTGTTCATGTACAAGTCTTGCCCTGGGGGAAGGGGAAAGCTCTACAGGCAGTGGGGTGTGGATAACGGAGGTATGTTCTTAGTGCCCCACCGTTCACAGCTCTCTTGCCCAGATAACATCTCCCAAGTTACTTACTTCTGACTATATATATATATATATGTGTGTGTGTGTATCAGGTAGATGACTTGGATTTGCTCAGCGATTCAGTTCAACTCTTCCCCGCAGGCAAATCGGGTCGATATTCAGCCGGTTGTCCATATGTGTATCCCAGAAGGCATTGGTGTTCCTGACTAGATCGGGTACACAGGATTTGGCCTTAAATGTGTTGACTTTTCAGATGAGTATTCAGCCTACTTGTTGTTGTTGTTGTAGTCAGACCACCCAAGTGCCAAACAAGGCCATATTGCTACAGCTTGCAGTTTTTGATGTTCATCTAGAAGTTTTTACGCCGGCTTTTATTGTTAGCGCTACATTCCAGGCGATATTGTTTTATGATCGGCTTTTATTATGCCACAGGCATGATGAGAATATAAATAAAGTACAGTACCGGTAAAGTTTAATTCCCATCAGTATCTTAGAGGCATGATTGTACATTGCATACGATAGTTAATGCATGCATGTATATATGTTTAGTATATACTGCTGTAGGCATTTGAACAAGTATCGTTAATGAACTGTTGAGTTGGGGGGTATACTTTCTGCATTAATTTACATGATACATGCATATATTAACCGAGAGCCGACAGATACATGGAACCATACATGTATGTGTTACTGTATGTGAGTATGACATTGCTGCAGTCCCATGACAGTGTTTGGTTGAAGCTGGAATTTTAGATGTCTCAATTCTCATTTCATAATTACAACCCTGCACCCACAAAAAAATGTTTTTGTTCGAGGGTCCAGTTCAATGTTGGATTATTTTAAGCATAGATCAAGTTAAGTATTAATTTTTTTATACATAGAGCATATAAAATGTCCATTCTGTTCTCAATTTAAGTCATTTGTTAAAACATGCCGATACTCAATTGAGAAAAAACAAGCAAAACAAAATATTTCTGCAATTACGTTTTGTATAGGAATTTGAGATGCATGTTTGTTAACTAAATTAAAATTGAAAGAAAAACGATGGAATGTCTCCAGAAATAGCTTCATATAAAAAGGGAAGTGTTTAAATATGTCTTTTTGAAGAGCTGAGTTAGGTGCAGAGTTTTGGTGGTTTTTCACAAACAGATAAGATGAGGAATGTGACACCTGTTAAAATTGCAGAACACGTGGTTGAGTTTCTTTGATCGAAGTTATTTATGTTGAACCGTTAACTCTTGCAGTTTGCAGGTCTCGGAGACTGTACAGACATTATGTGTACTTCAAGTTTTTGAACTACATAAAGATTCAAACAGCATAAACAGTATAGAACTGTAAGATTTGGGAAGTTCCTATGTACTCAGATTAATTAAAGGCATAGAAAACACTAAAATAAAGTATTTATCAGGTGAAGGACCATAGACCACTGTCCAGGAGTATAGTTTGATTTATGTTTTTAGAATTTTTCTGATCAACTAAAATGCATTTAAAACATAGGATTCATTGATGAACTGTTGGGACCGAGAGGGTATCAGTGGTGTCACAGCAATATTTTTGACTTGAAATACTGTAGTTCGTTTCAAGGTCTATTTGTTGAATGCATTCATAGCTCTAAATGAAGATGCATTTTGAATGATGAAAAATAGCGTGTGTGTCAACTTGCCGAGTAGCAAAAAAACTGACATCATCGGTTCCAATATGGTCACAAAAGTCAACAGTAAAATCCAAAGGTAAATGCATTTTTCTGGGTTGAAAAATATTTAAAAAAAATAAATCAAACTATTTACCCGGACAAAATTTAATGGTCTTTCATCTAACATGTACTTCATGCAAGTGTGTTCTTTGCCCTTAAACTTAAGTTGAAATTTAAAATGGAAAACCAGAAGCAAAGTGTACAGGTATGTAGGATAAATTCAGAGGTTCTTGTGAATCACACAATTCAGACATCTTAATGTACGAATTTATGTATGCTTTTAAATAATGAAAACTTTTACATCAAAGTAAAGATACGAAGTGTTCGCCCCAAAATACCCAAGATAATACAGGGATTTGATTGTGAATTGTGCAGGTTTTATTGAATTCATTTTATTTTCATAAAGGATAAAAAGCCTTATACTGCAATTTTGAGTTATACTTCGAGTTGTTTGCTGTGGAGTGTGTATAGACTGGTCTACATGTCAGTCAATCTCTCAAACATGAAACACGTTAGTACATGGATTCATGTGAAAAGACAAAGAAAAAAAACTGGAGAAGAATTGAAGAGAAATGCAGGTGTAGTACTTTTTATTAAAGGCTCTTAGATACTAATCTTTTTTAGTGTCACAATGACTCACCTACCACGCATTTGAGTTTGTCGCTATATGTATGTTTCTTATTGGCTAAAGGCATTCTTTGCTCAGAGCGCATAAGAGTATGTTAGCCTCTGGTACTCAAAACTCTTCAGGCTGATTTACCATGTATAATGAGGTAGGAGGAGGAAATTGGCAATAGATGACCGTCCGTTAACATTTATTCATGCTTAACATATAGTATCTTTCTGGACACAATGGACTTGAACATGTATAGAAAGATCTTCACTGTAAAGTGTTTATAGTAGAAGTAACGTAATTTGTGAGAAATTCAAGTAGTTTCTATTATTGAAGAAATTTACATGGTCTGGTAGCATTGAAAAACAGGAATATCATAAATCCTTGAAAACAGAAAAATCTAAAGAGCCATAAAAAACTTTAAAAATCGTAAAAGCGTTGAAAAAGAGGAAAATGATAAATATAAATCACAAAATACAAATGGTGTTACCTAATTAATGGACATGACATTTCTTGTCAAGATCTGGCCGAGTTAATGAGTCATTGTTTACTGTCTTATTTCTTCTAAATTTTGGGACACTTGGTCTGCTCATTCGACTTTCTCTTTTCTCACATTTTCAGATCATCTAATGAACAACGTATGCATATCTTTACTTTTCCAAAAGGCTGGTCAAGAAATGTAATATTCTACCTTCAACGCTACTAATACTTGTCCCAAAAATTAGAAGAATTAGGGTATTAGGATGAAGCAGGCTTTTAGCAACTTCCACTGCCATTCCTCAAGCCTTCTCATCTACTGAGAGTGTTTATTTATTCCCCTACTCTCATATAAAATGGAGTTTGCAGTTGTGGTTAGGACATCATGGTGTGGTTTTTCAGAGCTTGACTTGATGGCTGTATGGCAGAGTGAGGCAAACCGGTGCATTTCAACATGGGCAGGTATATACTGTAATTGATGTTATCCATAATCAGTGAATTTCATTTAATGCCTGAAATATTTATTTTTTGGGATTTGTGAGGTAAATCTTCAACCTTTTCAACCACTGAAGCACTTTTTTCATTGAAATTTATGCATACAGTTATTATGAAAATGATGTGTGACACTACAGATGTAAACTTCATAAAATGGTGCAAATTATTTTCCTACACCCCATCATCACGTGATAGTTCCTTCAGAATATTTCAAAATATTGGTGGCAAAGG
The DNA here is from genome assembly GCF_032854445.1 of Liolophura sinensis. Taxonomy (NCBI): domain Eukaryota; kingdom Metazoa; phylum Mollusca; class Polyplacophora; order Chitonida; family Chitonidae; genus Liolophura; species Liolophura sinensis. The sequence goes on along the minus strand of NC_088304.1, from coordinate 10,017,343 downwards.
TGGTTGAAAAGACTGAAGAATTTGGATATACTGATCTCAGAAAAGTGTTCTGCATATCGTTTGTGAGGAAAATACAAAAGTCTGGTTGTTATAGTCCTGTTAGGTGGATAACTGTACGCCCATGTTAAAATGCAGTGATTTACATTGTCACAAATGAATGTCAGCTTGGTATTTTAGCAAAAATCCCGGCCAAATCGAGGTAACTACTTGTATGCATGCCTAATTTTGTCTCTGCTCTGATTAGTAATGGTTGATTCCATTGACCTCCGGTTACACTAAAACCAAAAGTTAAGGTCAAAGCTCATTGGGTCATTCCTGATGTAGTAATGGGTCAACAAAGGAGGTTTGCCCTCACAGGGTAGTTAGAAGGTCTCTGGTCATAAACTTTGGGTGTGTGTTGCTTGGGACTTTTGTGGGGAAAACAGAGTTGACTTTCAACACTTTTGACCTGGAATGTTTTACTGTTGATAACCAAAAGGCCATTCCATTTTGTATGTTCTGTTTTTGGATGCAGATTGTTTTCAAAAATTGCTTGTGAACTTTAGTGTAAAATTTCACGGCTGTACAAACTTTTTATTTAAACACATTTTCATTTACTTGTATTTATTTGTTTTATTGTAGTTTGAGGCCATACTCAACAATTCTTCACTTATTTGATGGTACCGTGTTCGGTTTTATAATAAAAAAAGTATCTTTATTTAGCAAAGGTGACTGGATCAATTTACAATGAAACTGTCAATCCACAAGGCTTTCACAGAGAAAACAATATATAGGAAACATACCGCATCAGTATATATAAAACAGTATAAAGCATCATGTAGTTTGAAACGTGAAGCTACATACATTCATACACACAAAAAGCGACAACACAACCAATAGTGCTGTCCCTGCAACTGTCCCAACCAGCAGGAGAAAGGGGGTAGTGAGAGACTGCCCATTACCCTACCTTTCCTGCCTCTCTGCTGGCTGGAACCCCACTACACACATGTACAGAGAATGAACTAAGTGTGTGGGAGATGGCCCCTTTCCCATCCCCTGTTTGGTTTGAACAATTTGAAGGGTGGAGGAAATAATATTGACCTTGTTTTTTGGAGAGGGGGGGGGGGGGGGGGGGAGGGGGAATAACCAAAAGGCAATAGAAAAGGGCAGCATTGCAGTGAGATCAAGTAGAAAAAATTTTAAAAGTTTTTTAATGTTAAACAGGAAATCAATTTCAGACGGGAAAAGAATGAAAACTTTGATGCCGAAAGGTAAAATTGCATTTGATTCCTCCTGATTTTAGCCCTTTTTTGAGGGGGGGGGGGATCATAGTGGTCCTTTCAAAAAGGTTGGACGAGACCCTATGTAGAATATTGGTTAACCAAAGAATTGTTTTGAAGTGGCCGAGATTGAATTCTGAAGTTGTTTATTATAAACTGTGAGTAATATTAGGGTGTTCTTGTGTACAGCAGAGCAGAGCTGACATGTTTGAAGGTGTTAATTGTCTTAAACTCCAGACTGGGAAAAGGGAAAAAAAAAACACATGGTGTATATATATATATGTGAGCTGTATGACTGATGTGAAGCAGAGCAGATGCGGGCTGGGGTTTATCAGTTTGAATACAGGTCTACTCACATCTGTCCAAAATAGTTGGTTTCCAGAAGTTTTTTTTGGAAGGTGGGCCACACTAATTTAAATTTTTGTTTTTATGGGCAGAATGGATTTTTTTTTTCAATGTTGAAGGAGGGTATGAAAACAAATACATTTAATTTTATTTTCATTCCATTTTTGGACTTTTCATTATTGGGTCACCAATAAAACACAAGGTAAGATTGGTGTCGTCTTGGAGTTGTAGCATTGACCATTGACTTAACCTGCGGCCTAGGCGCAAGATGACATTGGCTTTTCACAGGATGTCTTGTTAAAGCTTCTACCAACTTGCACTTGGAGAAATCAAATGCCGTTTTTTTTTTTCAGATGATATAAAGGTATGTGCACACATACTTGCTGATAAAAAACAAAACCAGAGCTTTCTTACTTTTTGTTGTTACAGAGTTAGAGAACTGGAATATGAGTCTTGTAATAACAGCTACACACAAGCACAAGGTTAAGAAACTTTTCATACGTTTTTGGGGCTAATACACATACTTATGCTGCCCATCAAATATGACAGACAAGGTGCCTGTTGGTAGGTTAAAGTTTCTTAGTTTATGGAGGTTTTTTTGTCTTTTTACATGATAAGTAGGTTAACCCTTCAAATTTAAGCGTTTTTTCTGGGACTTTTTTCCTGCATAATATTTAGGCTGTCGTTTGGAATTGCCTCAGCAATTGCCTTATTCTAGGTGACAATTTTTTCCTTTCTGCATTGAAGCATTCGTCATACTTGAATAGCTCCTACAAGTTTTTTTCATCACCTTACCAGCTAAGTGCCCAGTGTTTGCTCAGAAGAAAAGAACTCCAGAGAGACTTTAGGTTGACTCCTTTTTCGGGTCAAAGCTTTTGAGAGAAAGCCGAGTTTTAAGACGGGGGATCAAGAAGAAACAGGTAGTCTGATAGCTTTTTTGGAACTTCACAGAAAAGTTCCGGAGAAGGTTAGGGTCCTTTTTTTTTTTTTTTTTTCTTATTTTGAAGCAGAGGTAAGACGAGAAATACATGAGTTAAAGAGTTCATGACAAAGCGTTTGTGTGGATCGCGAGGTAATCATGGGTTGGGGAGACGTTTCAAAGTGGCCAGCGTTCTGGAAGTAATGGTCTTCAGCTTGTGTCAGGCGGCGAAGAAATCAATTCTACAATAATTATACACTCCTCGTAGCCTGAAAAAAGCGGGTGCGTAGTATTCCACCACACCAGATGATTTGTGACCCCCCCATTCATGAGGGTGGGTGGTTTACTTGCTACCTGGATTCGATGGGCTGGTATAATCCTGAGAGGAGGACTACAAGTACATTGTACATGTGAGTTAGCTCAAGGATACATGAAAAGGGACTGCGCAATGCCTAAAAGGGGTTTATGGGAAATGAAGAAATTATGGCCAAAAATTTTTTGAGGCATGTTTGGTATCTCTTGATAACTCTCTTTTATGCATATTGTCCACGATACGGCTGAAAAATTGGCGTTAAGCAATACATGTAGTCATTCATTTATTCATCAAATGCCTATTAGTGGGCAAGTTTTGCAAGTTACATGTACAAGGTTGCCCTAAATTTTCAAAGTTCTTGGTTTAAGCGGATATAGACTGTAAACAGAAATGTCATGCGAGCTTATGTGCTGAGACGATTTTTGTCACACTGCTTTGTACACTTTTGTAACGTAATCATTTTTTTTTTCAAAAGAATTCATTCAAAGTGTGATGATTTTTGCAATGATTTATTGAGGCAGACTAAAATTAGTTTTCCAGAATTTAATTTTCAGAACAACAACCCTAAACAAAAAAAAAAAGAGAAAAATAGGAAGGAAAAAGGAAGGTTTGAGGTTCAGCCAGCTATTCCTGTACTGCTGTGGTCAAGGGGGATTAGCTTTGGCCGTAAATCAACAGGACTAAATGGCCAGTCTGGCTTGACGGTTGTAGTGGACAATAGTCCTATTATGGCCAGCCAGAATACATGGTCAGTTTCCGCTACATTAACACGGACTAAAGGCCAGCTCTCTGCAATTGATCGTTTGTGATAAGGAAATGTTTGGTTGTCTTTCGCAAATATTTTCTGCCTCATTGGCAACGTTTGCACTGGATAACCCCTATTGCCTGATCACGTGCACTGATTAACCTCTATTTGCGGTTCATGCGTGGTTGAATGGGGGTACTACATGGAACTGTGTGGAACCGAGACTGGACCGTGCAAGGGAGGGGGCTGATCCAAATAAATGTACAGTAGTCGCTCAACAATCACTTAGATCTTTAAAGATGTAATGTCCATACCCAAGATCATTTGTTGATTTTTTTTGTGTGCATTGTTATTTACATTTCTTCTCGGAGAAACTACATTCACATCGATGGATTGATGTTGAGATTTTCTACACGTACATATGGTAAATGACTTAAATTCTTGTCCAAAAGAGTTAATTTTTGGAGACAAATAAATTTCTCCAAATATTATTTTTGCAGTTGAAACTTGAATTACATTGTTCCAGTAGGGTATTTTCCTATCTGCCAAACAAACCTCAAAACACATTTCTAAGATCAATAGAGTGCTCAGATTCAAGTTAAATGTGCGACTCAGGTAAGGGTGAAATTTTAGGTTGTTTGCCATCTACATATTTCTTCACTTTTGCCCCCCCCCCCACCAAAAAAAAAAAACACCAATGGATTGGAGAATATTAGAACAATGAAAATGTAGAATTTTTGATCAGGCAGTAATGTCAGTCACTCATTGTTGCAGGCTGTTTTGGCCACACTGATTTATAATGTTGTTTAACAGGCGGAATAAATCATTTTTCAACATCAAAGGAGGGTATAAAAATAAAAATATTACTTAAAAAACATCTAAATTGTGGAAAGTGTATTATTCCTGTAATTTCTCCTGTTAAAGATATATTTATGATCAAAAAGCCTTAAAAAACAAGAAAATCACAATCAACATCGGACAAAATAACATATTTATTTTGTGTCTTATTTTCATTCCAGTTTTGGATTTTTCTTCTCGGCTCACCCAGAAAACACAAAATAAAATTGGTGTGGCTTTTTAAAGGCACATGTCCATGTACGGCTGGCTGGATAACAACTAGTGTTCAGCGTGTGACATTTCTGTGTACTTGAGTATTCAAATGTCATTGTCAACCACATACATGTAGTGGTCGTCATGTGACTGAAAAATCGTTAAATACAACGTTAAACCCCAAGCAATCACTCACTCACTCGCTCAACCACATAGTGTGTTGAGACATCAGTACAAGTACATGTACATTCACTAAAACCTTTCACTTAAAACAAAAAGAAGTTGTCATTCCTGTGCAGCTTTTTGCTTGTGTGTATCTATCCCTGAAATTCTCTGTGTTACAGTATTTGATCTAAAAATTTCATGTTACTCATTTTGTCTGTTTTTGGGGAGCTCTTTTCTTCATGTTTGAAAGTTATTTCAAGGTTTAATTGGACTGCACAAAAAAGTGTGCCTGTAAGATAATATTCTCTTGGAAAAATATGAATTTCAGCCAAAAAGTAATATTTTCTGCCTTTTTTTTCCCTCTACAAATGCATTTTTTCAGGCTGGATTATACAGCTATACATGTAAATATATATGCCACTCAAAGTAACGATTGTAAATACCAATCAAATAAGTCAATGAACAAGTAAGTGACACAAGGCGCAGTGTAATGTGCAATTTTCAGTTTCTATTCTCTATTTTCTTAAACTCAAATCACACGATCACATGATCAAGTTACAGGGTACTTAATTACGTCTTACGTTTAAATGGAAATTGGCAATGTGGTATAGTCTAGCAGTTGGTTCTAATTAAGCTAACACCACTTGAAGTACTAGTACACTCCAGGCCTTCCTATAGGCAGGTCAATGGCTGTGTTGCACTAAGTCACCCCTCTACTTAAATCAAGCACTCGTTGACCCCAGGGCCTCATTTGTTTGTGATATAGTCTGGTAATGTACATGTATATATGTAGATACATGCCATCACAGCCTGTTGTTATGTGATGCACACTCTTACTAATCCAGCTCATTAATATGCAGAGACCATTTTCCCGGAGCTCCTGATTGGCTGATGAGAGGCACATGACCTGAATGGTTTATGGGTGTTCTTAGTGGGTTTCTCTTTGTGGGTGGGGGAAGGGGGTGGGAGAATACATTACCCAATAGACAGAGTGGTGCATGAATAGATTAACTAAGGTTTTTATTACCATTTATGTACTGAGGAGTAACTGAACCCCATTGTACTTTCATTTCTAAGCTGTACATCACAAGAACCCTGCACAAAACATGCAAATTATGGCAGGTCTCTTAATACAATGGAGGGGAAGGGCTGGGTCTTGACCTCTTTATTTAGCTTGTCTTTCACACCTTCAAATACATAAGTTGCTGTTCAATCCGAGTCTTGGACACAGAATTTTTTGTGGAAATTTGAATCCACGCTCTCCCCGCTTTCCAGGACAATAAGTCAGCAATAAACATGATCTGGCCCTACATGAAGCCATGTGGCAGATCACTTGTCCACAGTCAGTATGGCGCACACATTGAACTGTGTCCACAGTCATTATGGTTTACACATTGAACTGACTTTGTCCACAGTCAGTATGGCGCACACATTGAACTGACTCTGTGAAGTCCTGTGCAGATCACTTGTCCACAGTCAGTATGGCGCACACATTGAACTGACTCTGTGAAGTCCTGTGCAGATCACTTGTCCATAGTCAGTATGGCCCCACACATTGAACTGACTTGTCCACAGACATTATGGTCCACACATTGAACTGACTTGTCCACAGTCATTATGGTCCACACATTGAACTGACTCTGTGAAGTCCTGTGCGGATCACTTGTCCACAGTCAGTATGGCACACACATTGAACTGACTTGTCCACAGTCATTATGGTCCACACATTGAACTGACTCTGTGAAGCCCTGTGCAGATCACTTGTCCATAGTCAGTATGGCCCACACATTGAACTGACTTGTCCACAGTCATTATGGTCCACACATTGAACTGACTTGTCCACAGTCATTAGGTCCACACATTGAACTGACTCTGTGAAGTCCTGTGCAGATCACTTGTCCACAGTCAGTATGGCACACACATTGAACTGACTCTGAGAAAACCTGCATGTCACAAGTAGGTGTTGTCTCTTCTACCCATTGGAATGACCAACTACATTGCGTGTCTTTGTGAAATGTTGTATAATTGAACGATCAAAAACACTTTTGTACAGTGATAGATGCCAGTCAGGTGAAGAAATTTAGGGAACAACTTGCACTTTGCTAGTTTTTGCCTCAAGTCAAAAATTTGAAATGTTTCGAAAATGTTGAAAAAAAAATGGCTACAGATAAAAATGAGAACTTTAGCAAGTGTTATTATAAGACAAACATGTCCAAGTTTGAACTAGGTTATAAATTTTGATTTAATGCATTTGACATAAAAATTTTGTTGAGGAAAGTGCTTTTAGAGGCAAATAAAGATAATACAATATGACTCCTAGCACATTCTGCAGTAAGTATCATCAACCTTCTAAAGGAACCTCAAACACTCTCAGATTTACTCCAAATGCATAACTATCATGGATGAAATTTTGGTCAAACATGTTGTCATAAATCACCTTGGATTATGGCCTCCTTATTCTTTAAAGGAAAGTGCATGTAGCAAGCATTGTCTTTTGCAAATTTTGTATTGTAATATACATTTAGATAGATAATAACAACATGGTTAATTACAGCACTAGCCAGGTGTAGCCTAGATGTTGATAATTCATCATTTTTGTGAAATTCTTGACCTGGCCTTGTTAAGGAATACATTCATTTTCATGTTCTAGATCAGGTTTTATGAACCCATAAATTTAAACGTGGACTTCTTTTACTTGCCAGTGAAAGATTGAAGAAAATTTAGATCATTAATTTGTGTAAGTTGAAGTGAGCATTTATTTACTGTGTTAGTGGCTGAATTAACTGAAACTATATGCAGCATGTACGTATATATGTACAATCTCCTATGATACACAGTTGTCTGCTTAAGTTACAATAACTTGCCCATTTTCCCATTTTTTGAAAGCCCTTCGTGTTCAGAAATAACATTTTCTTGTAATTCATCACTCTCGTTTAAGCTAAGTGATGTAAGTCTACATAAACTTGTGCGGCCAGAAAACCATGTTAATATCTACAGGGTAGGTCCCATGTGGGGGAAAAAAATTAAAAGGAAAAAAACTCAGCTGTTGGGTTTGAACTCTGACCTGGCACATGATAAAAGTGTGTGATACATCAATGCGAAACGGCCTTAGAGAAGGAGTGTTGTTGCTGATGTGACGCCTGCAAAGGTAAAAATACAAAATGTTACGAAGTCTAACCTTTGTGTAGGGGGTTGACAATGCGGCGGGCTGTGTGGGGTTATGAATGGGCCTGAATGTGAAGAGAGGAGGAGAGCGGTGGGTATGTTTATGAAGCCCATTGATGATAAAGCCCTCTTGTAACAGCTAGACCTGGTTCAGCTTACCATAAACTTTGTAAAAGTTAGACACCCTGGGTTAAAAGAAGTATAAAAGGGGTTTGTGTCTCCAAACAACTATACTGTTCTTATTTCATGGCTTGGGTTTGCAGTGTTGAGAACATTTATGTTAAATAAATAAGGACTACTTTTACAAATTAGAGAATTTTAATATTCAATTTTTATTTTTATACCTTCCTTTGACATTGAAAAAAGATTTATTGTGCTCACAAAGCAACCATTTAAATGGGTGTGGCGAAATGCTAGTGAAAGTTGTAAACTGTGGTGTAATGCCATAGGCAGATTCCTGTGTGTACAATGAATGTCATGGTTTGGCCAGTATGGTGTAAAGCCATAGTCAGGTATTTCTGTGTGTATAGGTAATGGCATGGTTTGGCCAGTATGGTGTAAAGCCATAGGCAGTGATTCCTGTGTGTACAATTAATGTCATGGTTTGTCCAGTATGGTGTAAACCCATAGTCAGGTATTTCTGTGTGTATAGGTTATGTCTTGGTTTGGCCAGTATGGTGTAAAGCCATAGGCAGTGATTCCTGTGTGTACAATTAATGTCTTGGTTTGGCCAGTATGGTGTAAAGCCATAGTCAGGTATTTCTGTGTGTATAGATAATGTCATGGTTTGGCCAGTATGGTGTAAAGCCATAAGCAGTGATTCCTGTGTGTACAATTAATGTCTTGGTTTGGCCAATATGGTGTAAAGCCATAGTCAGTTATTTCTTTGTGTATAATTAATGTCTTGGTTTGGCCAGTATGGTGTAAAGCCATAGGCAGTGATTCCTGTGTGTACAATTAATGTCATGGTTTGGCAAATATGGAGTAAAGCCATAGTCAGTTATTTCTTTGTGTACAATTAATGTCATGGTTTGGCCAGTATGGTGTAAAGCCATAGGCAGTGATTCCTGTATGCACAATTAATGTCTTGGTTTGGCCAGTATGGTGTAAAGCCATAGTCAGGTATTTCTGTGTGTATAGGTAATGTCATGGTTTGGCCAGTATGGTGTAAAGCCATAAGCAGTGATTCCTGTGTGTACAATTAATGTCTTGGTTTGGCCAATATGGTGTAAAGCCATAGTCAGTTATTTCTTTGTGTATAATTAATGTCTTGGTTTGGCCAGTATGGTGTAAAGCCATAGGCAGTGATTCCTGTGTGTACAATTAATGTCATGGTTTGGCAAATATGGAGTAAAGCCATAGTCAGTTATTTCTTTGTGTACAATTAATGTCATGGTTTGGCCAGTATGGTGTAAAGCCATAATCGGTCATTTCCGTGTGTGCATTGTCACGATGTGGCCAACATGGTGTAAAGCCAGTCATTTCTGTTTGCTCTAAGCTGGCCCGACGTTTCCAGTATGTTCATTGATGAAGTCGTCTCCGAGTAGTTGTGACCACTGACGGTAGATATGTATAAAATAGAGGGGTTATTAAGAAATGTGAAATGTGCCTTAAAGAAAATTTGTTCTATTTCTTGGCATATCTTTCTTGGTTTTCCTTAAAACCATAATTCTTTTATATGCACCTTTCATGTACATGTATGCTTTACTTTCAATATTTTGCCATTGACGAATGATCGTTATAGTGTGCTCCACAAGAGGACAATTTGCCTCCTGGACAGCAAGTGCAATTGTTCCAGGTTTAAAGAGCGTGCAGGGTGCAAAATGAAACGTGAAACCTCATAAAAGTACAAAGGGCAGGTATGAAGACCAGCTGTGTTTTGTCATCTGTGAAGGTCATGATGGCATTAAAACAATAGGTAGACTGACATACTGATGACAGCTTCTCTCCATACTTTGTGAGCCCTTTTTGTCAGTTTTGACAAGTTTTTCCTCACAGTTGTGCCCAGTACAATCCTCTCTGTCACATCGTGTAGTGTAATGCGATCAGGGAGTGCTGTAACTGATCAGATGCAGTATATATATATATATATATATATATATATATATGTATATATGTATGTATAAACATTATTTCGTTAAAACCATACCAAATTGTTTTCTAAACAACGTCCCTTTTATAAACTTAGGTTGTAACTTTTTATCCCTGAGCTTCAGTTGGTGTCGGTCTGTTTCTTGGTAAATATGAAATCTCTTGAATGCTAGGTTTACCAAACTATACAATAGATTTAAGAATGATCAGGGATATCTTCTGAAATAATTTTAAACTGTAAAAAAAATGTAAACTCAATGTAATAAAAGTCAAACTATTTAACTCAAGAGTTTCCATTGAATAAACCATTCAAGTTAATATCCATTTTCCCCATCCCTCACCCCCAGCATTTATTAAATAAATGACCCCAATGACCTTGAAAAAAAAATGACCAAGGTCAAAAAAATTAACATGATTCTTCTTCAGGACTGTTAAGGATATGAAAATGAAAATGTACATTAGAGATGATCAAATCAACATTCTCATAGGGGTTTGTGAAAAAGAAGATGAAACGGTTACATAACTTGAACAGTGCCTGACCCGGATTCTAGTTCCGCCAAAACTGACAGCAGCCTACCAAGACCTGTTTTGTGATCTAGATGTTTGTACTTTGATGAAAGGAATAGATGTGTGCAGCGATGTTTAACAATCAAAGACAAGTAATGTATAATTTTACTAGCATACTTAAGTTTGTCTAATTTTAAAGATATCTGGAATCATCCTATAGAAAACCACGAGGAATGCTTCTTGGCCAAGTGGTCTTATAATTGCTGCAGTTTAGACCATGCACTTAAGTCTTTTCAGATTGTGAGTTCAAGTCCAGCATGTGCGGTACTTGCTTTTATGTCACTTTCTCTACCTCCCCTGTCTACCAGATTAAATGCAGTACTCAAACTTTTATAAATGTGTTTGTGCAAAAATTGTAGTGTGATGTCAGTCCTCACATATTCATACAGTTTATTGAAATTGTCATCAGAAATTCAACCCCCTAGACTTAAATACAAAACTTATAGATATACATATCTGAAGACTTCTTCTACATGCGTACTGAATCTCGCAATTTTTGTTAATTTCGCCACTTCAGGTACTTTCTATGAAGTCTCATGCTATTAAAACATCTCAAGGGGCCTCGGGGGTCCCAAAGTCAGTCCCAGGTGCAATCGGCTGCCTTTGATGTGTCAGTTTTCACACCTCCGTGAACAGGTATTGCCTGAGGTTGTTAGGCTCCTCACTGCTTTGAACGCTACCTGTTTTACTGCCAGTTGTCACCTCTGTTTGATCTAACATGCATATATACACTGCGTGATAGGGTAGGTGAGATTTGCTTCATGCAGCCTGAGAGATAAGATCACAAGATTTGTTTGAAGTCGAGAACAATACCAGAATGCAGTTTAAAAGCTTTTGTTTACTAGATACATGTCTCGAGCCAGTGCTGTGTGTTTCGTGGCGATCAGTTTTTATCTGCTCTCTTTTGTTTGGTTCTCATCACTTTTTCTATTTCACTGGGATAAACTGACATACATGTAGGCTTGGCAAGGTACAACAAGCATATTCCCATTTTAGTTTCTCATTAATTTTTCTGTTTCTTTTTTTGCTCTTGTAAAGCACTCATCAAAACATGATGTCCTTGTTTTTTTTTTTTAACTCACTTTGCAAAAAACTGACATTGTTACATGTGCGAGTTGCTCCCAAAATCCTGTTACAGTTCTTCTTTTATAAAACAGAAAAAAAGCCTCCCCCGCCAAAAAAAGCCTAAAAATGAGTGGTTAGAAGTAGAATTCCATGTATTCTTACGCATGCGGTTTGTGCGTAGATTTTCAAGAATTCTTTGAACACCTGTTCTTTTCTAAAGTTTAGTTTAACAAAACTTTAAAGTGTGTTTTAATTTTACCTGTGGGCACCTGTCCAGTTGTTTTACTTACTGCACTACTTGTTCATGCACCTTTACCTGTACTATAGATATATTTCATGCATACCTATCTGTATTGGATAATTACTTTGATCCCCCTTAATAAGAGCTAATTCCATGCCTCATTAATTAACATAATGCTTACTTCTCAAATCATTACATGCTTATCAAAAGTACAAAGTAATTAATGTCCATACCTTGTGACAACAAGAATGTTAATAATTTAGTGTTATTTTTTTGTTATTCTAGGTCCATGTAAGACAGGAAGCTTAAGCTGCCTACATTTTTCGTTGAAATATCTTATGTTTAATGGAAGAGGTACTCACATACAGTTTAAAGGATTATTTTAAACTTGTGCAAGGATGTTGAAAATTATTTAGGTATGCATTAGTATTTTAATTGGCCTGGTTATAAACTTGTCCTATCGTACTCGGCTTTATCATATTGTTAAGCATACCAGGCATAATTGACAAGTTTGCTCGCAAGTTAGAAGTGTACATTTTTGGCTTTCGCACACCACTTCTAAAAATCTAAAATATTTGACTTCTTCACATTGCCCTAATTCTTCAACCTTTTCTACCGCCCTTGCAGCCCCAATATTTTGAAACATTCTGAGAGAGAGCGATGGGGTGTAGACAAATAATTTGCACAGTTTAGTGAAGCTTGCATTTTTTATGAAACAGATCATTTTTAGCATCATTTTCATAATAATTGTATGCATAAATTTCTGTGAAAAAGAAGTGCATCAGTACATGTAACTTTGTCAATATTTGAGAGAATAACTGTGCATTAGGTACAGGTCCTACAGCATGACAGGTTTTCTTGCGTAGCCTATAAACTAAGAGTGGTTATCCACTTTCAGTGAATAAAAGGTAGTGTCATTATTTTTTGGGACAGCAAACCCTTGCCCTAAAAGCCATGGCAGGTGATAAATACTAATAATTTAATGTCCTTTAGTAAACAGCATAATAATGACATGAAAGTGCCTTGTGATATCCAAGATTTGTGGATTTACAAGTTATTCTCAAACGTTATTAACTTTACTTTCAATTTTCAAGGCTTTTCTTTGTTTACATCCATTATATTTTAACCAATTTATTGGCAATACTTTCATCTTCTACAAGGTTAGCAGTGATAATCTCTTTGGTAAATATTTTAAGAAAATGATACAGTTTTATTGTCAAGTTCTTTACTTTTTATTTCCATGTCCTCAGTATTCTGTGATAAAAGACAATCTGTTTTTGATCTCGGATGAAACTTAACCCACACAGAATATTACATAATTAAAGTAGAATGCCATGCATAATATTTTTTTAATTGAGAGATGGAATTATTAACCTGTGAGAAATGAAGTGTCTGGTGCATTCACATTTCGACCTATTAACAAGAACAATGTTTACGGTATTCAGCCTTCGTTGTGCAATATTCTATTTGTTATTTATATCGTGACGATATCGCGATTTTTTTGTATTGGACCATTGAAGAAGCAATATTTAAAGCTGTAGGCTTTCGGAATATATAGCGAAACGTTGCTTGTATGATGTCGTGCTGTTGTGACGTAGGAATGTTAAAAAGTTAAAATATTTAACATGTTTTGTGGTGTCATCCTATTGAACTCAGAATAAAACATTGTGACACAAAATACATGTATGTCTTCTTGGATGTCCTGGCATTTGGGTGTGAAATATCAAAATGTAATAACAGTAGTTATATGATACATGAAATAACACTTTTATTAGTGATGAAAACCCTTTCTTTTCACCAACATGTCCAATGTATGTGTACACCATGTATAAATACTAAATTCCTTTCTTATCCCAAATATACCGAACCAAGTCTGATATAAAGAGATAATTCGTATAAAATACTTGAAAACTACATTTGAATATAAATGAGTAACAAATTGTCAGTTTTCAGGCGTGTGAGGAAATGTTGAACCAAGCCTTAAATAGAGATTGTATTTGAATTGAAATTGGCTGTTTCTGGCCCCCAATAGGCAGCTGGCATTCAGCCGGCAAAGTTGTACTAGCTAGCTTCATTCATGTCACAAGCCTGGCAGTGTTAGTGCACTGGTTGTGTGTAGAGGCCTGCTGAGATTGACCTTGTTATTAACAGGTCTGCGAGTTTTTTTTTTTTTATGGAACTGGTCTTGAATTACCCAACACACCAGAGGCTGACAGTAAAGTGATCTAACTGCGCGACCACACATGGTCCTGATGGGTCAAAACACTGCCCTGGTCCTGATATCATCACTGGATAAACTGCAGTGATAGGATGATGGGGGTGGGGTAAGAATGAGGTATGGAGGCTTTCAGGAGAAACTGCAAGAAAGGGGAACAAGGGTGGGATGTTTGCATACTTTTTTTTTCAATGTTTCTTGAATACACTTCAAATTCATAGAATTATTTGAATTCCAAGGTGCATAAGATGTCCAGTATATGTCTCATGGATATCAGGATGCAGGATATCCAGTAAATGGCCCATTGATAAGAGGATGTCCAGTATATGGCCCAGTGATAACAGGATGTCCAGTATATGTCCCATTGATAACAGGATGTCCAGTAAATGGGCCATTGATAGAGGATGTCCAGTATATGGCCCATTGATAACAGGATGTCCAGTATATGCCCAGTGATAACAGGATGCCGAGTTTACATGTATATTGTTATGGTTGTAACTATATTTATTTATTTACAAATTTATTTGATTGTTGTTGATCTCCAGGAAGTTTTCACATACAAGGCTTAGATGGTGATCCGTTTTATGGGTGGAGGAAACTGCGGCATCTGGGGTAAACCACCTACCCCATAGCAGGTTGTTGACCAACTTTCTCACACTGATAGGCATGGCATATTGGTGCAAGGGGCACTTGCTGGCTCAGATTGTTAAAGAGCTTTCTTGCTGCAAGCACCAGGACGTTTCATCGGCACCTGACATAGGCCAGCTAGTGGTTTACTCTGGGTGCTCCTGATTTTATCAGCCATGCAATTGACTGCCGACATATATTAGAGTGAGTGAGTGCTTGGGGTTTAATGTCGTACTTAACAATTTTTATGTTATGTCATGTGAGGATGAAGGAATCCTTAGAGTGCATGTAATGTGCCTCCATGTTGCAGAACGGATTTTCCACCGCACTTCTATCTAGTGCTGTTTCACTGAGACGCTTTACCGAAGGCAAGTAAGCCGCCCCGCCCGAGCCATTGTACTGATAGGGTTGGCAATTACAACTTCCTCTTTTAAGGTCTTAGTTGTGATTCGACCCAGGATTGATCCTGGATCTACTGCTCCCAAAGTGTGTATCAAACTGTGGTATCGGGGCCGGTCCATGAAAACTGCCGACATATATTAGTGAAAACTTCACAAGCACAGCACTATACACCTACATGTATCAGTGAATGAATTGATCAACAAGTGCAGTAAACGTTGGATCTGTATTGAAATGTGCATGTGTATGTACCACTTTGAAATGTTGTAATGCATCTGTCAAAGCCAAGATAGTACCAGGACTGGGACCAGAGGCATGATAGAAAAACTGCAGATGTCTGTTGGTGGGGGTGATATGGGAGGTTGAGTGGGGGGGCCTCAGGGTGGGGGAGGGGGTACACAAGATAATCAGGGAAAAGCCTGTGATCTGTTCATTTGGGGTTAAGGAGAAAAGGATGTTGAGTTAACTCGAACATTATGGCTGTGTTTGTAGTGAGAAGTTAGAGGTCAAACTTCTGCGTTAGTGAAAAGTAAACTTTGTCGCCAGATGCTAATTCACTGTATCACATGACACAAGCCACCTTAGAACATTTTCCATGACCAGAACAGCTTTACATGTATCTCTACTATAAACATATAAAGCCACTTAAAGTCTGCAATTATTTGTAGGGCACATGTAGTTTGGTTGCCAGAAACACATTTTTAAGATCTATCTCCAAGAACTTTTTTTTATATAACATACTCTAATTCCTCAACAGCAACTTCTGGTGCAATTTATGCAGATTTTTAATTTGATTTTTGGAGACAACATTGCTTGGATGGGCCAATTTCAGGGCTTCACAATTTATTGGACTACTGTGAATTGCACCGTGAATTACCGTTAGTTTGCAATAATAACCAGCCTAAAGCCCCCTCCCCCCAAAACTTATATGGCTTATATGTCCATGTACATGTGCTTATATCCACATACAGGGATAATATAGGGAAAGTGAAACTTCCTATCAATTAAATAGAGAAGCATGGTCATGGTTTTATACAGAGTTTTCCTTTCCTCTCTTGGGAAAGAACTTTTCTTGACCATGACTTATTGTTGTCTTCGTTGTTTTTGTTTCAGATCCACCCGCTGGGGCTGTGTAACCGTAATGATGAAGATCAGCTGTATGAGTATGGTTGGGTGGGGCGTGGTCAAACTGGAGGAGCCTCACCTGGGACCTGACCCTTGCATGTCCGTCTACCAGAAGGTCAGTACCATATCCATATAGGAGCACACCAACAAAGTAGCCTAACCGCTTGTTTTGCTAGTTGATAGGACATTTATGTCAAATGCATTGTATTGCTGCTCAGTTATCTATTGTCATTATTGTGGAAGTGGGGAGTAAAACATCAGTCAGTTATACAAACAGACTGACATTATCAGCGATGGTACCCACAATGGTAAAACATAAATGGTGAACACAGAGTTTCAAGATAAAATTTGGGTAACATGGTTAAATATATGCCCTATTCATAACTAGGACTTGCTACATTTTTCCCATTGGAAGCAGGATTTCCCTTGTTAGTCCCATTGATAACAGGATGTCCAGCATATGGCCCATTGATAACAGGATGTCCAGTATATGGCCCATTGATAACAGGATGTTCAGTATATGGCCCATTGATAACAGGATGTCTAGTAAATGGCCCATTGATAACAGGATGTCCAGTATATGTCTCATGGGTAACCAGGATATTCAGTATATGTCTCATGGATGTCAGGATGTCCAATATATGTCCCATTGATAACAGGATGTTCAGAATATGTCTCATGGATAACAGGATGTCCAGTATATGTCTCATGGATAACAGGATGTCCAGTGTATGTTCCATGGATAACAGGATGTCCAGTATATGTCTCATGGATAACAAGATGTCCAATATATGTCTCATGGATAACAGGATGTCCAGTATATGTCTCATGGATAACAGGATGTCCAGTATATGTCTCATGGATAACAGGATGTCCAGTATATGTCTCATGGATAACATGATGTCCAGTATATGTCTCATGGATAACAGGAAGTCCAGTATATGTTCCATTGATAACAGGATGTCCAGTATATGTTCCATGGATAACAGGATGTTCAGTATATGTCTCATGGATAACAGGATGTCCAGTATATGTCTCATGGATAACAAGATGTCCAGTATATGTTCCATTGATAACAGGATGTCCAGTATGTGTCTCATGGATAACAGGATGTCCAGTATATGTCTCATAGGTAACAGGATGTCCAGTATATGTCTCATGGATAACAGGATGTCCAGTATATGTCTCATAGATAACAGGATGTCCAGTATAGGTCTCATTGATAGCAGGATGTCCAGTATATGTCTCATAGGTAACAGGATGTCCAGTTTTTGTTCTATTGGTAACAGAATTTAAAATATGTGTCCTATTTGTAACAAGACTCAAAATGTGTGTGCCATTTGTAACATGAATGCCACATTTCTCCTGTCCAAAGCAGAACTTTCAGTATTTGTCCAGTGGGAAACAGAATTTATAACTTTTAGTCCTATAGGGAACAGGATTTCCTGCAACCCTGGAGCCCTAGACAATGTATTTTATACCATGATGATAGTCAGTTGTACACAGGTGGACAGGTGTAGGTAAGGGGTGAGGTTAGGTTTGGGTACTGTTGAAGGGTGGAAGCAGGTGGGGGAGGGTGCTGAGAGTAGGGATATCCTGTGTTACTGTAGTAGTGATGAGGTGAAGACAATTAGGGATGTTCGTCCTTAAACGAGTGTTTACCTCTGCGAGTTTAGAAAGTAAGTCTTTCTGCCTTACTCTGTGTAACTCTTCCTGGGGTAAGGCCAAAGGTCACCCCCACCCCACGCCCCTCTCACTGCTCTCTCTTCCCCTCAGGATGGCATTTGTTTGGTTCTGTTGACAATTCCCACTGATTACCATGTCAGCAGCTCATGCATCAAAATGTCAGGCGCACGTGAGAAACCGGAGTTACCTCCTCTTGCCAGTGCCCACCATTGTTACATAAGAATGTACAGTGTTTGCTGTAAAGATTCTCCCAAAACACATGTCCAGTTTTAGAGGCAAATGACAGTTTTAAAATATTACTTTTGGAGCTGAAACTTATTATTTTCTGGTAGGATATCATCTTATCTTCCAAGCAAACCTCAAAACAGCGTTCTGTGAACTGTTAAAATGAGTCATTTAGTCCTGGATGAAGTTTTTGTTCGATTACAGTTATCCATGTTTCGCTGGTCTGTCTTGCAATTTCCAGCATACATCTAGAACTGTAAAACCTGTATTATATTGTGTAATTGTTGTATTGCATGTACATCTTTGTACGTGTCAGTTAAAAATGCAAGGAACATTGCTGTTTTAGTGAAGAATGTTATGTGAAGCTTTCGGTTGAAAACATACCGTGACTTGACGGAGTGCTACCTGCAGACTTAATGACCTCATCATGCAGCTTGAAATAGATCTGTCTTAATTCTCTGGATTGTGTGGGACATAATGAGTTTTTAACCAGCACAAAAATGCAAGTGATTTTGATATTGTATGGTGGAAACACAAAGAGAGCGAAATGTCTTTACATTACGTCAAACTGAAATTTCCGCTTTCTGGTGGAGAGGACTTAATTCTCTAAGAGTGTTGTATAATTAAGAATGTTGTGAGACCCGGAACGTGGCTTGTAAATAGCGAAGCTCTGGATTTGCGTATCGATTTAGGCTTATGTATTGACAAGGGAGCCGTTCCATAGGGTGGGTTTAATGACTGCGCTTAGATCAAAGTAATTGTTGACAATCCACTCGCGACCCTCGTGCTGTGGGATCAAAGTCGGCTGTTCGGGCCACACATGTTGCTAATTGATTGTTGTCACGGTGACAACAGATGTTGCTGACTGGGCAGAGTGATTAGCCCAAGCGCACAATTCAAAACAAGTCAGATGTGAATGACTATATCCCGTTTGATTGGTCGATAATTGATGGATGATATTACGTCTGTGAAACCTCACCAGACATGTGTTGTGATGTTTAGACTTATTGATGTAATCTAGCCTCGCCAGGCACTTGTGGCAGATTAGCAGCTGGGAAACCCACCTTGTAGCCACTGATTGATTGTGGCCAGAAGCTTATCATGGGATTTCGTTCACAAATTTAGCGGGTGTTTTTTTTTCTTTTCTTTTCTTCTGTATTCAGCTGTTTGCAAGGTATTCGAAGCTTTGGCTTTATAACGATGGATGGAAACTCTGCACAGTCTTGTGGGTACAGTATTGTGCATACAGTCTTGTGGGTACAGTCTTGTGCATACAGTCTTGTGGGTACAGTATTGTGCATATAGTATTGTGCGTACAGTATTGTGCGTACAGTTTTATGGGTACAGTAATGCGTGTACAGTTTTGTGGGTACAGTAATGTGGGTACAGTCTTGTGGGTACAGTTTTATGGGTACAGTATTGCGGGTACAGTTTTTTGGGTACAGTATTGTGGGTACAGTATTGTGGGTACAGTCTTGTGCATACAGTCTTGTGCATACAGTATTGTGGGTACAGTATTGTAGGTACAGTATTGTGGGTACAGTCTTGTGGGTACAGTATTGTGGGTACAACTTTGTGGGTACAGTATTGTGCGTACAGTATTGTGTGTACAGTTTTATGGGTACAGTCTTGTGGGTACAGTATTGTGGGTACAGTATTGTGGGTACAGTATTGTGGGTACAGTCTTGTGCATACAGTATTGTGGGTACAGTATTGTGGGTACAGTATTGTGCATACAGTATCTGTGCCATGTGAACGTAACTGGATTAAGTGCACCATGGATACATGGAGGTCAGGATGACGTCATAATTACTAAACTGGCTTAAATGTGACGGTGAATGGGCAAATCCCTAAACTGGCTTAAAACCGGATTTGCCACGTGGTTATGTGAATGCATGCATTTTTACAACTGGCTTTGATTTAAACCAGTTCAGATTTGATCCGGTTTAAATTTTGGACATTGTGGATGAGTTATACCTGGGTTTTTAAGACTGTTTTCGGACATTTTTTACCTAGCGACATATACACTGTAAGGAGTCAAAAAAAAAAAGAGTAAAATTGGCTGTGAAATTGTTTTAGTTATATGGAGACACATGTATATTTTGTGTGGCATGAAGGAGATAGTGCAACGACTGGTTGACCCGTATCAGTATAATGGCTTGGGCGGGGCGGCTTACTTGCCTTCGGTAAGGCATCTTAGTGAAGCAGCACTAGATAAAACAGCAGTGGAAATCCGTCCTGCAGCAAGGAGGCACATTACATGCACTCTAAGGATTTCTTCGTTGTCATATGACTGAAACATTGTTAAGTACGACGTTAAACACCAAGCACTCACCCACTCACTCACTCACTCACTCACTCACTCACGCAGAGTGCCTGGAGTAAATCAGTGACCTTGGCCTCAGACAAGTACTTCACAAATCTGCAGACTTAAATCTGTATTTGAGGTGTCTTTATACAGTTACCTCAAAGAGTGTAATGTACATTTGGTTGAAACAGTGTTGTCCAAATATGCCTGCAGTTATACATTCTGTAATGTCAGATGAAGAGATACATTGTGAAAGCTTTTTTTCTGAATTTGTGATGTAGAATCGTGAAAAACAAGAAGAGGGTTTAAAAAGCAAAATTGAAAAATCTTGTGCGGTTTTTACTTAGTTTTACTTGTTTTACAGGGGAATTAAGATTTTCCTTTTTGTGTTCAGAACAAGGTTTTTCACCAAACTACTACTGTGCACTTCTACTGTTTCTACTTACTGGTCTGTATTAGATTTCTTGTACTGATATAATAGAAACCAACTCATGGCAGGTTTTGGACTGAGCCATCTCTTTATTTAAAGGTGTCAGAATGTTTTGTTCATTAGATATATATTACACACAGAGACAGAAAGGTTTGTTATTTGCTATCCACCTTCAACAGTTTACAGATTATTACAGATTGAATTATGACATTAAAACAATCAGTGTTATTTTCTGAGAATATGTGAATGTTAATTCGGGCCTGCTGTGCCACACGAGAAAAGCTTGAGGGGAAATAGGGTATTTGAGGTGTACGTGCACTAGCTATAATTCATGTACCCATGCGTACTGCACAGCAGAATGTCCCTGTATCTACATGTGTACAGCAAGATAGAGGCAGAGCCAAGTGTTTTTGAGGAGAGCTTATATCTAGTGGGTTAATGATGGCCTGAGATTGGCCGCAGGAATGCCTTGATCTCGTCTAGGAGTGGCTTACTCACCTTTTATATACCTGCTCGTTAGAGATCTCAGGGGCGAGCAGATAGTTCAAGAGATAGCCCTGCCTTTTGGCTCTCGTCTGCTGTCTGTGAACCAAGAGTTACCTGAAACTCCCTAAAAATCAGAGAACAGACTTATTTTTTTTATCCAAGTAAATCTTGAAATTTCTAGGCAGGTTGTTAATTGGTCAATGCTTTAGAGGAGATGTAGAAGGGTGTATATATATATATATATATATATATATATATATATATATATATAGTAGTATGTATGTAGTTACATGTAATTCATCAACTTTTCAAATATTTTTTTTTGAAATTAACATAATTACATTTTTTTTAAAGTATTAATTTACATAAAAAGAAAACATTTTTATTATATTGACAGGAGATTGTGAGTTAATTAATATCTTCCACTTAGATTCAGAGAAAAGATTTTCCATTGATCTGCTTTTATGTCATAAGTACACGTAATAGGTAATGGTTTGTAGCAAAATTTTATTATAATATTTTTTAAGTGAATTTTAAAAATTTAAGAAAAAGTTACAAATGTGTACTTCATGAAAATAATTAGGTAGATGAATGTGAAATGAAGTCTCTTGTTATGTTTTATTATCTATACTGAATTAATCTAACACATTTTTCTCCAGTTAAAAATTTTCACCTTTGTTCGCCACTGCACACTGCTATGATTTATTTATTTATTTATTTATTTGATTGGTGTTTTACGCCGTACTCAAGAATATTTCACTTATACGACGACGGCCAGCATTATGGTAGGAGGAAACCGGGCAGAGCCCTGGGGAAACCCACGACCATCTGCAGGTTGCTGACAGACATTCCCACGTATGGCGGGAGAGGAAGCCAGCATGAGCTGGACTTGAACTCACAGCGACCACATTGGTGAGAGACTCCTGGGTCATTACGCTGCGCTAGCACGCTAACCGACTGAGCCACGGAGGCCCCCACACTACTATGATCAATGTACATGTAACTTATCATAGTTGAGCATGTTAAGGTACTTTTGGGGACATTCCCAGAAAGGTTACATACTGCAGTTACTATACATATTGGTTTTAAAAGTTTTTGAAATAAAGAAATTGTGTGATAATTATAAACAAGATTTTATGGTTCAAAGCGAGGTTAACTTTTTAGGAGAAAAGTATATATACACTAAAGGTACATACATATGCTATATAGATATAATTTGTATTTTAAAATTGGCTTGTCAGGAATAAAGTTATGTCAGTCTTGATTCTGATGTGTCCGTCGATCGTTTTTTTTGTGAAGTTTGATTAATTCGTTATCAGAAAACCTTAAGTGTTGGCTTAAAAAGTATGATAATAAAAGGGTGTTTTGGTGCAGTTTTACATACCAGAGTTTGGGTGAAATACAGGGTGTGTATCAAAATTATCTCCTTAAATATGAAAATAGGAAAAAAGGAAAAGTCACTAGTGGTCAAGAAATAAAGAAAAAAAGTGTGAACCAAAAACATTGTAATGTAGATGGGTGAATGGTTTTATGGCCAACTCACGGCGACCTTTCTGTGGAGTTAAGGAATCTGGAATATTTGTCTGTGTGTGCCTCAATGTTTTCATGCAGAATTCCCAGGGAGAAAAACAACAGAGGTGGAGATTTCTGTTTCTTGTCTTGCTGTTTTTCTCTCACGGCTGTTCTGAACATTTTGCACCCACCCACCAAATCTCAATGCCCTCCTCCCCCCCCAGTCCTCAACTCACTGTTAGCCTCTGCTCTGCTGTTAACCGCACAGCCCCGCAGATGTTGTTGTAGTACAAGCCCCTTAAGATCTTAACAGATTCTGCATGTTCTGGTCACCAGATGGCGGCGTAATCTGTTCAACCAAACCCAAATAGTCCCTCTCTCTCTTTGACTTGCTCTCAAGGCCCAAACATAAAAAAAATTCACTGAAGTTCTTGTAGTTTTTCCTTTGTACAAACATGAGAAGTTTATTTAAAAGAAATCGTGTATGAAATGTTACAATTATGTGTTACTTCTACCAGGATCAAGAGGTGGAAAATAGGCATGATATGGGAGTGAGAAGTCATGAATAGTTTATAATAAGGAACATGTGGTAGCTACTTGTTTCGGGGGGAAAAACTTATGTATACCAGTCTTTGTAATGTGATAATACTGTATTCACTGTTTTGGGTTAGAATGGCTGTTTGCCATACAAGACATTTTAATAGTCAGAAGCAAGAGGACAATATGCAAGGGCAGTTTTTGTTTTGTATCGCCACCTTTTTCTTTTTTTAAACATCTGTTCAGTACAAACTCATAGAACGTATGATTGTCTTGTTTTGCCAATGTATAGCAATGTGGTGTACCAATAGCTGTACCAGTGAGGTGTACCAATAGCTGAACCAATGAGGTGTACTATTAGCTGTACCTATGAGGTATGCCATAAGCGGTGACAGCAAGGTTTATTATTTTTTTTTTAAAAACATCTGTTTACTACAAACTCATATAACATATGATTGTGTTGTTTTAATAATTTTTCTCAAAATGGCGTTTTAAAATTTACATAGAATTTGTCACATGTAGAGGTATATATACAGTGGTAAGTATTTATACATTCATTTTTATTCTCAGTTTTTATGGTAGAAAAAGATACTGCGTAAAACATAAGTATATTACAGTGCACAGCCTACCCTTAATAACCATAAATTTCGTCCATGACTAACTTGCGCATTTTTCCGGATTCTGAGAGTTCTATTGATTTAGGAAAACTGTTTTGAGGATTGCTTGGAACATGGCATGATATTCTGCTATAAAATCATAAGTTTCTGGACCAAAAATAATATTTCATGACATCTACTTGACTCTAAAAATGCACTTTTGTGGGCGAAATTTTAGGTTATTTAAGGTAAATGATGTGAATTTTGAATGTAATTATAAAGGGAAAACTATAACTAAAACTACAAGTAAGAGAAAGATACTTTTCATTTTTGCAGTGTAGCAAAGGAAAAGGTCTATAGTTAGGCACTTGTTTTGAAATTATGCTCATTTTCTAGCTTTTTTAATGAGTCGTACCCTTAGCTGTACCAATGAAGTGTACCATTAAGTTTTGCCAATGAGGTGTACCCTTAGCTGTACCCATGAAGTGTACCATTAAGTTTTGCCAATGAGGTGTACCATAACCTACGTGTATACCAATGAAGTGTACCATTAAGTTTTGCCAATGAGGTGTACCCTTAGCTGTACCCATGAAGTGTACCATTAAGTTTTGCCAATGAGGTGTACCATAACCTACGTGTATACCAATGAAATGTACCATTAAGTTTTGCCAATGAGGTGTACCCTTAGCTGTACCCATGAAGTGTACCATTAAGTTTTGCCAATGAGGTGTACCATAACCTACGTGTATACCAATGAAGTGTACCATTAAGTTTTGCCAATGAGGTGTATTATTAACTGTACCAATGAGGTATACCATAACCTACATGTATACCAATGAGGTGTACCATTAGCTATAACAAAGAGGTGCAACATTGAACAGTGCCAATAAGGGTTAATAGCATTAGCGATACCAGTGATGTGTGTACATTGTATTAGAGAGTTATATCATTAACTGTACCAATGACTATTGGTCATCTGAAGGAATCTTTTGTCATGAAGGAGAAAATTGTTCTTTTAATTTGCCTAGGCTCGTACATATTTTGTTACATACATGCACATGTGTGTAAATCACTGAAACTGGCCACTTACAGTTATTTTGCAGAGTTCCAGTAAAACTTTAGGTTCATAGCATGGATTATCTTTCAGATGAGGTGAAAAAGACCAATTTCTTTGTGGTTTTTTTTTTGTATGAAGTTTATAAACTGATGTAAGGATACGCCTGTAAATTTCTAGGACACATCATCATTGGGTGCATGTTCAAACCCGACCTTGGACTGGAAATTTGTAGATTATCCTGATATCAGAATAAGAGGGACCTTGGTGACAATAAGTGTTTGACCATGCTATAATGTTTAAAAACCACTAGTCTTCTACCAGTATGGTTTGTGTATCTGTACATCACATGTGGGAAATTCCTTAGTAACTTGACAAAGGTTTCCTCCGCTTTAAATACTGACTGCCATTGGTGAAAGTGAGAAATTCTTGAATAGCAAGCAAATAAATAAAGAAGTGAAATTAAACTGGTGGGGAAAACAGTATCAGGTAATTGTTACTTTTGTATAGTTTCCTCCATCAACTGAGCACATGAGCCCAATTCCTTAACTCTTTTAGTCTAGTGTTTGTAGAAACCAGCACATATTTAGAGTTTTTTTCCATGCTGTGTCAAGTTACTGTTTTGTAAATATTTAAATCATGTATGTTTTACTGGAGAGTAAAAAGAAACTTTTTTTTTTTTTTTTATCCACAGGCAAAGCGAGCCATACAACGGGGAGCAACAGCCGTTGTCTTTGACGTCACCGATGATCCAATGGCTGGACAGCAGGTAATTACCGTGGTAACGGATTTCCCTCATCAAGAATTACTGTGACAAAGGGACTAAATGTGACCCCCCCCCCCCCCACGTCCAAAAAATAATAATAATATGACATATTGTGATGATTTCAGCCAAAATAAGAAATTTTTTTTCTTCTGAATTCTGAATCAACGGAAATCAGTCTGCTTGTTTATATTAGTGTGATAGATTTAAATGTTATTCCTTAATTTCTTTGGAAATTTTTTGTAAGTAAACAGTGGCTAGGTGGTCTTCTGCCATTTTCTGCCATGAGAGATCTCTTTAATTGTGATAATTGATGCAACAGAACACGTAATCTGATTAAATGTTAATCCATTATTTTAGAAGTTGATTGGATTGTTTGTTACAGCTGAACCAGGCTAATCTCCGCTCACTGGACAGACCAGTTGTGATCATTCGCGATAACGAAGCCAACAGACTTATGCAGATCGTCAACACTCAAAAAGTGGCGCGAGCTCGCATAGTGTATTCCTCACCGGACGCCATGATAACTAAGGTCAGTGAGGTCAAATATTGTTGTACTTCTTGAGTTGACAAAAAAATATCTTTTTTTTAACATTTTGTATATGTTTCCTGGTTTTCAAAGAATGTTTCATTTAAACGATGGTGGCCAGCATTATGGTGGGAGGAAACCGGATAGAGCCCAAGGAAAAACGACGATCATCCGCAGGTTGCTGACAGACCCGTATTTTGTACAGTACAGCCTTATCTGAAGTTCATGATTTATGAAGATGTATATTTATGCAGATGTATTGGATCTTGATCTGTTTTCACCATAGCCAATCAGCGCTTGACCAGTATGACTCGAATAAAATGTTTGATGTTTGCTGGTCCACTCATATCCCTGATTCTAGCCTACATGTGAAAATGTCATCTTAAGTGCAGCCTTAAAATGAAGCCAATACATGAATACATATATATATAAATAAATAAATACATGTATATAAATAAATAAATACATGTAAATAAATAAATGAATACATATATATAAGTAAATGAATACATATATATAAGTAAATAAATAAATGAATACATGTATATAAATAAATAAATGAATACATGTTTATAAATAAATAAATGAGTACATAAACAGTCTTTGTTCAGTTTCACTATACTTATGGCAGGACGGTTACTATAGAAACTGTTTAATAATATAGTTGACCATAAATCCTAAAATTATGTTCTCTGTTTTTGTTGACACAGGGCGAGAACAAAGAGTATTTTGAGATGGCTATTTTTGTAGCTGTATTCATCATTTTTTGTATTATCTGCATTGTTGTGATACTGAAGGTAAGTTGTATTTTCAGGTTTAGTTTGAGAAATTTTTGTCTGGTATCTAGCAGGAAATTTTTCTTCAGCTACATTTCAAGTTCTTTTCCTATAAAAATACCAGACTGTATTTGTATAAACGAAATAATTGTGAGATTAATATGTAAAGTAAAGGCTGAAATTATATCAAGTACCTAAAGACAAATATTGTTTTGTTTCTTATTCCAGTCTTATAATTTGTTTATATCTGCAGTATTAGGATAGAATAGGACCCTACTGTGCCGTTATTGAAGTGTCAGTGTCCTATAGCAAGGGACATCACTCTGGTGCTGTAAGCCTGAGACTCTCAAGTGGTATATTTAAACTTGAACCAGGATATCGAACAAGTACCTAAAACTAAAATAACTTGTTTGTTTTTGTTACAGTTAAAATGGAGGCACAGACATAGACAGGTAAGGTTTCTCTCTAATGAATAAATTTTGATAACTTCTGCATTTTACTGCATGTTATTTTCATTCTTTCTTTTTGTCAACATTATGTTTGAGTACATTTCTTTGGTTCACTGATTTGGACTACCAAAGGGTAATAAAATTTTTATATTCAATTAAAGTTTAATCTTAATCAGAGGAAATTAATGTTTTCTCTAAAATTTTCATAACATTCATTAGTTTTGAATAATCTGATGTTCTTTCATGTAATTTGTGTGTCTTTCCTGTGGCAGGTGTCCATTCCAGAGTTAGCCAAACGCGCAGTTGCCAAATTAGAGACACGGAAATACAAACTGGCTGTGTCAGAGGTGAAGGTATCCCCATCTTTGTCTTTGTCCCCTGACCACTACAGCCAAAGCTCAATGTACGAGTCGTGTGCAATTTGCCTGGAGGAGTACAGAGATGGACAGGTCAGTCTGCTGTGTGTCAATTTCTTTGCAAGAATCTTGTCTGCTGATGTCATAAAAATTTGTTTATTTAACAAAATTTTATCATAATTTCTTTTTTATAACATATTTTTGACTTCTTTATAGTTATCCTTATAGCAAGCATAATAATAAGTATAATAAGAATGGTGTTTAAGGAAGGATATTTGATTAATGCAGAAAGAAAAAAGAAATTAGTCCAACAGTAAATTAGTACTTAAAAAATAAAGCACTGTGACGTAAAAGAAAAAAAAATCAGTCAGAAATTCAGCCCTGAAAGGCTCCAATTTATTATAGCCACGAAGGCTTCCACGGTACATGCTCTTCGGTCGTGGCCGCCATGTTGAGCAGTTACGTGTAGGCCTACGTGCATGTCCTGCTTCATACTGGAGCAGTAGAAAGATGGCGGCCACGGCCGAGGAGCATGTGCCATGAAAGCCTTCATGGCTATAATTTATCTATTCTAAAGCGAGTAGGGGCACGTGGTGGTGGTGGGGTGAGTGCGGAAAGCAGGCCTTTAGGCTGGTATCTCTTATTCGCACGAGACTTGTTCGATAACAAATAGAATCAGCCTGGACCTACGTTGAGTATGAAATTAATACAGTTAGCTTCAAGACTCCCAACGACGCTAGGCCAATGTGAGAAAAGGAGCTGGAGTCTTTCGGGGCTATCAGAAGTTTCTACATAATGTGTTGGTGAATTGGTATAAAAACTAATGTTAAGCCACACATGCGATGAAAGATGAGTCTTCAAATGATGTCCAATGATTTTTCAATTTGTCAGAGTTATATATGAGTCTTTCATGCTCATCACAGAATATAAATAAACGAACATCAGTGAATATAACAGCAAATCTAATTTCCATTATAATCGTGCCTCTGTGTAATATAGGCTACATTTTGCTGACAACTTTTCGCAGAAAAATTTCCCTTCTGAAATTCTATTTTTCTATGTCCATCTCATGCTGGCTTCCTCTCTGGCCGTACATGGGAAGGTCTGCCAGCAACCTGCGAATGGTCGTGGGTTTCCCCCAGGCCCTGCCAGGTTTCCTCCCACCATAATGCTGGCCGCTGTCACATAGGTGAAATATTCTTGAGTACGGTGTTAAACACCAATGGAGGCCTCTGTGGCTCAGTCAGTTAGCGCGCTAGCGC
This sequence comes from Liolophura sinensis, assembly GCF_032854445.1. NCBI lineage: Eukaryota > Metazoa > Mollusca > Polyplacophora > Chitonida > Chitonidae > Liolophura > Liolophura sinensis. The sequence continues at coordinate 9,988,083 of NC_088304.1, read as the reverse complement.
AGCGTAATGACCCAGGAGCTTCTCACCAATGCGGTCGCTGTGAGTTCAAGTCCAGCTCTTGCTGTCTTCCTCTCCGGCCGTAAGTGGGAAGGTCTTCCAGCAACCTGCGGATGGTCGTGGATTTCCCCCAGGCTGTGCCAAGTTTCCACCCACTATAATGCTGGCTGCCATCGTATAAGTGAAATATTCTTGAGTACAGCATAAAACACCAATCAAATAAATAATTAGACACCAATCAAATAAATGAATAAATAAATGTTTTTCTATGTGCGTGTATTTCATAATTAACTTATAGGACCATAAATGGACATTGTAGAAATAAATCAATCACTGACTTTGTCTGTGTTTTTATCTTTTTCCTCAGGAGTTGAGAGTGCTACCTTGTTCCCACGAATTCCATCGCGGTTGTGTTGATCCCTGGCTCATCACAAACTGTACCTGCCCTCTCTGTTTGTTCAACATTATTGGTAAGTTGTCTTTAAATTCTGGGGCAGAAAAGCATTGTTTATTCCATGATATAACAGGATAGGACATCGGATCTTAAAGCTTGCTAAACTTGTATTATGACGTCATCCGCTTGAAATGGAACGTCATGAAACAAAATGTGTCATCTAGGTGTGAAATAACAAAATGGAACAACAAAAGTGACATCTAAATAATTAAAATGGTTGTGGGTTTACCCCGGGCTCTGCCCAGTTTCCTCCTACTCCTAATGCTGGCTGTTATCGTATGAATGAAATATTCTTGAGTACAGCGTAACACATAAATGAGATAAATCAATAAATGATATTATATATATAAACAATAAAGTAGGATTCTATTCTTCCATGGTGCCTGCAGAGGGGAAGCAGTATTTTATGATGCCTGCTGTAGTTTTATTACATATTTATTGTATAAACAAATTGTTCTGTGAGGTTTTGCACAAAACACCATCCTCTTGCAGGGTGTATAAGCTAGAAAGTTGTTTTAAGTGCTCATGACCAGAATTTTGTTGCTGTGGGACAAACCGCCCTGTTAATTGTGTGTATGAATATGTAAGCTTTTTGGTTTTTATCGCACTCCTACACCTGATTGCAGAGAGGAGAAGAAATAGAGAGAACAAGAATAAAAAGTTTCACATAAACCTTTTGTTAAAAACGTAAATGTGTCTTAAAGGTGCCTTCTGTCAGCTTTCGTTATCTCCTAAGACAATTCTCTTTTTTTTTTTCTGTCCACAGCTCACCATCAGAACCCATCATCGGTGCGGCCGGCTCGTGTCTTGGTGTCTGGTGTCGGTGGTGGGAGTCGCACCGTTTTACCCGGTGCAGCACGCTTACATGGCAGTGCCAGTGACAGCAGCGTCTCACGCTTCTCGCACATTCCTGACTCGGAGTATCACAGTATTCACTTGATGCGAACTTGTCCGTCTTGCGAGGGGACAGTCGCATCGTCGCACAGCCCTGAGTCAGCACGATCTTTCTTCCGGGAATATGCGCCCATGCCGGGACACAAACCGGCGAGACATAAGAACAGTTCGTCGGGGAACTATGAAAATGTGATGCCACAAAGACTTCGACAGGCTGCGGGCATGGCCAAATCTTGTACAGACTCCTCTATTAATACTGTCTTTCAAAACTCAGGGATTTCAAACTGTTATAACACTTCAACATCGGCGGATTCATGGCAGTACACCAGGAAAAGCGGACCGTCTAACCCTGTGATCCTGGGCCATGCCCTCGTGTATGTTCCACAAACAACCAGCTGCGGGGCATCATGGGAAAGCGACCCGGAATATGTGTTTGCCTCGGCGGCCGAGAAGCAAGCTGTGATAAAACCCAGACGCGACGCCAGGAACGGCAGCACGAGCGATTCTAGCATGGACTGTGATTTGTGCGCAGCGCATCTCAACAGCGATGTGACGCTCAACATCAGCAATCATAGTACATGCGGCAGCATAGATAGAGTTTTGACGGACGTCAGTAGTTATGACTCGAATGTTTATCAGTGCCACTCTCCGGATAATTTGCATAAATCTCAGGAAGAAGCGGCCGATCATCAACCTGGGCCACCGAAACTCCCCGCAGTTCGCCTCAAACCATCCTGCCTACGTACTGCCTCTGTCGTGCATCATCATTCAATGGGAGAGCACTCTGACCTGCACCGCACTTCAGTGGGAGACAACTCTTGCACATCGCACAACCGGCTGAGTTTCTGTAGCTCGGCTTCAGACATTGTACATAATTCGAGAGGGCAGCTTGTGTCATTAGGTACTGCTGGGCGTCAGACAGGGCTCTGTGACTTATGCAATAGCCCGGGAACCTCTCAAGTGTCTCTGGGTGAAGTTTCTAATATATCAACAGTATTAAGTGACATTGGCGGAAACATGACGGACAGTAACCATGACAACAGTCAAGGATGTCTGCTCAGAATGGACTCTGTGCCGTGTTCGTGCTGCACATCGGGTAATAATCGTAGCACAGGGTCTCTCCATTCCTGCCAGTCAGACCAAAGTTTTTGTGGAACTAGGGCTGCTGTATCAGGCCCTACTGTTAGTGATTGTAGTGCAGTGGTTCCCCCAACCTCTCAAGTGACTCCCACCCCTGGAGAGACGGCCAGGCGGAACCCCCCACCCTCTGCCATACAGCTTGGGAACAAACTCATACCTTGTCAATCTTGTGTCAATCAGGTTGAACCTGTGAAGGGAAACAACTCACACAATAAGGGGAGTAACTCTCCACGCCAGTCAATGGTTCTCTTCACAGAACAACAAGGTAACTTTGTAGACATTTAATTTAAAAAGAAAAGAAAAATAGTTTTTTCCTTGTTTTTTGAAATTACAGCATGAAAACTTGGTTTATGTTTTCACTTACTATAACCTTTTCAACCGTTTGGCATGTTTGCAAGGAGTTTATTCAAGCATATTCTGAAGACATAACTCTTAATAGACTGGTAATGTTATGCTTTTTGTGAGACCCTGAAATTGGCCAATCCGACCCATGTAATTTTGTCTTCAAAGCCAAATTAAAAATGTACATAAATTGCACTGTAAGCTGCTCATTCAGATGCGTAAAGGTTGAAGAATTAGGGTGAATGATTATTTTGTGTTGGAAAAAATACATGTCATTGTGGAATTGTGGAGCATTAATTTCTTCAGTGAGTTGTTTTATTGCCGAATTATTTTCATTAATCGGATAGTTTTGTTGAGAAATAGGTTATTTTCCATCATGTTGTACTATAACAAAATCTGAGTGATCAAAGGTTGACTTCATGCACATGTAGACAAAGGAATCATCCAAATATACAATGAATGTGAGGAATAAGCATCCTTGTATTGACAAGGTGTTGCAATTTTAACTTTTTTTATGTCACATTTTACAGGTAATTTGTTTTTTGTTTACCTTTCTGAAAGTTTCCCCACCTGTAGATGTGTGTTAGAACAACCAGATGTCTGGAAAGACCTGGCTGAAACCAATGCATGGTTTGAAAATTTATATTTCTAAAAAATTAAATTTCTTATTTTTTATGGGTTTTTTTGTCTTTCCAGGTTCAGTCACAATACCGCTCGAAGAAAGTGAAAAATATGACCCTGTCGATGGAGTTTAACCAGGACAACGACCTTTAAACTTGTTTGTATCCAATCAGCTGCTGGCTTGGGGTTGTTGTTGCTGTATGCAGTGTTATCCAATGAACTGTGGTCATTTTGTACCCTTTGATACTCTTCTTTGCTATCCAGTCAAATCTCCATGGCAACGACCTTTACCCTTACCCTGGGATCCCTTCCTCTGTAATGATCGCAGCTGCATATTTATGAGAAGACAAGCTGAAACAGTTGCATTTATCTTTAGTGTGATACCTCAAGAATTTGATTGGACGCTTTCTGTCGAAGTGAAAGGCACACAACGATGTGCCGAGTGGCTGGACCAAACAGTGCTGAAAACAGATTTTTCACCCGAGATTAAAAAAGTTATTATTATTATTACAGTTATTATTCTTCTTATTGATATCTGTTACTTTGTTGCTGTGAATATACATGTAAGTTGTATATATATTTATTTATGACGAGTGCCAGGTATGGTAAATCATATCCCTTTGGAAAAGTTTGTTGAATTAAAAAAAAATGAATGCACAACTGTACATTCATGCATTCAGTAATACTATTTTCAGAGTCTTTTTCTCTGTTGGAGATTTTTCATCAGACTTTCAATAAGAAATTATGAAATGATCAAATGAACTTAGTTAATTTTTTCTATATTTTGTATAACAGCAAATTCACATGGTTGCCACCTGTGTAACTCTCGAGCCATAGAGTACTAGATTTAAATATTCAAAACAGTACATAAATCAAGATCTGAAAGGATGATATTATTAGCTGTTCTTAATGAAAGTTTGTTCCATTTTTAATATTCAAATTTCAAATTGTTTTAGAACTATTTCGAACTGTACTACGGTAAGGTAGTAGCAAATATTTCATAAAATATCAAAATATTTGAGAGTAATCAGTTTTGATTTATTCTCTTGCAGTTTTTCTTAAAACAACATATGAGTATCTATTATTTTGAAAACAAATTGTGGATTATGTAACAATTAACGAATGCCGTTGTGCCAAAAAAAAGGTTGTGTGTTTGACAAGGTGGTGTGCATCAAGCGAATGGATCAAGAAGGCATGTACAACTGTACCTGAAGTCTGATATCGTATTTCTTTTTTAAGTTAATTTTACTCGAAAATATAATGTGGGAGATTAAGACCCAACTTATTTTTTAACAGAATAAATATTCAACAAAATGATATTTGTAATGGATGAAAATCCTTGTCATTGACAAATAATGTTTTCAACCTCAGTTCTGAATTTTTTGTAAACTATCAAACTTCATGGGTTATTGTGTGAGCCACAACTTTTAGAATTGGGAACTTTGTAGTCTGAACTCACATGCAAATAAGACTTTGTACACGACTTCACTTATATTAAAGATGTTCATCAGTGAAAGAAATTGTAAGAAGCTTTCATGGTCAGTACCATAAAATTCAAGGTCAAAGGCAAATACTGTAAATCTTCAACATTACTGATCTTTAAAGCACTTTCTTTCAGTGGAATTTATGCATTCAGTTCTTTTGTTAATGGCACTAAAAACCATTTGTTTGTGTCACTTCAGATGCAAGCTTCATGAAACTGTTCGAGTTATTTCTCTACTCCCCATACTTCTCTTGGAATGATTCAAAATATTTGTCTCAGAGGCGTTTGAAAAGATTGAAGAATTAGTGAGAGGATGTTTGACACTATGTTGTAAAAGGTGATCACATTACATCAAGTGGATAAAAGGATTGTGCAGCTCACAAAGTTTTTGTTTTTTACATCTTTCCATATTTTTTTCACTGAAAAAAAAGTATGCATTCAGAGTGTAATTTCCAATACGGGTATACTTATTACTGTAACTACATGTTCCTTTTTTTTTTTCTCTTGTTAGTAAGGCTCTTCACATTTCAGTCAGTATTCCAAGATCTGTTTATTTCTGAACACTTTCAAAAACAATCTGCCACTGTTTAAGAAATGCTCATTTAGCCCCTAACAGATCTGATTGTTGTGAATTTTATTGTCACAAAGTGAGAACCTGAGAAAGTAATCATGTTTTTGTGGTTTTATTTTTTCTAGTGAGAACTGTTCAGATATTTTTTTTTTTCGGTGAAAAAACTCTAAAATTAAATGCAGAGCTTCTAAAACTGTTGAAAAGAGAAATGGATATGACAGATTTATGTCATGACCATAAGTTTTGCAAGAAAAGAGAGGTTAAAGAACAAAGGGAGATAACTGACATACAATTTGTTAATCAATGACACCCTGGCATTCCACTCTCAACAGCATGTATGGTAAATAAAGAACTTATATGATGATAAACATGGAGTTTGTTGGTAATTTGTCTTTTATATGCTGATCCAGTTTTGTATCCCACCCATTGTATGTGAATGTCACCCTCAGCTGGCCGAGATATGTAAATTCAACATGCTGGCAGGGGCGGTGGAAAGAAAGTGCTTCACACCTGTAAGTAGGATTACATATAACTTGAATCTCGAGCTTCCATATTGGCGTTGTTACCTCAGGATGCACACTGCCCAATGGGGAATTAACCTGAAAACGGATTACTTTAAAATGTCCTTACAGGAAGAAAGAAACACAGCTGTAACTACATGTAAATATCTAATTAACTGTACTGTTTTCCAGGTATCTTTCATACATTTACAGTATCTAACATTTTCAAGAGAAGACAAAAACAAAATAAACTGCTACAGTGATGTCTCTTCTCTTTTTTTTTTTGTGAACAAAAAAGGGGGAGCAACTCCACATTGAATAAAAACTATGCAAATCTCTTAGTACCATAACTGAAGGTACTTGTGCAGCATCACATGAACTCACTTACTTGTAAATGGGAGTGAGTTTGGCCAAATAGTTAAGACACTTGTCCTCTAATCTCTAGGAGAGACAAGGTACGGGTTCAAATCTTACCTTGGGCAGGTTTTTTTTTGTGGATTGCCCTCCTGTCACTGTTTGTTTGACCTTGGTGACAATAAGCAGTTGCAGAGTCTAACTGCTTGTCTATCACCAGTTAGATGTGCATATTTGTAGGCTCATGTCACACATGGGAAAGTTCGTCATTTACTTGCCAGAGGTGTGTGGTTTGCCCTGAGCTATCCAGTTTCCTCAACCCATAAGGTTGACTGCCATTGCTTAAGTTAAAATTCTTGAATCAATCAACAATCAAAGAAAAGATTCAGCTTGTTCGAGAGTGATAGATCCACGTTCAGTCCTAGGTCGAGTCACACCCAAGACCTTAAAAGGGGAAGTTATAACTTCCTGGCTTGGCATTCAGCATGTAGGGGACAGTGTAACCACTGGTTGACCTGTATCAGTAAAATTGCTCGGGCGGGGGCGGCTTGACTTTGGTAAGGTGTCTCAGTGAAACAACACTAGATAGAAGAGCAGTGGAAATCCGTCCTGCAACAAGGAGGCACATTACATGCACTCTAAGGATTCCTTCGTCATCATATGACTGAAAAATTGTTAAATACAACATTAAACCCCAATCACTCACTCACTCACTGTAAGGCCCTTGATCAGTAAGGTCATGTTCGTATCCAGCTCTAAGCGCTCAGGCTGCGGCTTTTAGTCAGGAGTTTTAACCTGACAATAGTTTTATGGTTATATATTCCCACCACTCCAGTTTGCTTTGCCAACAAACCTGATCCTTGTTACATACATGTAGGTGAAAAATTCTCCAGTATGGTATTAAACCTGGGCACACTTGGCTGGATTTTGTGCGGTTGCAATACACAGGGTGGAGCAAAAGTCTGGACCCACAGGTAATTTACTATAGAATTTGTTTTCGTTTATTTTTAACATAATTTTGATCATTTCAGTATCATGTATAATTTTACATGACACCACATTTCCAGGGAAATGGATTGGATGTGGAGGGGCGGGTGAATGGCCACTAAGATCTCCGTATTTTTTTTATAATTGATATTTTTATTGATTATTTTTGTTTTTGTTTTTTTTGGTACAGATTTTCCTCCAGATTCCTTTTTTACAGACAGAAGTACAGACTTAAATGAGAGATTGTTAGATACAATATAATCACAATTCAAGTCTTCAGTAACTGTCGAAATAGACTATCACACACAAGAACACAATGTGTGAAGTTTTCACTAACTGGACTTAACTATTGAATAGCAGATGACAGGATGACCAAAAATGTCTAAATCTGTCTTGTTCTCCTCTTAGAAAACTAATGTGCCTTTCAAATTCCATTGTCGACAGCTGACCTCTAACTTTCAACTTGTACATTGCGTTTTTTACACACATAATAAGTACATTTAAAGGCCTATAACTTATCTGTCTGAAGCCAAGGAACACATTCGAGGAATCTGGTATTGCCTGTATACCAGCAACTTTGTTCAACCAAACTTGGAATTCTTTCCATATGTTGTAAATATATTTACAGTCCCATAATAGATGGTAAATTGTCTCCCTTTCTAAGTGGCAAAAACTACACAGGTCTGATTCAACAGGATCTAACTTCTTTCCCAGTACGTTTGTGGTCAGAGCTCTATTAACAACTTTGTACTGAAACGATCGTAAGTGTGTGTCACCAGTACATCTAAAAACCATATTGTTGAGGCTTCTCCAGTCTTCATTTGATAAACTAACATATTTCTATTCTTAACAAAACTATACTTAGTGAGGTATCAGTAATAAACTTTACAGCCATTAGAAACGTTAGCAAACAGGGCTATTTTAGTCGGTATAAGAGGCAATGGCAGTGGAGAGGGGATACTGTTCCAACTAGCAGATTTGATTGCTGAAATGACACTTTGACATTCTAAATAGTTTGTACTGCATTCATATTTTTCATTAAATTCTGTAACATTTAGAAACGTCCTGTTACTGTTCAATAGGTCATTGACATACTTTACCCTCTTGTCGAGCCATTTTCCATTTACCATACACAAACGGTTTATTACCAATAACAAATAAATCATTGTAAAAAACACATTCTCCAAGTAGATCTGAAATGTTTCTCAATTATTTTCAACTTTACTCCACGAATAATAATCCTCTTTCCAAAAGTCATTTGTAATTCAGGGTATAACAAAGTGTTCCAGAACAGAGGAACCTATTTCTAAAGGATTTTGTCTTACTATTGTATCATCATAAAACAGATTGGACTTGTAAGTTCCCGATATCAGTCTCTTTACCCAGGAAAGCTTTGTGCAAATATATAGTTTTCAGTAGAAGGCACATTCAAGCCACCATTTTTCGTATCTTTCATTATTGTAATACGTGCAATTTCATCAGGCTTATTATTCAATATAAAAGCAAAACATCTGTTTTGGAATTCCTCTGTTTGCCACATGGGTGGGTTTGGTAGACAGCTGAACAAATGATTCAGTTGTGACAGCATCAGTGATTTTAAGACAGTAATTCTTCCCAGAGGGGTGACGTCTCTTTTAGCCCAACATTGCGTCATCTGGTCTATTTTCTTAAACTTCCTTATAATTTCTTTCCACCATCTCTGTCAAATTAATACTAAACTCTATTCCCAATATCTTGAAAGTTTTTTGGGACCAGTCTAATTTTGCATTGTTTTCGTACACTTTATTACTGCCTTTCATTGGTCTAATCCAGATTTCTCTTGTTTTTGAAGTATTCACTTTTAATCCAGAAAATTTTGCTCTATGAACCGTCAAGAAAAATAGTTGTATTATCAGTGTATTGGGATAATAAATATTGATGTAAATCTGATTTTATACCTTTAATATTATTGTTTTCTCAAAGCATGTAACTTTCTGCACAGACTTTCTCCACAGATGATGAAAACATAGGGAGAGAAGGGATCCCCCTGGCGACAGCCCTATCCTAGATCAAAGAAACCAGTTGAGAATCCATTGACCAGCATGCATGATCTACTCTGTGAATATAGGACTGTGATCCACCAAATACAGGACTTCCCAAAATTTCAAAACCTAAACACTTTCGGTATATAATTCCAATCCAATGTGTCAAAAGCTTTTTCAAAATCTATTGTTACTAACATTTTAGGGAGATTATTAACCTCTGCAAAAAGGATGATGTCATATACTAATCAGGCGCTCTCACCTATATAGCCTACATAGCGTCCAGCCATAAAGCCTTTCTGATTTTCATTAATTAAAGTTGACAAGTGGTTTTAAATGATTCGTCATCGCCGCAGAAGCAATTTTGTAAGGCCCGTTTAACAAAGTTATAGGGTGCCAGTTTGATAACATGTATCTATTTTCCTTCTTTTGGAATACAGTTGATTATGCCCCGATAGTCTACCATGTGTATATGCATAATTTAATGAGTTTAGAAGGTAAAAATGTAAATCATTCCCCAAAAATTTGTTTAATTCAACTGTAAATCCATCAGGGACTTTTGTTATCCTTTAACTTTTTAATGATGCAAGTAATTCCTCCCTGGTAAGTACCCCTTCCATACTGAGCTTCTGGGTGTCTGATAGTTTCCTTACATTTTCTACATCTAGTATGCTTTCCAAATCTACAGAACTTACATCAGCCTCTGTGTATAGCTTCCTGTAGTACTGCCTAAAGTTATTTTTCTTCTTGGTCTGTCAAAATTGTTCCATCCTTGTCTTGGATTTTTGTTATTGATTTATTTAAGAATTTCTTTTGTTCTAATTTAAAAAAGTATTTATTTGGTTTTTCCCAATATGAAGTCCCATCTGTTTTTGCTCTTTTCATTATTCCTTCCATCTTTATTTTATTTAATTGTGTTAAACCTTATTTCCCCAAATGAATTTTTTTGTAAAAGTTCCCTTTTTCCTGTTCCTCAGAGCATTGATCAAACACATGTTCCAGATTATTTAAGGTCTTAGTTAGATAGAACTCATCTGACATTCCTTGTTTTTTTAATAAAAGTTTACTGTGCAACTGTTTTGCGCCTTATGTTTAATAATATCATCTCAAATAAAAATTGTGCGTTTAATGTTGTATCATATTGGTTTACTGTGTTCTTTATTGTGTCTTTGTTTCTGTTACAAAATTCATGTCCTTGAATAATGAATTGTTGAATTTCCAATATCCCCTTCCCCATTCAAGATTTGAGAATTTCAGCTTTAGAGTAATCACTGAGTGATCTGACCTGCAACTAGTATTTATATCAGACTTTTGAACATAATGTAGTACATTTTGTGAGGTTAAAAAGAAATCTAAACGCCCCTGTTTAATGGGAGTGGGCTGTCTCCATGTGTATCTCCTCAACTCCATATTGGCATCTCTCCAAGGATCTACCAAGTTAAATTCTTCTTTTAGGTCTAAAACGATAAACGAGATTTTGAGTTATTTACATTTTTTTACAAGGAAAGGAACATTAGAGAGATACAAGTGTAAAGATCTGCTCGTTACTTTTAATTTCGAGTAAAATAAAATTCCCAAGTTGATTGTCTTTCTTTATTCTTAAAATTTCAAATTCAAAATTATTTCTAATTATCTCTGGAGTTAATTTTGTATGCACTATTACACACCTTATATCTCCACTCTGGGACAATCTACTTTCCCATCTCATTGGTGAAATGTACATCTTGTAGACAGTAAAATGAAATATCTTTTCCCTTCAGATATTGAAAAACATCCAACCTATTAGATCTGTTGTTTAACCCCTGAGAGTTTACTGAGGCAATACTTATTGTATCACTCGCCATAATGGCTTATATTATAGTTTTCAAAGCTCCTGTAACATGGATATTTATATCATAGTATATTATCTGTTGGTAGGTTATATTCTCTCATATCAAATTTATCTGATCCATACAAAAATATCATAAAACAACTGAGTAAAATACAATGGGTTACTTGAAATAAAAATAATAAAACACCAGGCAGGGGTATTATCAATAGATGTTGCCTGTAACTTAAACAGAGAAGGCCCCGGCTCCGGCATTGTACATTTTATTACGAAAAAAAAAAAAGAAAAAAAAAATCAAGAATTACATAGATGGATGACAAAAAGAAAATCACTCTGTATACACTCTTGACTCTCAGTATAACTTTTGCATGCCGCAGGGCTTATTTTTAAAAGATATTTACTGATAAATGTCCTCAATCAGAAAGTCGACATTTCAGAAAGGCTTTCGCATTGTAACTCGCGTGGCTGTGCCTCTCTAAAGACACGAGTTACAAATATTGCAATCAGAGTTTGCGAAGAGCTGAATCGCAACATTAACCACCAGCCTAAAATTGTGTCTTGCATAGCAACCAGTTAGCGATTTTGATTGGCTGCTTCTGGAGGCAGGCCTATGACTATGCCTAACCTAAGCTGAATTTTTAGGTATGGCAAATTCATCCCAGCATTTACCCAGGAAACCGTATATCCTCTATCAGCCAATCAGCGTCGATTTTGTATCCCTTTATGATCTTGTTAAAACCCCGTGGCTGGTTCCATGAAGCATAGGTCTACTTACTTGAGCAAGCCCTCAACCACTATGGCGACATATGTTGTAGAGATCTGAAATGCGCTGGGTTGTGGGTTACTTATCACTAAGTATGCTTTATGAGCCGGCTGCAGTAGCTTGAGCAGTGGATCAAGACGTGGCCGACACCGGATGCATATTGTATGCAATTAACACCAACAACCAGGCTGCCAATGTACAAACTGAGGAAGAACATTAAACATGGAATAAGTAAATTAACAACTGAGCTTTGCACTGTCAAGTTTACGCAAAAGGAAACCATGATGGAAAAAGAATACCGGTATGAAATCTTCATAGACAAAATATTTCTCACAAGCTGTCTGTACAACACTGGTATCCTGTACTTCTTTTATCTACCTGAAACTACATCTATGTGACAAATCCATTGCTCCTTCTGTATCTAGAATAAATTTGGAGCTATACTCTCTCAATTACTTGATTTCATAAAAGTTTGCCCTTCTGTACGGCTAGGCCTATTTAAAATTCAACCATGCACAAAAATAAAAAGTGTTATGTCCAGCGTCTCTTTTCTTTCTATCTATAAACACCTTGCACATGTATACAATCTGTTTTTCTGTCTGCCAAGGATTAAAAAAATTTCTCATTTCAACATCCTTTTCTTCTCCAAAAGATATCCGGAACAAGTCCTCATTTTCTTTATAATCATATACATACATGTATAATAAAATAAAAATGCGCACAAATGTTTAAATCTGTACTTAAACCCTGTTCAGGGAAGTACACTTTCTTGCAACAGATGAGTGCTTTGGACCACTGCGATAATCGTTGATCGAAGGATTGCCTCCCTTGGAGTAAGTCTTTTGGCTGTGGAGGCTAGACTAGTCTCCGGGGTAGAAAATGACATTTCCCGGTTTGGATTTTTGATTAGTTTGTCTGTGTTATATTTTGACCAAATGTGAGGCTAAGAAGGATGGCGATCGCTCGTCCACCTGGTGTGGAGTTCGATCATAACTGGCCAGAGAGCGTGGAGTGCCTGACACTGGATTTTGGTCCGTTTGAAACCGTTCATCGGTGGAAGCGTATGCCGGAGTGCGACGAGTTCGTGGGCGCAAGGTGCTCTAACTTTTCCAAGCTTCCCCATTATTCCCACGCCTAGCATGAAAATTTGTATTGGTATTACGATAAATAACAAAGGGTTTTCTCCCAAAGAAAATACACCCTCAATCCACATGACTGCTAAACTTTCTCGCAGTTGTAAAGATTAGTACTCCGTTCACACGGACAAAGTTGAGCTGGTTTTACTTGCGAAAATGGCTTTGCGCCAGTTTGACGTCGCCCATGTGACGCAAAGTGGGGGCATTTAATTCGGTTTATTTGCCCCAGCTAGCGAAGTGGCTTTAAGCCAGTTTTACAGCCTGAGCAGGTTTATCTGTGCTGTGTGAACGGTAACTGGATTAAATGTCCTGGCTACGTGGAGGTCAGGATGACGTCGTAAGTACTATACTGGCTGACATGTGGCCGTGTGAACAGGCAAATCCCAGAACTGGCTTGGTCACATGGTTGTGTGAACACAAACATTTTACAACTGGCTTCGATTTAAACCAGTTCAGATTTGATCCGGTTTAAATTTTGGCCGTGTGAACGGGGTATAAGTTTTGTCCCTGCGCATTGAGAAATGCTGGCTCTTCAATGAATTGATGTCTCTTTACCATGTGACAGAAACCTCAAGTTTCTGATTCTTGAAAAATTTACCCCGAACCCCATGTGACTGATAGATCTTACTTCTGATGTTTAAATTCAGTCCGAAATTGCTCTGATGATAGACTCGCCAGTGAATCTAAGGCCCCGAGTCCTTAGCCAAGGATCTCAGTTGTGGTCTTTAAATATGGGGTTACGTGTAGATCACAGGGTGGCTAGTGGTCCGAGCGTATCTGTATATATAAGTCCCTCTTATACCAAGGTCTTGGGCTAACATGTCTTGAGAAATAGATCTTTATTGTGTTTGCAATAAATGGACAGATGAAGAGATAAGGAGAATCTGCAAAGTAAGAATCAGCTACTTTAGGTTGTGGAGAAGTATTTGATGGATAAATTTTGTCTCAAAGGCCACGAGCATTGCATCAGATTTTTAAATGGAGCGTGCTCTGAGGGTTTTTAGGGCTGTCTTTGGCCGAAAATTTTTTTGCCAAATCTGACACCAGGGCAGTCTTGGACTAGTTTAAATATTCTTTCCACATATACAGTGTAATTGCTGGCTGAAATCCACAAAGCAGGACAAGGATTTCCTAGATCCATCTTCATGTTTGGTCAGCAGGGAACTTCAGCTTTGTCACAAACATATTATAATCAGCTAATTGATAATCTTTCTGAAGATACATGTACCTGACTGTCCGAAGCTCCCAGACTTCACCCTACACACTGTGCAACTATAAAAATGACTTACTGGTCAGCAGTATGAACTTTCTCAAAATCTCAGACAGTAAGGCAACAATTTTTTGGTGACACATTAGTATTTGAACACACCTCTATACTGTTCAAAGCTCAGTAATGCTGCCACCTTATGAGTTACATGTACTAGACGCTTTGAAGGATGCAGTTTCATACTTAAAAGAATCAGCTGTTGAATACCTAGATGATTTAATGTCACATAGGAGTCTTTTTCAAGATATTAATACCCTATTTCTTCTAATTTTAGGGATACCTGGACTGCTGATTTTGGCCTATATATATATGTAATTGTAGCACGAATATTGAATTCTTTTTTCTCACATAGTTTGACAATCTAATGAACAATATACTCATATCTTTATTTTTCCAAAAGGCTGGTAAAGAAGTGTAATATTCTACTTTCAACACTACTAATATCTGTCCCGAAAATTTGAAGAATTAAGGTAATGTCAGTTTGCAAGATCATTCCAAGACTCACAATCTTGTAGTAAGGCTCTAAGGAACAGTCAGTGTGGCATCTGTTTATTAAATGTGAATGATGTATGAGCATATTATATATGATAATTTTTGCTTTTCATTTGACTTGTTTTGTCATGGATTACAGGAGAAGTAAACACACTGTTGTGGCCTACAAAGAAGCACTCTATGTGTTTGGTGGGGACAATGGGTAAGTACATATGTGCTTAGGACTTTACTCTCCGAGAACCTTAAACCAATCACAGCTGCTTGAAAAAGCCTTAAAGTATCTTTTTTGTAGGGTTATTGCTGGAGCTCTTGTTCTGGGACATATTTAAGGTATGACCTACACTCCCTAAGTACAAAATCATCATCTTAAGCTTGGATGGAAGGGAGCAAACCTTGGTTAAAGGTGCTTGCTTTAGACCCTGTTGACAAAAATTGATTATTTTGTGAATTTTTATTATCACAATTTGTTACTCATACATTTCTCTAAGCTTTTGAGAATGGAGAAAGCAGGTTGAGATATTGTAATCTGTAAATTGAACATTTTATTTGAATTTTAAGCAAGAATCTTAAGCTTATTGTATGTTTTCAAAATAACACTTCACAAGACACTTTAGGGTTTATAGAAAAGCTCAGCCTTATGCCTAGATTCCTGAGCAAAAAACTTGCATCTTATTTATATTTTTTCAGGAAAACTATGCTGAATGATTTATTGAGGTTTGATGTGAAAGACAAATCATGGGGCAGGTCTGTATATGTGGAACTTTCTTTCTTTAATGGTTTTCAGGTAAAAGAGGAATTTCAGACCCTCAAGATAGGCCTGTCATGAGGCCATGAATAACCATTTATCCCATTAAGCTTAGTAATGATGATCAAAATCATCAAAATCGTCAAAATGATCACAGGATCACCCTATTTCAATACGAATTTCAAAGATGATTTTGCCTTTATTACTGGTTGAATAAAGACCCTCCTTTTTTACAAGCAACAAACAAAATGTTATATTTGAATATTTAAACACATAGATATTTTTCTTTAGCCGTCTTTACCAATAATCTGTTTCACAATACCATTGCTTGAAATTACAGAGCATTCACGACAGGGACTCCTCCGGCTCCCAGGTATCACCACTCAGCTGTTGTCCATGAAGGCAGCATGTACGTGTTCGGTAAGTTCACATCACTTTTGGCAAGTTCATGGGATTTTTAGTAAGTTCACAAAGTGTAGGTAAGTTCAAGACGCCTTCGTTCAGTAAGTTTTTGAAGTAAGACGTTTTTGTTAAATGCACAGTGTTTGGCAAATTCATGACATTTTTGTTAAGTTTTCATCTTCGTTGAATGTACAGAGATTTGAGGATTGGCTTGTCCCTGAAGACATAGATTTCATTCGTTAGAGGATTTCACATTTTGTAATTCTTTTTATGACTAGACATGGATTCATAGACACCAAATCATTATCATTACTGAAAATGGTGTCATTGCACGGATTTAAAAACAAAAACTGTTAGAAAACTGGGTCAATACATAAATCTGTCTATAAAACTCAATTTACCTCAACTTAGGTCTTTAGAACTGCTTTTATTTGTTGACTTTTATACAACACCAATCTTATTTTGTGTTTTTTGAGCCAACACTGTAAAATCCAAAAGTGAATAAAAATAAAAAATAAATATGAATATGCTCTTTTTTTAATATTTTTATTTTTCTGTTTTTTGGTGCTTATTTATTTATTTGATTGGTGATTTATGCCGTACTGAAGAATATTTCACCTATACAACATCAGCCAGCATTATGGTGGGTGGAAATTTTTCGGTGCTTTCCTATCATGTAAATTTGTCTTCAACAGGTAACAAATTTCCCACAAATTAGATGATTTTAAGTTTAACTTTATTTTTATATCCGGCGACAACTGCAAAAAAAGATTTGTTCTGTCGGTAAAATAACAATTTAAATTAGTGTGGCCTAACTCTCTTATTGCTTCTGCAGAGTTTCTTGACTAACAATTTTGTTTGTTTCCCAGGTGGCTACACAGGCGACATTCATTCCAACTCCAACCTGACCAACAAAAATGACCTGTTTGAGTACAGATTTGCTACAGGCCAGTGGATAGAATGGAAGTTTGAAGGGCGGTAAGTCCTTGACCAATGATATCATGCTTGTGTCAGGAGGCTCAGTCTGGTGTCAGTACTGCTTGGAGCTTGTGCTTGGCATTTTAGTGAGACAGCGCTGTAAATGTGTTGTCATTTGGATTGGCCTGTTACATGGATACACCAAGGTGAAATAACAGAAGTAATAATGTTAAAAACAAGTTTAAATGGTATTTTTGATTTTTTCTGTGTGTAAGATGCCTGTGGCTTGATGCATTAAAGTATTATCTTCTTGAGTACAGTGTAAGACATTAGTCAGATAAATACTATCTGTGATGGCTGCTTGATTTGTAGTGTCTGGTGTCTCCCAAATGGTCCTCCACTGAGGCAGCGCTATACACATGATTTTGAAATCAGAGAAATAATGCTAATTAATTTTTGTGATTTTCCGTGTGCAGGATGCCCGTAGCTCGAGCTGCCCATGGAGCAGCTGTGTATGATGGGAAGGTTTGGATATTTGCAGGGTATGATGGGAATGCTCGTCTTAACGACATGTGGACCATGTCTCTATTGGGAGAAAGCAAACAGTGGGAAGAGGTAAGTCATGCAAATTTATTTCTGTCTGCATATTAAATCTTTTATTTGTAAAGAGGGCAAGGTTTTTTTTTTAACAATTTATTTATGGAAAAAAACCATGGTTTTGGTTTGTCATATGGCGGCTGGGTTGTCTTTTCATCTTAAAAATTGTTCAGGACTGCAAAAGTGTGAGTAAAATGTCATCTGATCTGATCATAGGTTATTGACTTTATAAGTCAAACGACCTACATCAAGCATTAACCAATGTGGCCTTTTCAAAATTATGCTTTTGGCTTAAAAGAATAGACAACTAATAATACAGCCTTTTTTAGTTATTTCAGAGTTTGGATACAAACAGACCTAAACAGCCACAGCCATTTTGTTCTGACCTGCATGGTAACTCTATAAAATCAACTTTTAATTTGAAATTCTCACAAGGCCATGGAATCTGTCATATTAGAGAAGCCACGGTGTTGTGTCATGGTGTTGTGTCACGATGTTGTGACACGGTGTTGTGACATGGTGTTGTGTCACGGTGTTTTGACACGGTGTTGTGAGATGGTGTTGTGTCACGGTGTTGTGTTATTTGTAGCCCACGCTGACTCGGGGAAGAAAAGATTCAGGATAAGTGGGTAGAAACCGCTTCTCTTCAGGGTTATATATATCATTCACAACTGATCATTTAAAACTTATAACAACGGCGTTTTTTGATGTCTTCATTGTGCGTGATTTTTATTTTTGTTTTGAAATATGATGTATGCAACATCACAAAAAAAATAAAAGTATGCTTGTTAAAGGTTATGTGGGATTCTTTACCAATGCATATACACATTTGGTCTGGCATTGTCTTTTCTTTCAGAGCAAGTCTCACAGCAGACTTAAAAAGAACAAAACTGTTCAGCAACAAGTTGGTGGGATGGGATTGGGGTGGTTTGACAGATTCCTGTGTTAAGTACCAACACTCCTTAAAAAGACATAAATCAGTTAGACATTACTGAGTGAACCTTAACTGAAATTATTGTGTCACAAAAATGACTACATGTATGTATATGTGAGTTTGTAACTTTTTTACTAATTTGCATATTAAATTGCCTTTACTAATTTGCATATCAAATTGCCTTTACTAATTTGCATATCAAATTGCCTCAACAGGTGAACCAGATAGGTGACATCCCTCCGACCTGTTGTAACTTTGCTCTTGACGTTGCTAGAGACTCCATGTTTGTCTTCTCTGGCCAGAGTGGAGCCAAAATCACAAACAACCTGTTCCAGTTTAACTTCAGCCTCAAACAGTGAGTTACATTAGACTGGTTACCATAGCATAGAAATAAAATTGCAAAATTATCTAATTTGTGGGAAATGTAGACTGGCCCGGCAGTTGTACATGTTAAGGACATAATTACATGATCGGAAGGATTTGATAAAAAGGAAAAGTCTAACAAAATGAAAAGGTGGATTTTCATTTTTCTTTTTGTTTCATTTTTGGATTAGCCCACGTGTAAAACACAAAGTAAACTTCATTTGCCATCATAAGAAAGAATGTTTAATATTTGTAAATGCAGTGAGATTTACAGTTGTTTGACTTCTCTGTTTAATGCCATGGAATATTAGATTTCCTATATTTACCCTTTAATATCCTCTGTGTAATCAGATGGAGCCGAATCTCCACAGAGCACATTTTACGGGGAGCCCCACCCCCTCCCGAGAAGCGGTACGGACACACGATGGTAGCATTTGACAGACACTTGTATGTTTTCGGTGGGGCTACAGGACAGACACTTCCAAACGAGCTCCACTGGTAAGTTCACCTGCACTTGGTGAGAATGTCAAGCTCTCCTTAAGTGAAGGTAAAAAAGGTCCTCGCATAGACCACATATCATTGGTTCTAACCCTGTAAGAAGGTTTTCCAGCCACAATTGGTGCTAGTTACTCTGTTGTTTTCTGTCTGAGATTTTGATGAGGCCTATTATATTTCTTGATGTCAAATAGCGTTTTTGTGTGCTTGTTTTTAACAGCTGTTTTTTGTGTTCTCAGTTTTGACCTTGATGCTCAGACCTGGTCCATTGTGGATCCCTCGGAAGACAGCCAGGTTAGAAATGGAAAAAGGCGGAAAACTCTCAAAAAAGATCAATTTAAGATCATTATTTCTTTGACTGGGACTATTACAATATGTTAATATTTCACCCTAAAATGAAAATTGTTCAAACATAAATGTTTTATTTTTCATTAAGGGATGTTTTTAAAATGATTTTCTTGCATTGTCAACTGACTTCAAGAGTATACAAATTTATTTAAATCAAAAGAGAAAGGGATGGATTTTTTGATTGGCTGGTGTTTAACTGGGCCTCAAGAATATTTCACATGTGCAGCAGCATTCAGTTTCTATGGGTGTAGTAACTGAAACAGTTTAATAGAGGGGTTAGCCTGTTAGCTCGCTGTGAGTTCAAGTCTAGCTCATGCAGGCTTCCTCCCTGGTAGTAAGTGGGAAGGTCTGCCAGCGACCTGGGGATGGTCGTGGGTTTCACCCTGGATTTGCACCGTTTCCTCCCACTATAATGCTGGCTATAATGCTCATATAAGTGAAGTATTTTTAAGCACTGTGTAAAAACCAATCAAATAGATAAATAAATTCATTTGAACAAACTGTGGCAAAGGAAGTACATGCTGTATTTCCCAGTTAGGTATAAAAAAAATCCACTTGCTAATCTCATATATATCTTAAAAAATAAATTTTTTTAGTTTTTCTGATAAGAAATTATTCATACTTCACAAAAAAAAAAAAAAAAACGGAATCAAAATGTGCCAGGTGAAAAATGCAAAATTTGTGGTGAAATAGGGTAATAAAATGATAACTCGAACAAGCCACATCGTGTGTTTTCTTCCCCACCAGGTACCTACTGGAAGACTGTTCCACGCAGCGGCCGTGGTTGGGGACGCTATGTACATATTTGGGGGCACAGTTGACAACAACGTGAGGAGTGGAGAAATCTACCGCTTCCAGGTCAGATCACATTCTCAATATTCTGGTTGATTAATTAAGAATAAAACTAAGATAATTTATTGTAAGACTTCTTGGGAAAAAAACTTCAACAAAAATTTTGGAAAGAAAACTTTTCAAGGAAACTTTTGCAGGATTGTCCAGATTAAATTTACTTTGCCATATGATATGTATGATATATATGAGCATAAGAGATAACGTTTGCCAATAATTTTGGTGCCCACTTTATTCCCCTGTGACCCAAATGAAGTATAAAATAATTTTATTTCGGGTTTTACAGGGGAGCGGGCATTAAAAAGAATGCCAAAAATGACATAGAAATAAAACTGAAAATCTGCCTTGTTTTCTGTTTTTCAAAGCTTTTTGATCATGTAAATATGTCTTCAGCAGGAAAATTTGGGCTAGAACGGTCCACATTTCCTCAAAATAGATAAATTTCAAGTTTTGTTTTGATACCCTCCTCTGACATTGAGGAAAAATGTATTTTGCTCATAAAACAACCATTTAAATTGTTGTGGCCTTATATACAGGTACTCTGCTGAAAAAGCAAAAATGTTCAAGTAAAATCAAGTATGCTTTTATTTATTTATTTATTTGATTGCTGTTTTACGCCGTACCCAAGAATATTTCACTTATACGACGGCGGCCAGCATTATGGTGGGAGGAAACCGGGCAGAGCCTGAGGGGAAAACCCACGACCATCCGCAAGTTGCTGTTTGGACACTACTTACTGCCGGAGAGGAAGCCAGCATGAACTCACAGCGACCTCACAAGTGTGCTTATCATGACTTGTATATTCAGCTGAGTGTGCCTCAGACAGTACCATTTTTTAGAGAAAGTTACAAAGAAAAAAACATTTTACAAAGTATTCTGGATTTTGAGAAAAATGTTTTTATGTTGAGGATTTATAGCTAAATATTGGTCTTTTTTCTTACATTCCAGTTTTCCAGCTATCCAAAGTGTACACTTCATGATGACTATGGTCGTCTACTGGACAGCAGACAATTTTGTGATGTTCAGTTTGTTTTGGGAAAGGTACCTCAGTCTGTTATTTTAATTTTTTCTTTGATTTGGATGTTCGCGATTATAATGTTTGTTTGTTTTATGCTGAGCATTAGATGAGTAGAATGAAAACACAACAAATAATGTGAGCTGAGTTATTTAGGAAGAAAACAGACCTATAGATCACAGCCATTTTTTTTAGGCATGCCTGGTTACTCTATAAAATCAACTTTTTTATCAGGAATTCTTACGAGGCCATGGGATGTGCCCATGCTAGATGAACCAGAGACACGATGCTGCTTCGCTCATGCCCCACCCACATATGGCTAGAACACAAAACACGATTCGAGTGTATGTAAGCAGAAACAGCTGAATTCTAACTTGTGCCTGAGTGGTTAAAATTGCTAAAATGACATTGTTTTCGATTTTCTCAATGTCTGTAAATTTGCTTACTTTAAACTGTGATATCTTGGTTAACAACATCACAAAAACTAAATGGTATTTTGCTTACATTGAACTGAGATATCTCAGTAAAATCACAAAAACAGAAGTTATCTTTGTAAACTTCCTGGGGGACGCATTATCGATGCCTATGTACATCTGGCCTGGTGTTGTCTTTTCTTTAAACAGGGCTCTCACTGGTCCTTGAATTTTGTACAAAGATTTTCAGGACCTTGAAAGTCCTGAGAAATAGCTTGTAAAATAAGCAATAAGCAAAATATGTGTATTTTTGTTTTATGTTGATGTATGAAGTGTGTTTTCTGTTGACAGGCCATGAAAAGATTTCTGCACATGTTGGTCTTGTCGCAGCAGATCACCATGGTTACGGGATAAAATCCGTCAAGCAAAGTTTCAGGTAGGAATGTAATTTACCATGGTTATACCAGTTAGGATCTTCATTCTGCTTACTGCTTTGAAATAACTATTTTGAATAGAATTTTTCATTACAAAAATTTGATCTTTGATCAAATTTGATAAAGTACATTATTTGTATTTGGCATACAGAAATAAGTATGGCATTAAACATTTGTAATAAAGATTACAAAGCGGTACGGTAATATGCAAATGTATGAAAATAAATGTAAAACTAGAAAAGTTATCTACTTCATAGAAAAAGTGGACAGTCCCAGCAATTTTTCCTGTTGAAGACATATATACGTGATTGGAATGCTTTGAAAAACTAGAAAATCAAAATGACTTTAAGATTGAACAAAATACAAAGGTAGATTTACAATTTTCTTTTCATTGCAATTTTGGATTTGGTGGCAGCTTGCTTGTAAAACACACGCACGCATGCAGATGCGGCACGCACGCACACACACACAAATTGGTGTTGCCTAATACTTGTTTGGAAAAAATGACCAATGTAAAGCCTTACGAAAGTCATTAGTCTCTCACGGGATAGAGTATGGTTCTGAATCCTCAATATTCACTTGACAAGGCTTTCCTCCGTTCCCCCTTGGCAGGAAGTGGTCAGCAGGGCCATGCAGATCACGTGCCTTTCACAAATGTGGAATACACTGAGCTCACACTGCAGGTGAAACTCTGATAGAAAAATGTGGGAAAGTTTCGTTGGATAAGGTCCCGGAATTACTCCCCCCCCCCCTCTCCCCAAAGAAGCTTAGTTTCCACCACCCGTGAAACTGACTTCTGCATTAGTACAGTGTTACCCTATTGAAATAAATAAATGAATTTCTCTGTGTTTCTATGTACAGAAACAGTGTACGGCGGGAGGTGATCAACCACAAGTGTCAGATCCCCGAGCATTTGAGATGGTTTTGTCTTACATCTATACAGATAGGATCCATCCAACCAAGAAAGGTCAGTGGAGAAAACAAGTCATAATTGTCTTTAACCCAAATCCTTGACAATCAATAACTTCTCCCTATATTAGTTCTTGGATTTTGCTCCAAATTTGTGTTGTCTGTTGTAATCTCTCTCCTGAAATAAAAAACATAAGAATTATAATTTTTTAATTTTTAATTGAAAATTGTAATGTAAATTTTCTCAAATTTGAAACATGAAGTTAAGTAAGGTTGCTGAGAGTCCCTCACCTGCTAATATACAAGCAAGATTGGGCTAAAATAAAGAAAAACCCTGAAATGTGTCTAATACTAAATATGTTGTATGGTGAGAAGAAATTTGTAAACAAAATTAAACACGCATTTTTAAAATCAAACTGTAGTTTGGCCTTTTGGGCTTTGGGCTTTTGGGCTTTTGGACTGAACTTGGGTATGCAAAATTCCTCTTTTCTTTGACCACAAATAAATGTAGATAATAAACACACAATGACCTTAAAAATCTATTAAGTAAAAGGTTTAAAACCACATATGGCTTCATGAATTTGTTTTATCAACCAGTCACCCTTCTACGGTTCGTACAACAGTGAAACCAGCTGGTGAAAGATGGCATGAAGTTACAGGTGGTTTACTTTGTCTTTGTTACGCAGGTCAGGAGCCGAGCAGTAATGAGGTGATCTTTGTTGATGATGGACGTCTACAGGCTGGCGCTGCAGGTATGACAACAAAGGTCGCCTTTCAGCTCACCTTTGGAGGATGTTGGAATGTGTTGTGTCAGCCTGTAAGCTGATCAGTTTAGACGTCTTTGTTAGCAGATATTGTCATTTTCTGCCGACAGATTGAACCATCAGCAGTGGTACGAGAATAAAACTACTGGTGTCATTGAGAAAAATTTCTTGGAAGTAGTTGTCACGCTCACTTACATTTGTATCCATACCACTGGCTTTTGACATATAGTGTAATTCTTCAACCTTTTCGCAGGGTTTGCAAGGGTGTTTTTTTTCAAGTATATTCTGAAGGCATTACTGTGTAGACTGATAAAATTATACTTTGTTTGAAGCCCTGAATTGGCCAAATCCAACCAGTGTAGTTTTGTCCCTGGAATCAAATCATAAGACATAAATTGCCCAGAAAGTTGCTTATTCATATGCAGAAAGTTTGATAAAGTAGGGTAATTAAAGTGGCTGGTGCATGTAACATCATGGATATCTTGACGCCTCATGCTTACCTGGAAATGCCAAAGTGCGGCACAATGACCCAGGAGCCTCTCATCAATGCGGTAGCCGTGAGTTCAAGTCCAGCTCATGCAGGCTTCCACCCTGGCCATAGGTGGGAAGGTGTGCAACCTGGTCGTGGAATGTCATGGGTTTCCCAAGGGCTCTGCCTGGTTTTCTGACACCATATTGCTGGCCGCCTTCGTGTAAGTGAAATATATATGGTGTAAACACCAATGAAATAAATCAATAAAATAAATCAAAATGCTAGAGCAAATTATTCTATGGCTGTAATTCATTGGATAAACATTATTTATTTATCGATATTTAAAAGAGTCGTGCACCATACTTCATAACATGCACCCCTGGCAGTTCGGTCAGACGAAAGATACATAACGTCAAGAATTTTTGTTATGTATAGTTTACCTGACAGGTGCTGTTGCTGTTGTTGTTGTAGTTCCACATGTCGCGCCTGGAGCAATTGTGTGTGCAGTTCCTGGAGGCGTGTATTGGCCACAAGAATGTCCTGGCAGCTCTACAGAACGCCTCGCATCTCAAACTGGACTTCCTAAAGGTGTGGGAGAGATCATCAGTAGTTTCAGGGCTGTGATCAAAGAGAACTGATCCACTCATAAGAGAAACCAGACTCAGTGTTTAAAATTAGTCAGCCATATGCTATTTTAGCACTTATTCGATTCTAGTGCTTGGGCTTCTGTTTAAGAAACTGTATGTACAATGCAAAATAGTGTAGAGAGTGACCCTGGCAAGACATAACCCAGAAGTCATCATAAAATTACAATTTCAAAGAGATAAATGGCAAAAAAATAAGACTGCTTTGTTACATTAAGGGCAGGTTTGATGTCACATAGGGCAAATTTTCTTGAATAGCATCAGAAAGAGTACTACAGCGTCATTTGTGGTTATATCTGTTTGGCCGGGACTTAATGGTTCAAAGCTTGTGACACCAATTACATTTACATGGTGACTTCTTCATTCTTCATTCGTATGTTTTATTACAGAACCCATTTACAGCTATGAGTCTAAAGCAGTGAATAGATTGCTGTAAATTTTGTAATTCTTGCCCTCAGGAATTTTGTCTGCGCTTCATCGTCAAGGAGACCAACTATAACCAGATTGTGATGAGTAAAGAGTTTGAGAGCCTGGAACCTCCGCTGATGGTTGAGATTGTGCGCCGCCGACAGATGCCTCATGTCCGAATGCTACCAGAACCATATTGCGACTCCTTCCAAGGTAGAGTAATAACAACAACAACAACAAGAACCACATCCAGAATATAGGCATGTTAGAGAGATGTCTCAAAACTGACGAGCGGAAACAGTTAGATCAGAGTGTAACATTATGTGAAAGGGACACAGTGTCAACACTGAGTGACTACAAGGAACATGGAGTGGCCTTTTTGGAACCTCTCCCAGTGGCAAATCTTTCAGCAGGGCTAGAACGCAGGATAATTTAAGAAATGCATGTAAAAAGGCCGAAACAGGACTATTGGAGAGCTCACAGATCCAGGCAATTTACCCACAAGAGGCGGTGGGAAGCGGGTGAGGAGGTGAAAAATAACAAGGGAAGGTATAGGGAAATAAAAACCAGTGGGCAATATTCTGAGAACTATGGCTGATAATATAAGATAATTAAGAAATTATACTATATTAGACAAAAATAAGGTAGGCTACACAGCAGGAATAAATTGTGAAGATCATTAAAACCTGGTTTTGGACTTCTGAAGCTGTGAAGCATGCTATTTAGACATCAAAGGTTCAAAAAAAGGCTGCCCCATGTTTTCGCAGCTGCATCTGCGTGAATAAAACATTGGGGAGAGGCTCCTGGGTCACTGCACTGTGTAGGCACTCTCACCACTTTAGCCACAGAGGCCCCCTCCATATTTAATACATGTAATTCAGTTGATATAAGTTGAGCGAGTGAAAAGTTTACATTTATGACTATAAAATTTGGTGGATGTATAATTAAAAGCACAGTTGTATTCCATGCTGCACTTCACAGCAATCTATTCACTTCACAGCAATCTATTCACTTCACAGTAAGACATCTATAACTGTAGCTGCATTTGTACTGTAACACTTTCAGCCAACTCTCTGGAGAAGGACCTTGAGGCGTTTCTTAAGTCAGGTGGGGTGGAGTTTTGTGACATCACCCTGATGTTAGATGGAGTGGCTATCCCCGCCCACAAGGCAATCCTGGCTGCACGCTGCAGTTACTTTGAAGCCATGTTCCGTTCCTTCATGCCAGAAGACAATACTGTACAGGTAAGTAAGTTTTGTTCCCTCATGCCAGAAGACAATGCTGTACAGGTAAGCAAGTTTTGTTCCTTCGTGCCAGAAGACAATACTGTACAGGTAAGTAAGTTTTGTTCCTTCGTGCCAGAAGACAATACTGCACAGGTAAGTAAGTTTTGTTCCTTCATGCCAGAAGACAATACTGTACAGGTAAGTAAGTTTTGCACTCAAGTTGTCATTTTCTGTACCATCAGTTGTTTTGTTTGGTAGAGGCTGGGTCCAAGTATTTGCATATGCAAATTTTTCACTTTATTGCAGATAGTAATTACCTGTTCAGCCATGACATCCTTTATGCCTGTTTCCAGTATCTGTTGATAATTTGGGGCTCTTGTGTTCCTACGTTCTAAAGTTTCTTGCTAAGTTTAGTAGATTTTCATACAGCATGTATATTTTTACCTGGTTTCTGCTGTACTCGCGTGGTAGCAGCTCTGCAAACCCAGAGCTTAGACACACATAGATTTGGTGCAGTTCGTGCCTGGGACAGGAAAACATCTAACCTTTCCCACCTTCCCTGCTGGCATCCTCCTGAGGCCATACGAGGAAAGATCTGCCATCAGCCAGGGAGTTTCCCCTCAAGCTCTGTTCGCTTTCCGCTCACCATAATGCTGGCCATCGTCGTATAAGTGAAATATTCTTGAGTATGGAGTAAAACACCAATCAGATAAATGTATAAATCTTTCACTTTAAGGTTGGTATGTCAAAATGCACTTTCAGAAACACATAAAGACATTAAAATGATACTTTTGATTTTTTTTTTCATAAGAAATTAATTAAAGTTCACAAAAAACTCCTATGGTTTGATGAATTAATCAGAATAAAGCGAATTGTGTCGGTTGAAAACTGCTAAATGTCAGGTGAAATACATGTACTGTGTTTCACAAGTGCTCACTTAGTAGGAATATTGATATTTCAGATAGCCATTGGAGAGATGGTCCCTTCCCGGCAGGCCTTTGACAGCTTACTGCGCTATATTTATTATGGGGAGGTAATTATGCCCCCTGAAGACTCCCTCTATCTTTTCCCCGCACCTTATTTCTATGGCTTCACAAACAACAGGTTACAGGTAAGACCTCCTTTTCAATGTAATGTGTGAATATGGTAACTTTGGAAATCGTGAGGTAGAAAAAAGTGTTTTTAGTTTGTATTCCTCATATGCCTGCTTGCAGTACATTTGCATATGAAGTGTTATAGAATTATTGTCCATATTTAGCTAGAGTCCGCTTCGGGAGCGGTAGATCCAGGATCAATCC
Organism: Liolophura sinensis; assembly: GCF_032854445.1. Taxonomy (NCBI): domain Eukaryota; kingdom Metazoa; phylum Mollusca; class Polyplacophora; order Chitonida; family Chitonidae; genus Liolophura; species Liolophura sinensis. The sequence continues at coordinate 9,959,999 of NC_088304.1, read as the reverse complement.
TGGGTCGAGTCACACCTAAGACTTTAAAACAGGAAGTTGTAACTGGCTTGGCGTTTAGCATGAAAAGGATAGTACAACCACTGGTTGGCCCGTATCAGTATAATAGCTTGGGCAGGGCAGCTAACTTGCCTTAGCAGCACTAGATAAAAGAGCGGTGGAAATCCGTCCTGCAACAAGGAGGCACATTACACGTACATGCATCCTAATGACTCCTTCGTTGTCATGTGAGTAAAAAATTGTTAAGAAGGGCTTCTGGGAATGCAATAATGGCTTTAAATATTGCCCACTTAAAACAGGAGTTTTAGGCTCTTGTGCCTTTTAACCGGCATTTTTACCAAAAACGATGTCATTTGCTAGATGGAACTTTACAGAAGCTAATATACAGCCATATCAACTTGAAACGTTGAAATTCAAATGTATAACATTGTCAGAACTGACCAGACTTTAGGTTCTGAAATTTCTGGTGATGGACTTAATGTTTTGGTCAAGCATTTCCCCCACTGACGGTATGGACTGGTTAAGTTGTCACATTCTCTGTGTGTGTATGCTTCAGAATTTAACTAATTGCACTGGAAATGTGACTCCTCATCACAAGAATGTGACATTGCTCATGTGTTTCTCATGTTCTACACAAAGTGCGACAATATAAAATGTAATATTTCACAAAAAGTGGCATTGCGTGCAAAGTGGCACATACATAAAATGTCACAATGATTGTCTCGTATTACATCAAAATGTGAGACATTGATTACAATCACTGACAGTGTGATACAGTGTAATGCAATGCGCAAGTAATGTCACACAACCTGTCACACATTACATGTACAAAAGGATGTCTCCATTTTATCTTTATGTTTCAATTTTTTCACTTTTTTACAGGCTTTCTGCAAACACAATCTTGAGATGAATGTGTCTTTCCAAAATGTTGTCCCGGTGAGCGAATTAAATCCAGTATAATTAAAATAGTTTGACTTGTGAGCCATTCATGCAATAGTACTGCTGCTTATCGGTTTACTTATTTCTGTTGTAACGATTTGAAAATTACTTTAAACTTGAATTTTTAGGTCTGTTGATGCTGTCAATGAGTTATGAAAACACAACGATTTAGTTTCTTTGTTAATCTTGCAGAATCATGTACCAGGCTGATGAATTGATTGTGACTGTTAAGAAGATTAATGCTTTACCATTTTAAGATCGCAATTTCTTGCATGTACCATCCTGTGATGACTAATTTAGTTCGTTGTGGTGTTTCTTTGAGGACATTCCTCTTTGGCTACTTTTTGGCTATATATTTTTTTGAACCCTGAAGCTGGCCAAGTATTTTTATGTTATCTGAAGAATATAGTAGTTCAGTTTTGTCTAAAGAACCTCTTAATAATAATGTACCAAGATGCTGAGGTATGTCAAAGAAGTCCTTTATCACTTATTAATTCAGTGCCAAGAATGTACACAAAATGTATCCATAAGGAAGCAGAGTCTAGTGTTAACTCATGGTTTGCTGTTTAATTTTACAGATATTGGAGGCTGCAGATAAGATCCAGGCTTTTGACATGAAGAAACATGCTTTAAATATTATCGTGCATCATTTCCCAAAAGTAAGTAGCCTTTATTTGTTTATTTTTTTTTTGATTGGTATTTTATGCCGTACTCAAGAATATTTCACTTTTACGACGGCAGAGAGCATTATGATGGGAGGAAACGAGGGGGAACCCCACAACTATCCGCAGGTTGCTGAAGACCTTCCCACATACGCCCAAAGAGGAAGTCAGCATGAGCTGGACTTGAACTCACAGCATTGGTGAGAGGGTTCTGGGGCATTACGCTGCGCTAGTGCGCTAACCAGCTGAGCCACGGAGACCCCCAAGTAGCCTTTAAGCTGTTTTCTATTTTTCTAGGAAACTGGTTTAGAGGAAGTCTACTGAGAATGAAGACTTCAAAACAAAACAGTTTCAAAAAAAAACTTCTTCAAACTCCGTTAATGCACAGAATTACTTTTTGTACCTCTCTTTACTCACAGATTGTTTTTTCCTTAAAAGGAAAAAGCCCTAAATGAAACTGCGGCCGTAATTGGCTTTTGTGATATTGTCTTCAGGTGGCTCGATTACCCCAGATACGAAGACTGAGCCGTGATTTGCTGCTTGACATCATCAGTGCATTGGCTGATGACATGGGTGAATCTCGACTCTGTCAGGATGTGTCGAATATCAGCCTGTGTGAATCAAGTGCTCTGTGACTAGCACAGCAGTGGATCATGTCTTGTGCTGTGTTGACATGTAAAGAGTGGATCAAATCTGGGTCTAGTGCCCTGTGACATGTAAGGAGTGGATCAAATCTGGGTCTAGTGCCCTGTGACATGTAAAGAATGGATCAAATCTGGGTCTAGTGCCCTGTGACATGTAAAGAATGGATCAAATCTGGTTCTAGTGCCCTGTGACATGTAAAGAATGGATCAAATCTGGATCCAGTGCCCTGTGACATGTAAGGAGTGCATCAAACATAGTGCTTTTTCAGATGTCAGTCAGATCTAGTGCTTGTTTTACAGATATTTTACCATTGTATCAGTTTTGGTGCTTTTAAAATGTCTTTATTCTAGATTAGGATAAACAGCTTTTGGGCTTGATGATTGTACCAGAACATTGAAAACGAGAACTAAAACAGAAATGAACAATGGACAACACTATAGAGCATTGAAATCCAAAATTATCATAAGAAGAAACACAGCATTGAATCACAAACTACTACAGAAGTAAGGAATAGACTACAAACACCAAAGCATTGAAAACAAGAACTATCTGTAATCACAGCAAAGAGCTACAAAAAATTACAGTGTCTATAATCACAGAAAAGAACAAAAAACTACAAACATGTTAGCATGGAAACAAGGACTGTTTAATGAAGAAATGTAAAATGCACTGCACAGCTGGGAAATAGTTTCCCATTGATTGTACATGTTTGATTAATGAAGGGCTTGTCATGACACCTAGTTACCCTAACAAGAGCTTGTTGGCCATTTTGGAGCAAAATTAACATGGGCTGGTATGGCAGTATGCCAATAGCATTACACCAATATGGCTGCCAATAAAGAGGTCGTGGAAAGACCCTGTAAATGTCAGTAAACACTTAAATTACAGGCTCACTTTAACACTGGGATGTACATACAATGCTTGTTTTTGTTTGAAAGAATTTAGCTTCAGCTTTAGAAAGGCTTTGAACCAGATATATTTTAACACTGGATAATGATATTTGTTGAATTTTCATATCTCAATATTGGACTTTATCTACCAGCTTTGGAAGAAGGAACTTGACTTTTTTAGGGGTGGGATTTGGTGGGTGAGGGTGGAGGGTTTTTTTTTGAGGGGATGCAGAAGGATTCTTCATATCATGCCAAAACTATGTAGGATTTAAGCATAGTACTGGCATGTAAACAAAGTTTTTTTTACCTATGTACACATGAATGTTGAAATGAAGTTGATTTATGTTTGGCTCTAACTAGAATTTTTTTATAAAGTGGCCATGTTGAAATGTGAATGTTTGAGTACTAATTCAAGTTAGTTATTTTTTTCTTCTTCTGCACAACAGTGCATACATATTTTTGTGGCAATGCTTTACTTATAGTAGCACTGGCTGTGGTTTGGCATACTTAACAGTAAATGTTCTGTTACAAAATGTCAACAAAGTGTTTAAATACTTCATTCTGATTAATTCCAAATCAGTGAGGTGAGCATTGAATAGTTTCTGTAGTGCCTTTTTTTTTCTTTTATTGTGTTCAGGGCAAAATCTGTGGGTAGGGCTAGCGTAACATATGTAACCCCTACCACTACCCCCCAACCCCCAATAAATCTGGGGGTACGGCTAGCGTAACATACGTAACCCTTACCACTACCCCCCCAACCCCCAATAAATCTGGGGGTATGGCTAGCTTAACATATGTAACCCCTACCACTACCCCCCCCCCTCCCCAATAAATCTGTGCGTAGGGCAAGCGTAACATATGTAACCCCTACCACTACCCCCCAACCCCCAATAAATCTGGGGGTACGGCTAGAGTAACATATGTAACCCTTACCACTACACCCCCCCCCCACACACACACACACACAATAAATCTGGGGGTAGGTCTAGCGTAACATATGTAACCCCTACCACTACTACTATTTCTCTAGAAATTGAATGTCCTTGAAAAAAAGAGTTTATTTTGGGATAAGCCCTTGAAAGGACTTGATTTTTCAATGTTAAAATTTTTGCTGCCATAAGGCAATAGAGACTAGCTTAATCTGGACACTGGTTGTCAACTTATCTATCTATCTATCTATGTGTATGTATATATTTGACATTTCAGTGAAATTTGTCTTGTCTACATTGATAGACTTAGTGTTTTTGTACATGTATGAAGAACAGAAGAGCAAATTTGAATTATTATTTTGTGAAGATTTCTACTGAAGTTTTCAAAGTACATGTAGAAAACAACTCAACAGTTTTGTAATTTGGGTCTTGAACAGTTATTGACTTTTAGCAATGTGCATATAGGTGTATTCCTCAACCAGTAACATGATAAAATATTCCTCAGCCAGGAACATCATGAAGTATTGATCAAGCAGGATCATCATGGAATATCCTCAACCAGTAACATCATGCAATATTTCCTAACCAGTAAAATCATGGAATATCCTCAACCAGTAAAATCATGGAATATTCCTTGACCAGGAAAATCATGAAACACTCAGTCATAATTACGATGGAATATTCCTCAACCCCGGAACATCATTGATTATTAATCAGGAAAATCATGGAATATTCTATAACCAGTAACATCATGGAATATTCCACAACCAGGAGCATCATTGAATATTACTCGACCAGGAAAATAACGGAATATTCCATAGTAGATCTTCCTGCTTTGTTTTGCTCAAGAAATATATTCTTTGTATGAAAGTCTTTCTGCTGAAGTTAGTCAGCTGGTAGAAAGGGTAAGGAGGAGGAAATCTCTTTAACCAGGAGGAGTTTTTTTGTGTTTTTTGGCAGCTTGCTGGACAGCTGCTTGTCACATTCTCAGGCAATTATTTTGGAGTCAGTGTACACATATATGTGTGATGTTATTTATTAGCAGTCACTACTGAATGTTTGAATGAATGCCATGAGACTATAAACTTGTCGTTATTTTTACTTACTATATGTCATAGTTTATAGTCATATTTGAACCCCAATCGCTCATCCTTTGGTTTGTTGTCGTCTTTTAGATTTTTCTTCTTTCATTTATTTAACAACTTAATTTTTTGGTTTTTGTTCTGTCATATTGCTTTGTCACAGTATTTTCTTGACAACATTTTTTGGTGTATTATCATTGTTTTCTTTCATTATTTTGTTGCACACACATTCTTTTCTATCATCACATTTTTTCTGTCATCACATTTTTCCTGTCATTACATTCTTTTCTATCATCACATGATTGTCTTCATCACATTCTTTTCTGTCATTGCATTGTTTTCTGTCATTACATTCCTTTCTGTCGTCACATTTTCTGGCATCATTTTGCTTTTCCATCATCAGTATTGTATGAATCAGAAATGTAGGCCCTACAGCATTTATTTGACCCAGTTCCTCTTCATTTCATCAGCTTACTGAAACTGTGGAAGTGTGACACTGGTTTAGCGTTATTATTTATTGGTTATTTCATGACGCTGTCTTCTGGTAGCAGGGCAGTCCCTGTACCAGTCTATTTACGAGGCTGCCTCACTGTAATGCCATGCTGAAGACATCAGGCTTCAATCTCCACTCATGTGTAATATCAAACAAATTCTCAAGTCTTAATGCCAACAAATTTATAGTGCTGCATCACCAAAGTGATATGCTGGGTGATGACTTGCCCTCTCTCCGACTATACAATAACCAGATCAGTGGTGGATCATATAAACCCTGTCTGAAGAATGTTTTAATCATATGACAACTGTCAGGGTTACAGGTTAAGGAATCCATTGCTCCTGGGGTAATCCAACTCTTCATTTTCTGATAGAAGGCTGAAATGGGGGATTGTACTACACTCATCAATAATGTTATCCTTTTGATCTCATTGCTTTCGTCGTTTATTTCATTGCTTTCATCGTTTATTTCATTGCTTTCATCGTTTATCTCATTGCTTTCATCATTTATCTCATCACTTGATTTCTGTCATCCCCTCACTGTGTTTTTGTTATCATGTAACTTATTTTGTTATATATTTTTCTGCGATTTTTGTAGTTGTGTTCTCAGTTTTGCTTCCTTTCATTGATGTATGAGTGCTTCATTGCTCTTGTCTATTTGCACACCTGTTTCAAATGTTCTGTATGGCATGATACGTATCGGAATGTGTGTGTTATGAATTTATGATGTGTGAACAAACAACCAACCCTATAACAGTTGATATCCATGAACTCATTGCACAATGTTATCTACCAAAAGAACTAGCGGTATATTATTGTGAATATGCTTTCTGCTCTGCTAAATAATATAGCTTTTGGTGGGTGGGTGGGGGGGTGGGGGGCCAGGATTGGACTCTGAAGTACATGTGTCCTATATATTGTTTTGTCTGTGAAGGCGTTGGGGAAGAACAGTTTCATTGTAAATTGACCAAGCTGCTTTAGATAAATAAAGGTATTATGTAGGCTACCAATTATGTAAATACCTAACATGGTGGGTACAGTGATTTACAGTACAAAACTGATCTATTACAGTGATATACTTGTACAGTTGTATCAATGTATAATAATGGACATTGTCTCAGTTATTATATTAAAATTCTTAATGCTCTGGGTTCTGTTCCGCAAAACAACTGTTTTCTTTAACATTCATTGTAACTACTATGGCAACTTATATTTATGTCTGTAACATATGTTGCTGTTGTAGTTACAGTCAATATAACATTTTTTGTAACTACCTTGGCAACTTATATTTATGTCCCTAACATATGTTGCTGTTGTAGTTACAGTCAATAGAAAGTTTTTTGTAACTACCATAGCAACTTATGTTTTTGTCTGTACTACGTTACCATCACCTTAGCATTTATTGTAACTACAATGTCATCTTATAGGTATATCATTGCCACGTGTTGCCATCGTAGTTAAAATCAGTTTGAGTAAACTTAAGGAGGCTAAGTTAAACAGGACAGTTTCAGAAGTGCTGCAAAATATGAACATGCATTGAAGTGCAGTGGAATATAGTTGACTGAAGTGGAGAGGCTACATATATATATCTATGAACCAACTTTTATGAAAACAACCTATGTGAGTCTTTATATCAAAATGAAAATAGTTTGTCCCGAAGAGACAGCCATTTTACATATATACATGTAGTAGCATGCTGGTACTTTGCTAATACTATATAAGTGATTGGTATTTGTTTGCTGTACTTAAAACTTTTGGTGTATTTTGTTTTCACTTAACATGTGATTGCCAAATTGATCTATTATTTATTTCATGGAACTGTATTATAAAACAATACATGACATTTTGCTTGTATGTGTTATTTATTTTAGTTATTTAAGACTGTTTATGACTATTTAATGCGGGGCCTAAAATTATATCGGTCTATTTTTCTATTTGATACCTCTTTAACACTGTACTCCCAAACTTTTCACTTATACCATGGTTTTATACCAGTTTTATCAGTGGAGGAAAGATGAGTAATCTGTGTAAACCACTGACTATTGGCAAGTTACTGATGAACTTTCCAATGTGTGACATACATGTACAGACTAGCACATGTTGGTGGAAGACATGTGCAGGGAATTGGACCTTGAAAAAAGACCCATACATGTAAGTACTGTTGACTGTTATTGTCACAGATGTGCACACCATGTTGGTGAAAGATGGGGTCTTCAGTGAACAATGTGGACTGTGCACATGGCCCCATAGGTGCTGCCATTGACTGTTATTGTCATCAAGGACTTGAACAATGAACAATGAGAGTGGGGTACAAACCTATAAACACCCTGTCCAGGGCTAGGATTGAACCCTGAACTTGGTGTGCAGGGTGTTCAGTGTAATAAAACTCCCCCACAGTGACTCTCCTCTCATTATTTCACTTTTAAAGACAAAATGGTCAAGTTTGTGGAGGTAGAAACTCTGAAGAATGACATGGTGTCATTCCTAGCCAGCACCCAACAAGCTTTCTTGTTAGAAGTCCAGCAACTGATGGGAGTTCTTGCGTCATTTATGTGATTGGTGTTTTATGCTGTACTCAAGAATATTTCACTTAAGTGATGGCAACCAGAATAGTGGTGGGAAGAAACTGGGCAAAGCCTGGGGAAAACCCACGATCAACTCCAAGTTGCTGAAAGACCTTCCCACATATGTCTGCAGAGGAAATCAGCATGGTTTCTTATGCAAGGCCAAGCATCACACAAGCTTTCTCACAAAAAGTCAAGTATCTGACAAGCTTTCTCATGTGTCAGCCAAACATCTGGCCAGCTGTTTCACCTAAAGCCAAACAAATGACATGCTTTCTTACGAAGAGTCCCTCATCTGACACTTAATTTGAAGTCAAGGATCTGACAAGCTTTCTCACGCAAAACCACAGCCTTTACCGTCATAATTTGGATTGCTGGATTCAAAAAGATGATCTCACAAAGAAAACATGAAGACAGCGTTCAGCATTAAATATCAGGAAAAGACAACAAGAATTCTGTACAATACATTGAAAGTATTACTGTATATTATGAATGTCATTCACTGTACATACATGAAGGAATGTATGGTAACAAGTTAAATTTTTACCTCATCATTTTCAACTTTCTCTTCCAGTGATGGATATTGAAAAGCAAGTCCATCTGCTCATATTCCTTGCATTACTGGCATTCTCGAAATTACCGATGGTAAAGGTGGACGGATTTGTGGAATTGGTGGTATTATTGACAGGAATATACAATATATAGAGGTATAAATCATGCAACAAAAACTGAGTAATAAATGACTACCTGAACATTACTGGTACTTCTGAACAAGCAACTATATGGACAATCTTTGAATTCAAGTAACAGAGATCTGAATGCATCATTTGGCTTTCCAGATTGCTCAGACTTAGCACTCAACAAAAAATACAGAAGGCATAGAAGCTAATTTTCTCTCTCATTTTTATGAAAAAACCTGGAATTACTGATTACATTCCATTCTGAATTTATAATCAGACATGATAAATCATGCACTGCTTTCTAAATGGATTTGTCTTCCTTTGCCAACACAGGGAGCCACTGATGCTAATCCAAAGTTTTCAAAATCAGACCTTTTAGAGACTGTGGTCCTTAAAAACAATTACTGGCACACAACACTGATGGCTTAGAAGACAAATCCTAACATAATCATCCGATATCTGCTACATGTATGTGTACATGTCTCTACAATGGAGAGCCAACAAGTTTTATAGAGGCATTCCACCAGCTCCCCAAAAACAAACTCATAGCAAGCTTCTAGCAGGGTTCTACTGTTCAACTAGGTATCTCTTCCACATGGCATCAAACAAGTGCTGTGGATCACAAATATGATTACCAGCTACTTAGCTGACACATTCTTCAAGTATTCCAAAATCATTCCATAAGCGCACCACAGACAAACCACTGGCTGGCTTATGGCTTGCTACCAGGTACTATAATTCAGATATTCTTAGCTATGCTTTCCAAGAGGAAGGGAACAACTGGTACAATATTAAAATCACCCTCTACAATGGTGAGGACAATCATTAGATATATTCTTATCCCTCGCTTTCAGGGTAATGGGGTTTACTGTTCTCAATATAACCACATTGTAACCTTATGACGCTCACAAGTAAGAAAGGCCTTGATATAGTGTATTTACAATACACTTTCTTACCATTGGTTTCCATGGAAACAAAATCTGTACAGGACGGAACTAACCCCCAAATGGTTCACCAACCACTCTCTACAACGTGGTGAAAACTTGACTGTGTACATGTACAACAGATTTTCTTATCCTTAAGTTTCCCAGGAGAGAGAACCGGATCAGGACGGAATTAAGTAACACAACAAATGGTTCACCAACCACTCTCTACAATGTCGGGAAAAACTGCATTTGTACACAGACATCAGACATTCTTATCCTTTGTTTCATTCATGAGATCGTGGGTAGCATTCTCTCGAGCTTGGATCATCCGCTGACGTGCTCTCTTGAAGGCATCTGTTGAACATATGAACTGAGAGCTTAGTACGGATCATTGGTGTGGGCAACTTATATTTTTATTTTTTTATTTGGTTGGTGTTTAACACCTTACTCAAGAATATTTCAATTGTACGATGGCAGCCAGCATTATGGTGGGAGAAAACCTGGCAGAACCCTGGGAGAAACACATGACTATCTGAAGGTTGCAGGGAGACCTTCCCTTTACGAAGAAACCAGCATGATACTGGACATGAACTCACAGCGATCACATTAGTGAGAGGGTCCTGGGTCATAGTGCTGTACTAGTACACTAACCTATCGGCCACTGGCGCCCCCACTAACAAATTTGCTCAATCTGACAACTTGGTTTCAGATCAACTTTCCCATGTACAAAGAAGCCAGCGTAAGCTGGACTTGAACTCAGCGATAGCATTGGTGAGAGGCTCCTGGGTCATTTCGCTGTACTAGCACACTAACCCAGCAACCACGGGTACCCCCACTAGCAAACTTGACACAATCTGACAACTTATCTGTTTAATTAATTCTATACTAGTAATTACTATTTCAAAACATTGAACAGACATACCTAAAACATTGGATATATTGGACTGGACTGCATTTATTCTGAAACGAGAAAAACACAGAGGGATTACACACACATGGGATAATACAAAGACCAGACCCCTCGCTAGGCGTTTTTGGAGGGGCGTAGCGCCCTGCCCTTATTAAACTGTGCCCCGCAGCCTTTCTTTACAACATCAGTGTGCCCTGCTGCCTTTCCTTCTTTCAAATCCTTATTTCACAATGAAATCAAGCCAGCCAGGGTACATGTGTGCTAAAACTCGCCTTGTTGGGCCTCGGTCCAGCTGTGTGACGCAAGATATGTTGTTTCATTCTCCATGGTTCGGCATTCAGCTGGTCGTATTGCATAAGAAGTGCTCTACTGCTCAAAAACCAAATAATGGAGAGTCAAAATATCACCAGAGTGTGTGTGTCGAGTGTTTTACAGCAGTTCAACTTGAAATTATTTTCGTGTGTGTGTGTCAAAACAGAAGCTTATAAGCATTACGCAGAGCAGATCAGGAAAGGCAGAAAAACGAGCCCATGACAAGGCAGCCTCAGCTGAAGGCTGCCACTCCGTTACATCGTTTTTCGGGACAAGCTTTTGGTGGCATCTTTAACAATAACATCATCTCTGGCCTATCATTCTGACTTGATTGCAGAATCTGACCATAATTCAGTGGTGGGAACTGTGACTGAGGAAATTCATAGCCAAACAGATGTGCCAGCATCAATTGTACTGAACCCAAAAGTTAACAACTCTAAGCATTTAGTTGGGGAAAAGGCCATCCTTGAACTAAACTTTGATTGGGTCCTCATTCACTGAGAATACTGAGCACACATCCTCACAACTTTTCTATAATCTCGTTAAAAATCTTAAGATACATTCTTCAAATGGCAGCTATATGTGGGCAAGTGAGGGATTTAGTGCTTAGGAAGATCAAAGAGCACCAGAAAAATTTTCTGTAAGTTCTGTAAATAAATGCTTGACAGTCCTCTCTTTCAATTAAGTATGAATTGATCTAGTTCTACCACAAAGAATGAATGTTAATAGTGTAAATGCTCAACAATTTGCAACTGAAGTAATGAAGTATGCTTAAAACCATAGGCCTATTATTTAGAATAAAAGAAATTAGCATCACTTTCAATAATGAGGAAGTACTGTAATCCCACTACAGTGATCAACTTATGACTGCTGTTTCACAACAAAATCATTTCTGGCTAATGCAGGGTTGCCAGCCGTCAAGGGCCATCTGAGAGCCTGTGACCCCCGAACCCCCCGTTAATATGACTGCGCCCCTCATTGCAGTCTGCCCCTCCAAAATAATAGCTAGGCGTCTGAAAGACAAATGAATTTCATTCTTTCATTCCTTAAAACCAACAATGGAGATGTTAAACAGAGCTGACACTCACCCTACCAATCAACCAAGACAGTCCAATCTTACTGAAAGAACATTTTTTTTTGTTAAGAAACCAATTAAAAATTCTGTATTTATTCAAGCTTTCTAAGGCTAGCTATCAAACCACCAAATCATACAAATGCATCAAACCTTATAACAGTGGAATCTACAAAAATTCATGTGCAACCTAAATGTATAACAAGAAAATGTTATGTTAACAGGTAAAGCATGGAAATCTGTAGGTGAATCAAAATAACTAAATATTCAAGTTGGAGCCTGGATAACTTTTGATTGAACCTGAGTCTTGTGGAACCTGATCAACTTTTGGGACTTGAGCAACTCTGAGTGGATCTAAATGTCTGAAATTGGAACCTGAACAACTTTGAGGGTATCTACATGTCTGAAATTGGAACCTGAACAACTTTGAGTGGATCTAAATGTCTGAAATTGGAACCTGAACAACTTTGAGTGGATCTACATGTCTGAAATTGGAACCTGAACAACTTTGAGTGGATCTAAATGTCTGAAATTGGAACCTGATCAACTTTTGGGACTTGAGCAACTCTGAGTGGATCTAAATATCTGAAATTGGAACCTGAACAACTTTGAGGGTATCTACATGTCTGAAATTGGAACCTGAACAACTTTGAGTGGATCTAAATGTCTGAAATTGGAACCTGAACAACTTTGAGTGGATCTACATGTCTGAAATTGGAGCCTGAACAACTTTGAGTGGATCTACATGTCTGAAATTGGCACCTGAACAACTTTGAGTGGATCTACATGTCTGAAATTGGAACCTGAACAATTTTGAGTGGAATCCAAATAAATGAAAATGAACCCTAAGGAAGCTGGTGGTTGAACAAATTTAGACCTGTACAACATTTAGACTTGTACAACATTTGGACGGGTGATCATCAGCCTCTACACTAAATGAAACTGACACTCTTGTCAACTCACCCTAATGTATCCAGCAGAGATCCCAGACTTCTCTTACTCGCTCTCCGTTCCAAGAATGCTCTAAAATACAACATACTTTCATGAGAAGCTAATCCTTAGTAAATCAGACTCAGGAAAAGCTGTCAAGAGTGACTGATTGAATGCTCATTTATTAATCACTTATATTAGGTAAGTTAATGAAATGATTCCTTTTAGGTAGAACATGTAAGCTGAAGAAAAGGTCTGGAAGTTAAAGCTAAAAGACCTAAATTTACACCAGGCAAATACAAATCACGCAGCACTACATTTAGAGCTGGAACTTGGTTTTCCCAGCTCTAACACTCTACCTTCCAAAACAATATCAAAATATCTAAGATCAACAAAATATCAGGCAAAACATACAAGTTGTGAGCAAAATTTTCCCTCATTTACCATAGTAAGAACAACCTTTCTTTCCTCTCATTTGGAAGAGTGTGATCTTTCCACTGGTAAAGTAGTTGTACATACCTGGCCTGGAATATAGTGTTCAGTCTGACTGAAACACTGCCTGTGGTTTCTGTGCGGAACCCATACTTTCCCAAAAGCTGGCCCTGAAAAAAAAAAAACAAAAACAACTAGCTTCATACTACCTCAGCTAAAGGTTTTTCTCTCCTTTCTGGAGTCAGGATTGTGATGCTGCCATCGGTATTACTTCTGTTGTATCCTAATGATAGGAGATTGTAGCAGGAAGAGTTCAATGCAGCTGATTTTCTTAAAGTGCTGCCTCAATGAAACACAATGCCAAAGACTTCAAACTTGACACCTTAGTCAATCACATTAAACTGCATGGACTAGGTCCTTACACTCCCCACTTTAAAAACTTCACACTCTGACTGCACCAATTACCATCAAGGCTATACTAAGCACTAGCCTGGCATATTTACAGTGCTGCCTAACTGGAATATTATGCCTACAACAATACTTGATCAGAGATGATGCTGTATAGGACTCACTGAAGTAGCATGCCACCATTTGACCTCAAGCCCACTGAATGAATGAATCATCAGCCCCAGGCTGTCATTATACCAGTATCTAAAGTGCTCCTCTACAGACACAGCAGGCAAGACACAGGTGATGACAACTAACCTAGTTAACCAAGATTTATGCAGGTAACTGTTAAATTACTCCTGCTGTCTTAATTTATCTAGCTGGCATCAAAATTCATCATATTGCCATCATATCGAGGCCTTTATGTGCTTCTTAACTAGCCTTTGTGCACACCAAACTTTAGGTGAATTAAGTAACCCCACATCTTGTTTGTCTTGTGGTTTGGAGCCCGGGGTCTTATTCACTGAGCTATGTCTTGTGGTTTGGAGCCCGGGGTCTTATTCACTGACATATGTCTTGTGGTTTGGAGCCCGGGGTCTTATTCACTGACCTATGTCCTGTGGTTTGGAGGCCTGGGTCTTATTCACTGAGCTATGTCTTGTGGTTTGGAGGCCGGGGTCTTATTCACTGACCTATGTCTTGTGGTTTGGAGGCCGGGGTCTTATTCACTGAGCTATGTCTTGTGGTTTGGAGCACGGGGTCTTATTCACTGACATATGTCTTGTGGTTTGGAGCCCGAGGTCTTATTAACTGAGCTATGTCTTGTGGTTTGGAGCCCGGGGTCCTATTCACTAAGCTATGTCTTGTGGTTTGGAGCCCGGGGTCTTATTCACTGAGCTATGTCTTGCTTCCCAATGAACTGACGTGGATTGTTCATCTGCTTTAAACTTCGCCATTTTTTCACTGGCCACACTGACGAATAAGAGAGCACTGAAACACAATCTAGCACTTACATCAAACGTGGTGGGCACAGCTGCGTATGTGGGATCCTCCAGCTCTGGTGACCCGCCGATAAAAAACCTGCGTAGTTCTGATGTGACTGAGTTTCCAATGGGTCTCCAGCAGTGAAGAGTGTGGGTAGATACACCTAAACACAGAAAACATTTGACCCATTATTCAGGGAAGGAAATCTTTGTAATCAAAATCAGCTGAAATTTCTTCTAATAGCACAGTAATAGGACATGTTAGTAGTAATTAAACGATTAGTTCTGGCCAATTTTAGTCAAAGATTAGATGCTGCAAAATCTTGCAGTGCAGACCTAGGTAAGAGGGTAAAGACCTGGGTAAGAGGGTACAGACCTGGGGTAGAGGGTGCATATCTGGGGTAGAGGGCGCATATCTGGGGTAGATGGTACAGACTTGGGTGAGAGGGTACAGATCTGGAGTAGAGGATGCAGACCTGGGGTAGAGGGTACAGACCTGGGGGACAGGGTACAGACCTGGGGGACAGGGTACAGATCTGGGGTAGTAGAGCGTACAGGCCTGTTTGGACGATACAAACCTGGGGTAGAGGGTACCAATCCGGGTTAGTAGAGGGTACAGACCTAGGGTAGTAGAGGGTACAGACCTAGGGTAGTAGAGGGTACAGACCTGGAGTAGAGGGTACAGACTTGGGGTAGAGGGTACAGACCTGGGGTAGAGGGTACATTGATGTATGTGTAACCTTCCGTCCGGAACCTATTCCATGAATCCAGTGATAGCACCTCAATCAGCACACAGGGCAGGTGAGGCATCTCATCTGGAGAAATACAGCAATGTTAAAGCATACAGAATCACCAACGACAGGCTGGCAGGGTAGAGAGATCATAAAGTCAAAGTAGTTACATTAGTTACACCCAATTTTCTGGTGCCTCTTTCACAAAACTTTGTAAGTCATATTTCTGGTAACTTGTTTTGTAAAAGACATTGTCTCGGTTATAGTGCCATAAGCAACGTCATTTATGAGAAAAGTCATGAGAAATTTATTTATGAGGTTTTGTGAAAATGGCTCCTGGTGATTTAATGTCAAGTTGCTAGAAGTTTTGGTGGAAATCAGTGTTAGACCAACACTATTTGAGGGGTAACAGACAGTGGGAAGGCATGTCACTTCACGCTGGATTTACATGGACCAAGTATGATGATAAAGCAACATCAACTTTATTTTGTGTTTTACTGGCAAGCCAAAATTAAACAATCCAAAAATGGAATAAAAATAAAACTGAAAATCCATCTCTTTATTTTGCTTGATCTTTTCCTGTTTTTCAAGGCTTTCAGATTAAATAAATATGTTTTTAAAGGAACAGTTGATGGGACAGTCCGCATTTTCCACAAATTAGATGATTTTTCATTTGAACTTTTAAACCCTTATTCTGGAATTAAAAAATAAATGCCTGTAAAACCAAAATTTTAATTGTTGTGGATTAATAATTTATTACATTGAAGCTTACATGTATACAGTAAAGAATCTCATAAAGTATTACTTTGTGGACACATGCAAGAGGAAAGAGGATGATTTTCTCTTCTGATGTCACATCCTAACTGGTGAGCACTGATACTCCGCTAAATTACTTCAATAAACACTGTTCTTTAACTATCCAATACTACTTTTATTCCGGACTATACAAGACAAATTTCACCACGATGTCAACACGTGCTCGCTTGAGCTATCGTCTGACTCTCCTGCTTCCGGAGGTATATAACAGTCTCGCTTCACAGGAAGTAGTATGACGTAGTATAAACAAAGTGTCCGACAATGAAACTGGACAGGATTCACAATTTCCCCTCTTTCAGTTATAAAATAAAGATAATTTTGAACAAACTGTTTTTTTTTTTTTTTTCTAATTTAGCCAAACAAAATTAGTAATAAGATAACAGATATTGTTCTTTGGACAGCTTATAAATTCCAGACTCCGCTGCTGATTGCCTGTAACAAAACATTTCCAGAAGCGCCTCTCTTAGTAAGGCAATTTGCAAGCTGCTGCTTTGTAGTAGACCACAAAATCTTGGAGATACGCTTTTCAGCCACCAGTTCCCGAACATAACTCACTTCCAAGCGCAACCGTTTCTCTGCAACATGTTTCGTTGAATGAATTGCATCGAGCAATGAATGACAATCTGTTACACAAACAATGGGTATCGACTGAGCTCCAATTTTTCCTCCAGTAATCTCGGCATAGAGATTAGCCAAAAATAAACAATTGTCGATGCCTTCTGTCAGAGCAAGCGTTTCAGCAGCCAAGGTGCTCCTTACAACACGCCTTATCCGTTTTGACTGCCAATGAATTGGTGAAAATTTTCCTTCAGCCCCCATTAGCACAATGAGGTGACCACCTTGAGTTGCTCCATCTGAAAGGTTTCCTAAGGAGGAATCGCTGAATACCACAAGCTGTTGTAACTCTGTATTGCCTAAATGCTGAAATTTTAGAACAACACGTTCAGCTTGCATTTTCCTGATGACTTTGTTAAGTTCAACAACATTTTGCACTGTTGCATTTTTTACCCCTGCAGCCAATGTTGACGAGTCAAACATCAAATCTGGCCTGCTTTGGCGAGCTAACCAGAGTATTTGGCCCACTTTGGAACGGTAGATGTTGGTTTCTTCTTCTGACAAAGGTGAATCAATTTGTTGTCTTCTGGCCCAAGTAAGAATCATTGGATGTATGGTTTTGGCATACTCTTCCTGGTGCAGGTAGAGTTCCCCAGGACGGAACTGTAAGAGCTCCATCCCCAGGTATCGAAATGAAGAGCTTTGTTCCCTGCCCACACACAATTCTGACCGTATGGCAGGCACTACCGTTTGCATGAAATCTGAGTTGCCTCCTAGAATAAAGTCATCCACATGGCAGGCCAATACACCTTTCACACCACCAATATTGTCTGGCCAAAAAAACACAGCTGGGTCGACAGTGGACATCTGACCACCGCACTCCTTCATAACCTGCTTCACACGTGTATACCAGTACAAAGAGGCATCAGCCAGGCCATACACACATTTTTTTAGCTTCCAAACAGTTCCACTGGCATTTGCTTCCAATGGCGGTCGTACATACAGTTCTCTAGAAAGAGGAGACCCTTGTAAGAATGCTGTCTTGATATCCATGGAAAACGGCTGCCACTTATTTTGAGCAAACATTGCTATTATCAAGCGCAGCGACTCTGAAGAACACGTTGGTGAATCTTTTGGCAGGTCTTTGTCAAGTTCCTCAAAACCTCTTGCCACAAGGCGTGCTTTCGGCTGTATCCCTTCCGCTTTTTCTTTCAGAGTACATATCCACTTCGTCGACACACAACGCTGTCCCTCATCTTTCACTTCCACATACACTTCATTTCTTTTCCAACTTTCCAGCTCCTCCAGCTTAGCTTTATCAAAAGAAACATCCTCAATGTTAAACACATTATCATGAGAAGAACCACTTAAACTTTCAACATTTCGAACTTCAAGAATATCCACTTTGCTCAAATTCACAGATCCTTGTTTACCGGCTTTGTCGCCTGGCTCAGAGAATTGAACGTTGTACCAGTGCACATATTTACCAGTGACCTTCCCTGCCCTACTAAGGATTTGTGCTGTATGAGAAATTCCATTCTGCATGAATTTTACCTCCTGGCCAATCTTAATATTGCTGAGCAGAGTCTGTTGTTGATGCAAAGCATATTTGTCACTGCCTGCTTCTGGACCATAATCATCATCAGAGGTTTCATAGTTATCTTCCAAAATATTTTTCGAATTTTTGTCCACACTGACAGAACCTTGTTCAGACTGAAACCCCTTTAATTCAAGATCCTCTTCAATCTCTGCTTGACGTGTAATTTTTTGTAGTCTTGAGTGATGAACACGGATACATGTACCTCCATGTCGCACAAATGTCACAGCACCGTCCTGACCAATCACAACCCCTGGTCCTTTCCATTCAGGGCTGTCTATGCGCTTGTAGTAAACCATATCCCCAGTGCAAAATTTCTCTGTGGATGAGGGCGCCTTTTTCCGCAGTGCTCGACGAATTTTTTCAGAACATTCCGATTCAGGATACGCTTTACGTGCAGCGTGCAGCGCAGTGATATGTTTTCCCACAACAGAGCTCATTGAAGTACCCTCCAATGCTGGAGGCATGTCACTTACAACAGACGGCAGATTGAGGCTTTTACCGAAAACTAGCTGATGTGGACTAAAACCTTGTTCATTATGCATGGAGTTTTTCGCCATCAAGGCCCAGCTAAGTCCTGTTTCCCAGTCAATGTTGTTATCTGCTCTAATTTTCAATAATGTGCTCGTGAGCGTTTGGTTATGTCGTTCAACTACGCCATTACTCCATGGAGAGTATGCTGCTGTAGTGAGAACCTGAATGTTGAAATTTTCCGCCATGTCTCTGAATTCAGAATTGTTGAATTCCCCACCATTATCTGTGAAAACTTTTTCAGGAGCCCCATGTATGCCTATCCAGTGTTGAATAAATCTTGCTGTGATTTCTGAAGCTTGTTTTGTTTTAACAATACATCCCGCACTAAATCTTGTAAAGAGATCAATGATGTGCAAGTACCAAACACCTGGTTGTAATTCATGAAGATCCATGGCTACTGTTTCATTAAATGATGTGGCCAGAGGCAGGCTAACAGCTGGTTTGGGCCTGGGTTTTTTGTGTTTTTTACAAATGTCACAGTTTTCTACCAATTCCTGTAAGTTTCCCGAAAAAACATTAACATTCTGTCCAGCACCTTTTAACAAACAGGACATCCGATGAGTTGATGCGTGGCCAAATTGCTTGTGTATTTTGGCTAATGTTTTTTGTTGTTCTTGTTTACACATTTTTGAGATATCCAAAACAGACAACACTTCATCCAGACTGTTCAACTCATCATCTTCCACACATTTTTGGTCTAGAATATCAATACAATAATGCCCACTTGAAGTGAAGTTAAGTGTGACAGGTTCATTAAACATTATAGCTTTGTCATTTTCTAAGTCCAGAATTGCTCCAGCTTTTTTCAGAGAAGCCTTGCTCAAAAGAAGAGGAATATTAGCATCTACAACTTCAGTTTTTATACTACAGCATGTCCGTCCAATCTTTGCTGGAATAGTTACACATTTTGTTGACTGCACTACATTTCCATCCCCAAACTTAAACTTTTTCACACTGTTTTCAGTTTGTATAATTTTCTGCTGATTTTCAAGTTTTGATATATAATCCTCAAGCCATGTAGCACCACACACTGTTCTTGTACATGCGGTATCAATTACAGCAGCTGAGCTTGCTTCAGCCATAAAAACTTCAAACTCACATTCCTGTCCGTTCTCTTTAGCAAAAAGTGTAATGTTACAACTTTCTGTGTCTTCTGGTTGAATCTCCGTTATATTAACATTTCCCTGTATTCTATGAGGGCAGTCTTTGGCCCAGTGGTAAGTACTTTGACAGATTGCACACCGAGAACGCTTTCCAAACTTGTTCAAGGGGTTAGTTCCTTTTAATGGTTCTTGGGTCCTTATGTCTTGAGTGGAGTTAAATGCTTGTTTATTTTGCTTGGGGGTTCTCTGTGTGTAAAAAGCACTCTCAGTTTTAACTTGAATTCCTTCAAAACGGGTGTCTGAATTTGAGCCATTACCAAAAATTCGTTTTAAGGACCCTTTCATTGCATCAAATGTTAAGTCTGTAGCAGCTGTAAGCGCAAGTTGTCGTTCTTGGTGAGACAGGTTTGCACTGTCTAACAGCTTGAAGGCGAGAACCGCATCTGGTAAAGTCATTTCAAACTTTCTGGCTTTATTGTAACATTGTTCAAATCCAATTATGTATTCTGTCATTGACTGATCGGTAGATTTTCGGTAAGTGTCAAATTTGGAGTAGGCTTCGTATGATGCGTCTTTAATCTCTTTCTGAAATACAGTTTTTAATTTTGTCAACAAAATGTCCATACCACCTCTTGAGGCTAATTCGTCAGCAGGCAGTTCCATAGCTGTTTCTCGGGCCCTTCCTGATAAAGATAGTGAAAGTGCCAGAGCTTGTTTTTCGGCTGGTAAATCTGTTACCCGACGCCATATTTCTACTTCGTTTGTCCACGTCTCGAAGGCTGTCTGGTCGTCAAACCGTGGAGGCTGTTTGTAATTAGTTGCCATTTCACGCTGTACTGCTACCAGTGATACTCCGCTAAATTACTTCAATAAACACTGTTCTTTAACTATCCAATACTACTTTTATTCCGGACTATACAAGACAAATTTCACCACGATGTCAACACGTGCTCGCTTGAGCTATCGTCTGACTCTCCTGCTTCCGGAGGTATATAACAGTCTCGCTTCACAGGAAGTAGTATGACGTAGTATAAACAAAGTGTCCGACAATGAAACTGGACAGGATTCACAAGCACAGTGTAAAGCGACAAACCTTGTCACAATCCGTTAACCCTGTTAAACTCACAGAATCTCATCGCCCTCGCGAGATTTCCGCATAACTCAAATAAGGCTTAGTTTCTTTCCCTTCCAAGAACTTTACAGAAAAATTGTGGCACTTCAGGAGGATTATCCAAAAACTACATCCTGAGATAATCTTATATCACTCTACAATGGATTATGCTTTAAAGCAGCTGCAACCAATGAACATAATTGTTAACATCATTACTTACTGAAACTTCGAGTTGTTTCCAAAGATATCTAGGACAGGGATTCACCTTCACTGTTAAGTTGATGAAAGTCCACAAAAATCAACCAATCTGAGTTTTAATGTACTATGATGTTTATCAGTCAAATTTATCCTTTAACATTTCACCTCTATATCAGCATCTACGGTACCTTTGTTTTCTTCCCTCACGCTATCTTGTTTGTAGAACAGTTCAAAATCGAACGGGAAGCTGAAGTAAGCCACATCATCCTGAAAACATGAAAAAAAAAACCCCAAAAATCCTTCTAAATTTCTTAATGTTTATTGCAGTTCTCTCCTAATTGACACGGGATCATGTAGGCAGCTTCAGCTGAATCAGTTTACAAGATTAGGTTTTCAATGTTTCCTTACCAACAGATTTATTTATTTATTTGATCAGTGTTTTACGCTGAACTCAAGAATATTTCACTTATATGCCGGAGGCCAGAATTATGGTGGGAGGAAACCGGGCTTTACAGACAGAAGCTGACTTCAAAGTATCTACAAAAACGTTCTTCTTTTTTTATCACATACTTATCATGTACACAAAACACAGACTGATCAAACTGATCAAACATTTGTGGCCATTGGGTGGAGTGGCCATTGGGGGAGTGGCCATTGGGGGAAGTGGCCATTGGGGGAGTGGCCATCGTGGGAGCTGCTATTGGTATTTTCCTGAATATAATTATATTCTGTTCTCTGCACAACTACAATATGACTTTGGCTGGTCAACATCAGATATGAAACACACTCTGATTGGCCTATGACATGTGACCATTGCAAGAATTGGGAAAGAATTACTCACCCGTCCCTCTATCCGTGTTTTACACGTCTGTGTCACCCAGGACAGCTGCTGGTGAGGATCAGCCGTCCAATCTGACAACAACAACAGCACATTGCACAGATTCATCTGATTTCCATGCAAACTGTTATTTACTTTGTCTGAGATTTGAAATTGCTGTTGAAATTATTCTGGGCTTATCACCTGTCTTTATGTCGACATATAAAATTATATCCTGGTCATGTGATGCCTCACTGGAATGTCATGCCAAATACACTAGACACAATATATTACACTGTCTGTTTGTTAATGCAACTATTTGTTTGTTTGTCCATCTTGGGTTTTGTTTCATTTTTGTTTGTTTATTTGTTAGAGCTTTAAACTTGATTTCAACAATATTTCAGTTGTGTTACAAAAGGTTTGTCCTTGTAGCAGGGCAGACACAACGCAGGCTTATTTATGATGCTGCCTCACTGTAACACCATGATAAAAGCACCAGGCCAGTATTTGGCCCATTCCTCTAATGCCAAGCGAGATACACTGTATCAATGTCACAGATTCTAAGATCTTAGATTTAGCTCAACTTGGGACTGAGCCCCTGATCTATTGTTTATGAGGCCCTGAGCTGGGTAAGACCCAGAGAGGAAATGAATCTCGATTTTTACGAGATGGAAGCTCTAACTTCTTAACGATCTCAGTAAAGTTGCAAATTCTTAAATCACCTTAGTGTTTATTCTTAATTTAAATTTAAAAAATACATTGCAGATGGGCATATTGTTAATCAAATCATGCAACATTGTTCCCCTAAAAGACTCTGGTCAACAAACCTTTATCTGAATCAAATCATCTGCTTGTATAAATTTCACCTATCCACACATCAAGAGTAAAATAGTTTCATTTTAGCTATCACAAATACCTAAACACAATGACATGTACTCACAAATACTTAAACACAATGACATGTACTCACAAATATCTAAACACAATGACATGTACTCACTCTTTGGTAAGTCCAAAAAGAAATGGAGATACAAGTCATCATATTCAAAATTTCGTGCCGACTCTGAAATGAGTACACAATGTCCTGATATCAATCAAAATTTAATATATTTATGAACAATATCACAATCATAACATAAACTGTTGATTTTACATCACACATACTGGTTATTTTTTTGTCCTTTTACCAACAAACACCAAATACTGCACCACTGGCTCATTATGCAAAACAAATATTAATATCCTTTAATTAATATTATGGTCCATTCTTCAGGAAATGTTTTTCTTTAAGGCTTTAAAGAATTATTCATAAATTGGAGAAATTGATGAGATAGTGTTAATTATCTCCCTTTCCATTTGATACTTTCACCTACCTATTTCGCCATGAACAGCGAGTCTCAAAACTTCAGGAGGCGGCTGCAATAAGAAAAACAGCCAGTTTTACTGTTACTGACAGATTACAGTACATTGGTAATGAATATAAATATACAAAAAACAAAATTTTGATTTACACTGTATACTGTCTCATGGTGAAACATTTACTTTCTACACATGAATAATTTAAAAAGACCTTTATGAATTAGGTTCAACAGTGAAAGAATAGAGCACATGTATTCACAATTACGATATCACATGCTAAATTAAACCATCCAACAGACAAAATAGAGGATGTACAAAACTCACCATCTCAAACTCAAAGCCAACGCAAGCTTGTAAAAACTCAGTGTGTCGACTGTACAGCTGAAGACATGAACCATTTAAACATGGAACAGTTCAATCAATTATAATAATGTTCCTCAATTTTTGGAGAAATCTTTGAAACAGTGTACTTAAGGAATTTCTGATTAAATAAGTTTATTAAATCATCATCACTTGAATATTCTCATCTCCCATTTATTATTATCAATTATCTGATAGTGAATCTCTCCAATCATAAGTGGAAGGGTCTGTCAGCATCCTGCAGATGGTCGTGGGTTTCACCCAGGCTATGCCTGGTTTCCACCCTCCAAAATACTGGCTGCTAACATATAAGTGAAGGATTACAGTATAAAACACCACTGAAATAAAAAAATAAAATGAACCAATTAAAACATTACATGCATAATACTATTATTGTGGCTAAGTCTTCTTTATCATTACAGCAAAAAAAATTACACCACCATTGATACTCTGATTTACTTATTTAACTGTTGTTTAATGCTGTTTCGCTAGGCAGTCAGTTTCACAGCTGGAGGAAACCAGTGCCCAGGGTAAACCACTGACATCTGGCAAATTACTGAAAAACTTTCACAAAGATAACCACACCATACTGATGGTAGACAAGTGGTCTTCAACGAATGTTAAGACTGCAAAAAATGGCCACACAATTGCTGTTATAATTGTCTTTATTCTATTTTGTTTATGTTTAATTCATACTATCAATATAGCTCTCACCTCTCGGTACATTCGGTTCTCTCTGTCCTGCTCTTGTCTGCACAAAAAAATGAAAGCAAACTTTTCTGTAAATTTTTGACGAACACTGCTTTATGAAACTTTCACATAAAAGCCTCTTTTTTTTATCAGACAAGACCAATAGGGAGATATCTGATGTGTTATTGTTTGTGACTAAGATCTCTATTACTACACAAAGTCCCAAATGTTTGACATTCCATCTTTTAACATGGGCCAACATGACAAGGGTTATTCAATTAACAAGGAGCCTTAGTGCAAGACAACACGAAATCCATTGTGAATTTGCAAAAACTTTAATGGACTTGGACGGTGCTTGTTCAAGGAAATGCTACTATCATTAATAATTTGCAACAATGTTGCTTTTTTATGGCCAAGATTTCTTATTTTATGACATAGTGAAAACCAATATGCCCATCAGAATGAAATGATGTCATCAACTTGATGCACTGCACTGTTGTTGTTGCATATTAACTTTCAGCACTTTTGTCACCAGGCTGTTTGCTGGGCTCGAAAGTAAACGTTATACTTGACAGTTTTTCTAATGAACAATTTAAAATTCGATGCTTCATTTTTGTTTATTTCTTTTCTTTCCTGATTTCTCTGAATTAAATGAACAGTTTGAAACATGATGTCAGTCTTGTTAGGTAAGATGTAACACACTTCAGTTTAATCTCCTTAAGGAGCGGACTAGCACATTATGATGGAACATTTCAAGCTCTGAATAGGCAGAGAAAACGACTTTACTTCACACAAAAACTGACAGATTTACTCCTGCACTCACCTGCTTATAGACTTGGAGGCATGCTCTATGCTAAATTCATAAACATCTGAAAAGGAAATAAGGAAAGACACGGTACATTTTCACATCATAACAAAAACAGCAACAACAACACCTTCTTTGTTTACTGAGGGCTGGAGCCATCTAACAATAAAAACTTATTGACAATAATTATTAGCCCTCTGACATTTCTGTTCTAATCACTGAGTTCAGTGGTTAACTAGGATACTCTTGTTTTTAACTCCATTTTATTGACATTTTCAGAAAGCCCCTGCACGCACTCTAAAAAGCTTTTCACATGTCAAGGAACAACTTTCAGTTCAATTAATGCACATTTTAAATTTGATTTGGGAGACAAAACTATGTGGGTTGGATTGGCCAATATCAAGCCTTACACAAAAATATAATTTTATCAGGAAATATGCAGAAAATATATGCTACAGAAATATGCATTCAGTATATGCTTAAATGAACACCTTCCAAACATGAGAAAAGGTTGAAGAATTACAGTATGAGTTATCATGAGGTCATATGTTTGAGGTCAGATGTCAGTTATCATGAGGTCATATGTTTGAGGTCAGATGTCAGTTATCATGAGGTCATATGTTTGATGTCAGATGTCCAGTGTTGATGAGAAACAGTTCCCAAGTAGAATGTCACTACACCTAGACGAAGATTTTTGTAAGACTGACAAGCAGTATGAACCTATCAGGAATTTGAAGCTAGACTTTGAGTCAAATTAAGTCTCCACTATTTGAGAGCTTGTCAGTCTGTACTCTATTCTGACTATAACTGACGACAACTTCCACATGTTGTGAGAACATTACTTTTAGCAAGTTTCTTACATGAAAATAATCTCATATTATCATTCAAACGACTCAATTATTGACTGACACAGAGGCTTTAACCAGACAGTCATACCTCGACCCAGCCCTGTGGTCTCAATAACATAGGGTTTCCTCCCTTTGTTGAAATCTGGTCTGATTGCAAGAACTCCATTGGCATCAATTTGTATGGAACACACTACAATTTCATCACTTGCTTCAGCTGGTCTGAAAAAAGTATGTCATACTAAACGTATTTATTCAAGATATATTTATTTTAAAATCTGCTATCTGTGTTAAAAAAGCAAAAAATCTGTTAACCTAGAGTTAATAACCTGTGAAAACCAAGAATTTATTTATACGTACATTTACATTACTTGATCACTGATCAGTATTTGTCATTTATTTATTTTATTTTATATGTATGCTTGGGGTTTAACGTCATACTTAACAATTTTTCAGTCATATGACAACAAGGAGTCATTAAGTGTGTGTACATATACTGTGTCTTCTTGTGGCAGGGCGAGTCAAGGGGGAGGAGTATTATGCCCACGACACCAGACATGACACCCCATCTAATCACATTATACTGACACCGGGCCAACCACTCCAGTTTCCTTGCTCTAACCTCTCAGCGCTGAGTTCCAAGGGAAGCAAAACGCGTACCATTATTGTAAAGTCTTTGGTACCACCCGACCTGGGTTTGATCCCTGGTCTCCCAGCTTTGAGGAGGATGTTCTAACCATTAAGTCATCCAAGTGGACTATTTGATTGGTGTTTTAACGAATATTTTATATGATGGGGGGAAACCGACACCAATCTGCAGGTTACTGGCATGTACAATTGGAGAGCAAGCCAGCATGAGTTGGCTCAGAACTCTTGCTGTAAGCTGGTCTGATGGCAGTCAGGTTTACGGGTGCAAGTCACTCGATAGTTAGCGGACAAACTTTATCATAATTGATTTGTTGATTGATGTTTATCGTGTTGCTGAAGAGATATCTGATACTCAAAGACCTGCAGAAATGTTTATACAAGTGTATCTAGGCCCAGTTGTTCAAAAGTGCATTTACAGTTAAGTCCATTATAAACGTTCTGGACAGAAGTCCTTCAGTACTGCACCATCATGCTAACCACAAGGCCACGGAGGCCCTCCAAAAATAATTTTAAAAAGGTTATGACCAAGAACTAATGCTGTGGTTACCTTTCAGTAGGGCTGCAGTCAGCCATTATGAACATGGTTTGCACAGGGGCTGCCATGAAGTGATTTTTACGCTTCAGGTCTTGGCTTGGCTCCAGGTCGATGATGTTTGTCCTTGGTATCCCAGAAGCCTCGCTGTGGAAAAACGACGAATGTGTTAATGAAACAACAAGCCATTTAATTATGATTTTTATTTTGCATTGTATTTCACAATATGGTTGGGTGAATCTGCAGACATTAACATGTGGTGGTATGGGGGATACAGAAAATAGATTACTCTCCTGAATTATGCTCGTGGGTGGGTTTTGGGTATTAAATATTGAGTGGGGTGTCAACCTTGTGAAGTAATTATGACAGCACCTCCGAGGGTACTCTTGATATGCTTAATGAAGTACAGTACATGTACCATACAACGGATTCATTAGAGACAAACATATTTATACCTTTGCCGCTTAGGTCCGCCCATTTTCCTCCGCCGTGCCTGAATCATTTTCTCTGCCACAGCAGTAGGCTTCTCAGATGCAGATGTTGTCATATATTGAATTGCCTGCAGATGGATAAATGTTTTACTGGGTTAAGACAAAGCTAATGTGTCAACAGTGAATGAAATTCTCATTTTATATCTTCATAACAAGCGTGACGACACTATTGATCACTGCTCGTTCAAGGGAACAAAATTATTTTAATCTGTCCACAGAAAGATTTATAAGCAATATCTTTCTTCTACCAAGATCTCACAGTTTTCCTTGTAGCAGGCCACTCCCTAGTTCAAGGTCAACACTTTATGGTGCTGCCTTACAATCACACTACTGAAGACACCTGACATGACATTTCAACCAAGAACAATAACACCTGGCCAACTAGACATAGCCATTCCCCTTATGCTGAGTACACGAAGACTGATGGTTAAAGAGAACTCTGAAACTACAATTATGGTCTAAGAAAAACTGAGAAAGCTATCCTAAAGATTTTTTTTTTTTTGGCATTTTCATTTTTGTGGCATATTTTCTATCCATTAAATACCCCTTTATATTATGCATATTTTCGATCAATGCTCGCAAATTCCAGGAAATTACGTCACTGAATGCCTTACAGGCTGAGCACCACCCCACCACCCTCTCCCCCAGCCCCAACCACTTATGATGGGGACCATGGGGGTCTAGGGCAACTGTTCACTAATTTTGGGCCGATGAAAGAATTTATCGCTCTGCAGATCATCTTACCTCATCAGAACTCACGTACTTGTCGTAGGCCACATAGGAAAACAGCCTATTGGTCGGTTTACCTTTCTCTCTTCAACAATCAAAGCACACCATAATAATTATTACACAGATCAAGGTGACATAGACATACATGTATACAGCCTACTTATTCAGAATCATTTCAGTATTTCAGTTCAGTATTTTTCAAGTGGCACATTTTGCTTGATTTTGTCTGATTCATTCACTTTTTAGCACCACCAAATTTTTTGTTACGCCTGATTTGTTCACCTAAAAGTGCAACCTCAGATGTTTTTTATGAAGTTGAATTTCCTTTTGACAAAATTTTGTCTTATCAACAAAATTGTTATTTTAAGGCCTTTATGGGCTGCCGAAAGTCCATTTTTACATACCAGCACTGATTCAGTCTGATTTGTTCACCTAATAGTGCTGCTTTAGAAGCTTTTTGTGAAGCTGAGTTTCCTTTCAGAAAATAATCTGTTTTATCAACAAAATTGTTATTTTACATGTAAGGCCTTGATGTGCTACCAAAAGTCCATTTTTACATACCAGCACTGATTCAGTCTGATTTGTTCACCTAATAGTGCCATTTTAAAAGCTTTTTGTGAAGATTACTTTCCTTTCAGGAAATAATCTGTTTTATCAACAAAATTGTTATTTTACATGTAAGGCCATTATGGGCTGCCAAAAGTCCATTTTTACATACCAGCACTGATTCAGTCTGATTTGTTCACCTAATAGTGCTGCTTTAGAAGCTTTTTGTGAAGCTGAGTGGCCTTTCAGAAAATAATCTGTTTTATCAACAAAATTGTTATTTTACATGTAAGGCCTTGATGTGCTACCAAAAGTCCATTTTTACATACCAGCAATGATTCAGTCTGATTTGTTCACCTAATAGTGCCATTTTAAAAGCTTTTTGTGAAGATTACTTTCCTTTCAGAAAATAATCTGTTTTATCAACAAAATTGTTATTTTAAGGCCTTTATGGGCTGCCAAAAGTCCATTTTTACATACCAGCACTGATTCAGTATGATTTGTTCACCTAATAGTGCCATTTTAAAAGCTTTTTGTGAAGATTACTTTCCTTTCAGAAAATAATCTGTTTTATCAACAAAATTGTTATTTTAAGGCCTTTATGGGCTGCCAAAAGTCCATTTTTACATACCAGCACTGATTCAGTCTGATTTGTTCACCTAATAGTGCCATTTTAGAAGCTTTTTGTGAAGCTGAGTGTCCTTTCAGAAAATAATCTGTTTTATCAACAAAATTGTTATTTTACATGTAAGGCCTTGATGTGCTACCAAAAGTCCATTTTTACATACCAGCAATGATTCAGTCTGATTTGTTCACCTAATAGTGCCATTTTAGAAGCTTTTTGTGAAGATTACTTTCCTTTCAGGAAATAATCTGTTTTATCAACAAAATTGTTATTTTACATGTAAGGCCATTATGGGCTGCCAAAAGTCCATTTTTACATACCAGCAATGATTCAGTCTGATTTGTTCACCTAATAGTGCCATTTTAAAAGCTTTTTGTGAAGATTACTTTCCTTTCAGAAAATAATCTGTTTTATCAACAAAATTGTTATTTTAAGGCCTTTATGGGCTGCCAAAAGTCCATTTTTACATACCAGCACTGATTCAGTATGATTTGTTCACCTAATAGTGCTGCTTTAGAAGCTTTTTGTGAAGCTGAGTTTCCTTTCAGAAAATAATCTGTTTTATCAACAAAATTGTTATTTTACATGTAAGGCCTTGATGTGCTACCAAAAGTCCATTTTTACATACCAGCAATGATTCAGTCTGATTTGTTCACCTAATAGTGCCATTTTAGAAGCTTTTTGTGAAGATTACTTTCCTTTCAGGAAATAATCTGTTTTATCAACAAAATTGTTATTTTACATGTAAGGCCATTATGGGCTGCCAAAAGTCCATTTTTACATACCAGCAATGATTCAGTCTGATTTGTTCACCTAATAGTGCCGCTTTAGAAGCTTTTTGTGAAGATTACTTTCCTTCTAGGAAATAATCTGTTTTATCAACAAAATTGTTATTTTACATGTAGGGCCATTATGGGCTGCCAAAAGTCCATTTTTACATACCAGCACTGATTCAGTATGATTTGTTCACCTAATAGTGCTGCTTTAGAAGCTTTTTGTAAAGCTTGATTAATTTCCTTTCAGAAAAATTTCAGTCTAATCAATAAATATGTTATTTTACATGCGAGGCTTTTATGTGCTTCTGGAAGTTCATTTCCACATACCAGCACTTATTTAGTCTGACTGGTTCGCTTTTTTGTGCCACTTAAGAAGTTTTTTGTCACGTTTGACTAACTTCCTTTCTCTAATTCCATTTTTACAGACCAAACTTTAGATGAAATACAGTATTTCAGAATTTGTGATGCAACTGACCTCATCTTCAGCTCAATATATTAACAGTAGCTTTTCTCAGTCTTCAGTATCAAAATCAATACAACTTAACAGTACTCTTGCTTGATATATGCACAGATTTAGATCAGAAAGATATTAAACTTACAGTATATTTTTGATGTCATTACAATATTTTTTCTCCATAACACTGAAGCAGTTCTGTGGATCACTGTACAGTTCGATTTCTCTCTGAAAACAAAAATGTCATAAAAATAATCCGTAAGTATAGTTTTTGCAGTTAGTATACAGCAGATTTTGTTGTGTTTCTTTTTCCCCTCAACATATTAATTCTATTATCCATGATAAATAAAATATATTAAAGATAAGGAAAGCTTTGAAAAAGAAAATGTTGAGTACATGTGTACACATAACAAAGTAAATATAACACATAACACATATCGGCAACGTTTATGCACGGTGCCGAGACCAGTTCAGTTTGCTGTATGATATCACAGCTCTACAACATTGCCCCAAGCTATCCAAACATAAAGCAGATGACACAAGCAGGAGGACTAACCCGTTTTCACATCACTGAGGGCTAACCAGCTGACCGCGTGACTGGTTGTATGGGTATAGGCAATGTTCGCAAGGCTATAAACTTGTGGTGTTGGCCCTTAAACCTAACTGGTGCCAAAGTAGTATGCCGAAAGACATGGACGTTTACAAAGTCAGACCTCCTAGTTTGGGTGGGATGTATCTTACCCAATTCTCCTCCATGCCTGCCATAAATTGAATTCTGATTTCTTTTTGGAAGTTTTAACTCCTGCAGCTTGCGTAGAGGTCATGGGAATACAGTACCTTTTTTTTTTATATCTGGTCGCATTTGTGAAGGATAATATCCTAATGGTAATCATTTTCTGAAAACAGTAACTCAACGTAGTGTAAGTCAAAGAGTCCAGTTGGGACCTTAATTTTCATTTGATTTGTGTTTTATTTGCATATTATAAATGTCCAAAAAAGGCAAACAAATTAATGCTGCAGTTTTTTGTACAAAACCTGTTTTCAAAAACTGCTTTAAAATCCTGTAACTGGTTTGCAAAAATACAAATTGACCGACTCAGTTCAGAAACAATAACACTTGCCAAGAAACTATGATATTTTGGATGTTCCACAAACTGAAAATTGCTCTAAATCTGATCAGAGTCATCTTTTACTACTGTAGTTTGTACGGTGAAATGGATATAAACCTTTGATGATACCATGCAAAAATTCCAGATTTTGCTTGTTGAGGTAAAATGGGTGTGGATATTTATTTATCTACCCCAGCATGCAAAATCTTCCTTTTTCAAGTTTTACGAACATGGTTCTGCCTTTGTTTCACTTCCTGACTACTTACTGGACTGAAAACTTTCTCTTGCCATGTGAACGTGTATTCCTCTGCATCTCGCGTTTTCTTCGGACTTTGGCTGATGGTTTGTAGCTCCACGCTACCCCCGCCATCCTGCTGACCTGCTGCCGGTACTGCACTTGACGAAGTGATTCGCACCAATTTCACTCTGAAATGTAACAATGAAGACATCAAATTATATCCAAGCTGGCTTCCTCTCCGGCCATACATGGGAGGGTCTGTCAGCAATGTGAGGATGTTCCTGGGTTTACCCAGAGCTCTGGCTGGTTTCCTCCCACCATAATGCCATTGTATACGTGAAATATTCTTGAGAATGGCATAAAACATCAATCAAATAAAAAGCAATGAGATACTTGAGCATTTTTAAATCTCTTGAAATAAAATACGAATGACTGGTATCTTCTCAAATAACTTCTCAAAGCCCAAAAAAATATTCAAAAAAAAAAAAAAAAAAATGATAAGATGTTGGACAAGACATTTGAGGGTAGGTGGGAGAATGTAGAGAGATTTTGCCTGGCATAGCATATGCTTTTTTGAATATTTGTGCACTTCGCATGCCAAATCTGACGTCTTCAGATGAAGCCCTATTAAACCTCACCTCAAAGTTTAATGTATCTAAAATATGTTGCGCTTCAAGAAAATTTAATTCAATTCGATCATTCTGACTTCAAGTGATTCTTCTTCGGTTATACATGGGAAAGTCTGCCAGTGACCTCTGGATGGCCGTGGGTTTCCTCCCACCGTAATGCTGGAAGTTGTCACATAAGTGAAATACTCTTGACTATGGCATAAAACTCCAATCAAACAAATAAATAAACCAAACAGAATTGCTTTCCTCCCTTCTTATGAGTGGTAGCATTAAGCCCTAATTATTCATTCTTAAAATGGGAGTAGGTATAAACTTTTTAGGACTGAACTTTTTTTCTAGAAAATTTTGCCAAATGTAACATCAGAGCAATCTCTGACTAACTTTCTTTGAAACAAACTTCTTTATCGACAGCTAGTTGAACGCTACATAAGATAACACAGTGCCCAGCGACGGACATCGATTTCCACACAGACAATTTCAGTAAAAATAATAGCTTGAACATTACCTTACATTTGGCATGTACTGATTAATCAAGTCGCCCCTAAAGTCTTTGTCGCACAAAATGGGTCGGATCGGGGGGTCGGATCGGGGGCTTGGGGAATCGGTGCATGCCAAATGTAAGGAGTTCGAGCTGTAATTCTTAGTGAAATTTGTCCACGTGGAAGTCTATATAAGCGGCGTTGGGCTCTAACTTATCACACACACATGTAGACAACCAGTGGGCAAGCTGAAATTTTTTCACGGATTGAAAGAAGAGTTTTGTGGTATAGTGATCTTAACACACTCATTATTGGTTTGGTGTATCTCATGTCTTCGGTGGTTTCGTTAGATGTGTCCTGGGTTGTTGGAAGGCAGACGACGCAGCCTTCATACAGCATTTGGCATTGGCAGAATGAGACTGAGAGTGACTGAGCCAGTGAAAAATGTGAGGGCTAAATGGATCAAATTCGTGAAAATGCACCATTGACAGAACCCTGAACAGCATAATTAAGAATGTAGTCTCTTGATTATAACTGATTCCCGCAGCTTTTATCTCACCTGAGCTTCAGATTTTTGACGGGATCTTTAGATCGGTAGTACGCCGTTCCAAAGTCGGGTTCATACAAGTCCGCCATCGCGGGATTCTCTCTGTCGTTGTTTACATCCTCTGACACCGACAAGACGAAGCGAAGCGTCGGATTTATGATTGGTCAAAATTATAAATTTCAGTGTCAATATTTTATTGAAATAAGGTGCGAAAATTTATCTTTATAATTTTAAATTCGATAAATAAAGAGGAGGCTGGACATTTTCCACGCACTGATCGACATGATGACGTCACGATAAGAATGGCGGAATAAAATTTTGGAGGAAGTATGTCAAACCGACCACCAAATGAAAGGTAAATGTTTCACGTTTTGGTAGCCTCTACAGCTCCATAAACCTGGCCATGAGACAGATAAATGATTGCTTTATCATAATCAATTAGTCTTACTAAAATTGATGAAATAATGATTGTTATAATGCGCATTGTATTTGTGACCCAGTTTTCTTTCAGCAGATTCTATTTTTGGATAACAAATTTATGCCAGAATCCAGGAGAATTACCTTAAGTTGCGGTATTTGAATGTGCAAAGATTTGATCCTTCAGTATAATAAGACATCTATTTCAAGAGAAAATTATGTATTAGATATGCTGCTCTCCTCAAATTGATATCGTTTGGCATTGGTTTCTGGAAAAGCTGTACAATCTTTGGTGGAGACACATATTAGACTAGAAGAATGAGGTGCAAGACACATTTTTTGTGCAAACAATCTCAAATGAAAGACAAAGGCTTCAGTTGCCACATCACTTGAATAAAATCCTTTCTGCTAGCTGTGCCCAGGCATTGTATAGCGAAGCATAAATAATAATTGAAGTTCAACACATTTATTATTTAAAGAAAAGTAATATCTCGTCCACCATTTCCACCTGTTACCTTGGTTTATCCTCATAGTGTTTGCGTGAAACACTTGCAAAGGAGCAAAACATATGTTGCATTTCCTATTCCATGCTGCACATGTTCTTGAATATCTTGTTTAACACTACTCAATCCATTCATATGCTTTAAGTGGTTTTGGTTGCATTGGCAATGAGGTGAAAATATTGTGTAAATAACATGGAAGTATCTTCAAGACCGGGCACATTCGGGCACTTCACTAGCCTGTGCCTGTAGCTAGCAGGAGATGAGGGTGAAAAAACAAAAATGGGAAGGTATAAGAAAATGAAGAACTATGGATGAATTTAATGCTGATACGAACAACAGTGAATTATATTACTGTATACGCCTGCTCTGAATTGCCTCCCTTGTTGCACGACAGTAACTATGACGTAACGTAAGATTAGTTCTTGAAACTACGTGAAGTGAAACCTTGCCTATTAAAGCATGCAATATATAGGTTTTGTCACGACATTGACAGATATTTTCTAAGCAACATACTTTAAAAAAAAAAAAAAACAGTTGTATCGGCCCTGAGATTCTCAGAAATGTTGAGAGATTTTAAATGAAGTCATTGTTTTTCAGCTTAAGATTTCACTGAATCTTGCTTTTTGTATCATCTTCCATGTTTCTTAGATTATGGTTTCACAGCCATGTCCTTGCGAGTAAAGATTGTATGCACAAGTAAAATGGCAAAATTGTCCTGATGCCCTTGGTCTTGAATACATAAAACCGTAACTAGACAATAATTTGATCGAATGTTCATAAAGCAGCTGAGCGTCAGATATATCCTTTTCCAAGAAAGCAGGTTACAATGAGAAGTACCTACATGTATCTTACATGCTTCCAGTAACATGTAAATATTGTCTCCACTGTTGCAGATTCATTACGAAGTTTTAAATCATCATCATTGTTGAAATACATTTATGCATTGAAGTTTCTATTCTAGTTGGAAATCTACAGATTATTATTATGATTATTGAATTTGTGAATGAAAGTGCGTCTTAAAAATCATAACTGATTAGACCTTGTGTGCGATATGCAAACCTAGGGCTAAAAAAAATCTTAATTTTTATTAGGTACTGTGAACGTAATTGCACTAGAGCATTGGTAGACATCTGAATCTAGAAACTCCTACCACCATGGTTAGCCAGTCTTTTGTGTTGAAGAAGAAGTACTTGTACTCAAATATTGATTGATTTACTTGTTGTTTTTAGCTCACATGTACAAAAGACAGGCCTATGCCCCGAGCATCAGCTTTCAATAAACAGCATGAAAGCATTGTTAATGTAAATATTATGGGTGTTATCCTAAAATGTACTGCATCACCCTTTACTGAACGCAGAATTTGCCTACGTGTGATATACAACAATACAAGGTGAATGTCCCATTGTTGATGTCCAGTGTGCATATTGATTACTCTAAATTACAAAATCCACAGCTTGGCCTCTTGTGCATTTTAATCAGTGTTAAGGTAAATGTTACGAATGGTACCTCAGAAAGTACTGCAAGCCTTGAGCTGCGGTATTGCATACTTGTAAAGCACAGTAACACAAAAGGAATGTTCCATCGTTGATGCTGTGTGTTGAATTAATTGTCATAAATTAAAGGATTCACAATTTACATGTAGTGTAATGTGTATAATAGAATCAATGTTAAGGGATACTTAAAGCCATCCATGTGTGTTAATTGCTGTAAATTACCAAATTCATAACTTCACCTTTTGTGGAATAGAATCCATGTTAACGTAAATGTTTAAATACTTCTTGTGTTGAGGTGAAGGTTTGCATTCATGTGTCTCCTACAGACGAGTTCTTTGATAGCCTTGCTGGCTGTTAATGTGTGTCCATTATGGCAGCCAGGCCCTTCCAAGACAACCTTCATTAGCACCATTCTTTTTCTACCCACACAGTTCAAGTAGGCCTAGCTGCCTGAAAGTCTGCCTTGAGGTTCTCAGATGTCTTATAATATCACCAAGAATGAAGTGCTTCTGGCTATAGTGCGATTCACCTACTGTTAAATGATTTGCAGAAACATGCTGTACAATTTAGTCTGATACAATGTACATATTTGCTCTTTGGATTTCTGTTTGTTTGACAGATTCAAGGTCCGATATTATTAGTTTCAAGAATAACATTGTAAGAATCTGAATGAGTTAGGAAATGATGCAGTGGTATTACTGTGCAGTAACTTTTAAGGCTTCTGGAATCATCTTTAAGCAATCCTTAGTTGAGTGTATTCCAACAGAAAAGATAGCATAGGTTGGAAGGAATTTTTTTTTTTTGTAATGCAGGCTTATGAAAAGAACAGAAATTTAAAGAAATTCATATTTAATGAAATATAAAGAAGAAATATATGTCAAAATTTCAATCAGATATTTAGAGTAGAGCCCTTTTTTGCAGGACTGGTCACGTTATTCCCCAACAAATGTACATGTATGTTTAATGTTCTTTTGGCCTAGTTGGGTAAATTTCTCTTGATGGATCTGTCACATTTGGTGTACATACAACTGGAGATATGGATGTGGTTACTGTAGGGTAGGGGATATGTAATCAGTACCAAAATTGCATAGCTCTTCATTATCACACAATATCCAAATTATTTATTTATATATTTACGCACATAAAACTTTAAAACTGCCATCATTATTAATGTGTTCAGTGGGCATAAACCAACCAACCCTCCAAGACAGTGACCTTTTTGGCAGCCGATGCCTTGACTTGTTTGATGTGTTTGAAAATGGTGTGCTATGGAGAGGATGGTACTGCAGAGGAAATGGGGGCCAGTGGTCTATAGCTGCTTTCACTGTAGGTTTCCCAACACAGAAACAAAAATGCATCTTGGATGTGATGTGCTGCGGGTGGCGATGGTTGCTGTCATACAGTGAAATATTCTTAATAAATATATAAATTCCACTGCTCTGTAATGTCTGCCATCGCCATGTATGTGAAATACTCTTGAGTATGATGAGTGTAAAATTTCAGTCAAATAAATAAATAAAATTGATGCAGTGTGTACCTGCACATGATAATCTCTTAACTATTTCATGATAATGACCACTTTGCGGAATGGTAAAAACATAGCTGAATTATTCTTCATCACCAACAGACATGGTCATGTGAATCTTTGGTCTGAAGACTTTTTCAGACTGTAAGGTTTTAAGAAACTTTAAACCATCTGGTTTTATGCGAAAGATCATCAGAAGTGGACCAGTGTATATTTTTGCTTGTTAGAATTTCAGAATGTTTTTTAAACAGCTGTACTAGTTGGAACTGGTTCAGGCGGATGTAAGGGGGAAGGCAGTATGAAGTAGCTGACGTGATCATGCCTACTTCCTGGTTTGGTGTGTGGGATACTGAAAGTCTGCTGTTGAACCTGAAGTGACAGTGTTTGTGTGTCTAGTGTATTGTTGATTATTTGGTCTGTCGTGTAGATAAAATGTTCTCTTGGCTAATCAGATTTTAACATCAATGTTGCATGGATACATGTAGGATTATTGTGTTTTTCTGATAGCAGTATTTTGCGTAGTGTGCATGTTTATTGTATGCGTGAGGTTAATTTCTACAAAGCCTGCTCATTACATGTGTACTTCACTGGAAACAAATACCTGAGCTGTCACCTAATACCTAATATTTGTTTTTCAGGACTAGAAATCATAATCTATAAGCTACACAAGTGCTTTAGAATAGCATATGTTGAGAAGTTTACCTAGAAAACCATGTCATTTGCATTTTTTTTTTTTTGAAATCATAACCAAACTTTTTGTATTTGTAGGATATTTAAACTAATTGGGTTTTCTGGTTTATTTTTTTTTGTTTGTGTGTATTCTGGCTTATGTAATAGTTTGTATGACGCATTATGTCACATTATATCCTGTTTAGAGTTTCAAAAATACTTGCATATATGTAATATCATTGCTACATGTAGCTCTCTGTAACACACCAAGGCATCCATATATACTGTTCATGCATAACTGGAGTGTGAACGTTTGAAGGTCGGTGGAATAGTGAATTTATGAAGTTGCATCTACAGTAACAGGTTATTGTATTATTATTTTAATTTGCATTTGTTTCCATATGATGAATGATTGAATGGGCCAGTTTAACTGGGGCCTGTGCCAGGCACTCAGAAGGATGGTTTCTTGCCAGGACTCTACTTATCCTTGACCAGTAAAGTGACAGACACAAAAGCAGCTTTCACTGGTTTGTCTGTTGCTGTTAAAATCAGGATATTTTATTTTGTCAGGTTTCCAGGGATGAGAGTTTTCAGCTGATTGATTGTTAGGGAAATCTGGATTTCAGAGCATGTAGTCTTTGTAAATGAGCCAAAATGGCCAAAGCTAATTGTTTTTAATAATAGAGGTTAGCGGATGGTAGAACAACATTTCAGGTCATTTTGATGGAAAAGATTCTCTAGCCTGGGTACCAAATGGTGTGCAGTGGTTTGTAATGGGCATGACCTAGTATTCCCCATCCATTAACCCAAGCGATTCCATATTAAACCTATATTCTGAAGCATGCCTTGTTTTTGGGTGAGAACAGTAGTTTGGTTAAGCAGTTGGGGAGGCAGAATTAATGAGAATGATGACTGGTTATGTAATACAAAGCCCAGTCTGGCTTGATATTTTCTCATTTTTTGTCTACTCTTATCAGTCCTAAATGTAAAATTTATCACTTGCATATCCATGGGAACTTCTTGCATGTATGTATTTTGGTTAGAAAATTTGACACTGTAAATGTATGTAATTAATCTGCCACTATGAGTTTCAGTGAGTTTTGACTTGCATGTTCTGGTAACGAATGGGGTACTCAAAAATTCTGTACATCAGAATGAACAGTTACATCAACTGATTTTTGTGGAAAAGGTAGTACACTCTTCATTCCAGACTTTGACAAAATAAGGCCTGATTGAGTGCAAGTCAAAACCCCAATGATTCTACTCAAGGTGAAGGTTCTAACCTGTCCTTAGACAGGAATTTTGTAGATTTCTCCACTCTTTGTTTCACTATTTACGGGGACTTTGTGACTTTAAGTGACCAGTGCTCATGTACCTGTTGGGTAGTCTAATGTTTGTTGCAGACCAGATGTCCGCTCCATTGTGGTGGGTGTTGCATACGGGAAAGCTGTTCAGTAACTCACCAATGGTCAAAGGTTTAACTTTGAGCACTACAGTTTCCTCCACCCATACGGTCTTCGAATAAGTGAGAAATTATGGTGTATGGTGTTATACAACACTGGAATAAAAAATATTTTCAAGAGCTGTGTAAAACCCCAATCAAAATAAATGACTAATTAACAGAAAGCAAATTAATGTTGCTTTGTTGTAGAGCCCCCACCAGCACCCCTGGAGATGTGAGTTCCCCCTACAAGCGGCCTCACTCCTCCACCAGCCCCTCCAATGCGGGGCTGGCAAGGGCAGGGGTGTACTCCTACCCTCACGACCCCTCGAGCAGGTATGGGATGAGCCACCCCCAGACAGCTGCCTATGGAGTCTACAGGGAGCAGTACCAGGTGGGTAGGCTGGACACGCCATTTGTAAGGTCTCTTTTAATTATCTGCTTCTCTTGTCCCATGTGCATGTACAATTTTTGGATCACTAAACGTCCATTCTTTAACAACTGTGAAAGCCCAACTCAAGATTTTGGGTTTTAGAGCGGAAATGGAGGGTTGAGCGCACCACCTAGATGTGCGCAGTCATGTTAAGGGTGTATGGTGTTGAGGTTCACATAGGGAAGGTGTTTCTTTGAACTTTTTGAAAAGATCTCGATCAGCTGTTCACGCCACTTAATGCAGTGTTACGTTTGACTTAACGATGTGCACATTGAGTCGTATTACATTTTGTAAATCTTCCTTTGTATTATTTTAAAAAGTCAGATTTCATTCATCTGGAATTGGAGTACATTTAACTTTTCGTAACTAAGCACACATATTTGCAAGCGGATTGGAGAATTTTTTTGGTTCCGTTGTTAAAACTGTCAAACTAAAGTTTTTAGATGAAGCTGAAAGTCACTGCTTTACAGTTGTTTATATATATTGTATATGTATATGAGATGAATGGTAACCCATGTGTATTGAATGACATGTGCCAGTTGTATAGATCTGTTTGTAGCTAAACTTCTATATATTTATTTAGGGTTCCTGTGCTCAGATGGCTTGAGCTTGCTACGATTGAGGCTGAGGCCATGTGTTCAAATCCAGTTCTTGCTGTTTCGGGTGTAATTTCATCAGAAGCTTTTTCATATGTATACATATGTATGAATGTATGTATGTATGTATTTGATGAAGCTGTGTTTATGGATTGACAGGCTGAACAGAGGCGGGACTATCGTGACCATTATCGTGATGGGGATTATGGTCAGATCCGGCGACGTCCCACACTGCTGCAGCCCTCACATATGGAGCATGACAGGTAAAGGAGACTGCTACTTTTTGACGCAACAGAGTATAATCTTAACAGTGTATACAGAAATTATGCCCAAATGCTCACAAAACACAAAAAAGTTGGAAAGATATAAAAACAGTTGTTATCTTCTGAAGCTGTCATTCATGTTTCTAGGGGAGGCGACCAGTATGGCTACCACGACATGGGCTCGGCCCATGGTCACCTGGACTCCGCCCCTCACTTGCCCAAACGAGCGCGTGTGGACAGGCCTGACCTGTCACAGCCGCTAAGGATTGACATCAGAGAACCGGAGATAAAAAGGGTATGTTCTGGAACTTAAAGTTTTTCAAAGTCACAATTTTTAGTCAAAGTCTTTTCTTAGTTTCGATTATTTGATCATAGTTGCAAAGAGAAAAAAAAATAATAAATTCAAATTTAGAAATATCTTTTTATATTTCAGTTGATAATTTCAGGATATCAAATGCGGCAGTGTAATGAAAATAATAATGTTAGAAACTGCTGAGTTTAAGATGTTGATCTGGGTCAACTACATGCAAATAATTTTAAAAAATAGAACAAAAAAAGCATGTAAATCGTCATTACAGCATTTGACTACATTTCACAGAGATCATTTCTGAAGACTAACTGTTTTCTGAAGAGTAGTCTCCCTTGTTTCCCCACAGGAGCCAGCATACAACCCCCAGGTAGAAGCAATATCTCCAACACTCCCTTCAGAGGAGACAAGCTCGAGTCGAGAAAACATACTCCAGTCTATCTCCAAGGTGGACAGGGAAATTGCCAAAGTTGACGATAAAATCCGAAAGCTCAGGACAAAGCAGGTTTGTTAATGAAAATGGATTGACAGTACCCTTACAGCTTTGTTCAGATTTTGTTTGAATCAAGGGTTTATATAAATTTCTTTGTTACATTTGTTAGAGTTTGCACTTATGGAACAATGAGAAATTTAATTGCTGAATCTGTTGAGGTTGGAATGTAATCCAAGCTTTGACGATTGTGAACATCCTATGTTTTTTTCCTTGATGATCCTGGAAAAGATTCTGCATGTCGTAAGTGGGGCATGACCAAAGTCACAATTCTTGAAATACCTAACCGTGGCCATGATTTGACGGCAATATTGCCAAAGTGGCATTAAGCCATAATCATTCATTCATACTTCAGCCGCATGTTTTGTGTTTGACAGCGCGAGTTGGAAGAAGCTGCGGTTAAGCCCCCAGAAGAGAAACCAGCCAGTCCCAAGCCACCTGTGCCAGACTCCAAACTCCAGAGCATACCACAGATTATATATGCTGAGAATAGGGTTAGTATTTTCAAGGCCTAATGACCAAGTTGAAATTAGCACATGACAACATGCCCAAGGCACCTTCAGTTTCTTTCTGGGCAAGTGGCTTTAGCTATCATGGTTGCCCATGAGCATTTGAGAGTTTTCAGTGGTTGCCTCTCAGGTCAAAAAGTGTGATTTTGACCTTTGAAGTTTAGTTTCATACATGAGTGACTTATCACACATGAGTGATTTATTGCTGGGCACTCTGGTTTCCTCCTCCATTAAACTGACAGCCGTCATGTAAGTGATAAATTCTTGAGTGTGACATGCAGCACTATCAGAGGAATAATTAAGCTAATTAAAGAGTCAATATTTATGAATTACAAATGGTTGTGTCCAAATGGTCTCATGTACTTTGCCACTTGGAGACTCTAGTCATTATACCATAGATTTAAAAGCTGCAACTTCAGTAATTTTTCTGAATTACCTTTCTGTGCTCAACCTGAAAACAGACCATGAGCAGGCCAACCCAGTGTCAGTATACTGTGTTTCACATATTCTTTAGCAGATTATTTTAGCCATTATTCTTGAGAACAGCAGGAAACTCCAGTCAAATACATGAATGAATTTATAGTCATGAAGTATGGCACATTTGAGTTGATGGTGGAGGTGTCTAGCAAATGTAGAGTAGAAACTATCGTTAGGTTTTTCTGTCTTGATTATACTGAGGCCACATTTTCTATTTGCAGAAAAAAGCTGATGATGCTCACAACTTGCTCTCCAAGCTGGGCCAAAGTATAGAACTGGTGAGTGGTGAATGGTGTATAATTTATGTCATAGAAGATTAATATATATTACGTCTTAATTTTTCATGGCTTCAAATGGTTGGTTTAGATAAAAACCCTTAGATGTTTTTGAGATCCAGACTGTAGAGCTATGTCCCTTTATTT
The DNA here is from genome assembly GCF_032854445.1 of Liolophura sinensis. Classification (NCBI taxonomy): domain Eukaryota; kingdom Metazoa; phylum Mollusca; class Polyplacophora; order Chitonida; family Chitonidae; genus Liolophura; species Liolophura sinensis. The sequence goes on along the minus strand of NC_088304.1, from coordinate 9,916,298 downwards.
CCACGGTTTCTACAGGTTTATTCTAGTCAAGAACATCATCAGATTTGGTTAGATTATAGTAGCAGTCAGAATACTTTGTGCGTTGTGTTGGAGGACATGGTTGCACATAATCACATTTACTGATTTTTGTTTTTCAGCCACTGTATAACCAGCCTTCAGACACTATAGTGTACCATGAAAACAAGAGGAAGTAAGTACTTTGAAGTTTTTCCTTCAATCCGATTATGAAGTTAGATATGTTCGCTAATCTAAGGACATGCAGATTTGTTTTTCTGGACCATGAAAACCAGAGAAAGTAAGCACTTTGCAGTTCATCTTCAGTCCGATTATCTCGCCACAATAGGGTTGAACTATTGCCCAGTGCTCAAAATTAGAATAGGTGGGTCCGTGGTGAGTGAAAATAGCCGTCGGGCTAGTATGATTTTGAAACCACTTGTCTGCTTTGACTAGTAAAAATTATGGTAGACAAAATTGTGGAGATGAAACGTTCGTAAAACTATAATGGAATACTTCCAATGCGTCCTATTTTTTAGAGAGCTAAACGAAAAAGATTCTGTTCAATGGTGTTGGATGAAAACACGCACATTTGTACCTTTCCATCAAACTAGCATATAAGGTACATCATAGAAAGGTACGAGTCTAGGTAAGAGCTGCGCAGAACACGATGTCATAGCAACTGCCTCCATGTTTGTCCGTGGCCAGCACCATTTGTAAAGGATGAATTAAGTTGGATAAAGTTGAATTTCGCTGTGTGGCGGTTTATTCATGTGGCGGAACCGCCAAAGAAAAAGAGTTGAGGGGTACTGACTTCTCAAGGTGGCTACCAGGATTCACAACATACATTTGCTTAGTAGGCCTATCGTCAGTTTGTCTTACATTTTATTCAATGAAATCTCATTGAAAAAATAAAGTGTAATACATTTTAGCCAGGTGATATTTTAACAGTATGTACACAGGGCCTAATCCAGCCCTAATTGGACACTGCCGTTCCCTTGAAGTGCCCTTTGCTTCAAAAAAAAAAAAAGAAAAAAAAAACAGCCCGAATTCATTATAAGACTCGGATTATCTACTTAGTCGCTAGACTTCGACTAGCCATTCGCCAAATTAATTTTTGCGAATACAATTTCTGTGTGGCGAAAGCAAATTGGCGTCCCTTCGCCAAGTGGCGAAAGCAATGAATGCCCTTGAACTTCAGTTGTTCAGATTTAAAGTTCGTAAATTTACTCAAATTTAATGTTGGATCCAGAATCAAGAAGGAATATGTGACAGTGTGATAGAACTTGGTTATGAAAATGACAATGAGTTTTTAAAGAGCATTTAAAATCAGAAATGTATGCCCTGAAGCAGGTGACAAAAATTTGACTCGTGATAATTCAATTAGCATTCAAATTATGCAGGCCTGGATTTACTTTTTAAAAAAAACATCGACCGACCGACTTGACTTCAAAAAACAGGGTCTGTTACCCACAACAAACAACCTTTTAATGATGGCCTGGGGTAGCTATGATGCAGTGTGATGATCAGATGCACGTCATCTGAGATGGCAGAGTTCTCCACATATCAGTAAACACAAGCCATCCTCAGACTGAATTTTCAGGCTAGGTACATGTTGTGGTGTGCACGTTGGGTGGAGGTCAACCGTAGGAACCGAGGCCCTTAAAAATGTGAGAATCGAAATATTCAACAATGAGGTGCCCTTCCCCGGTGATTTCCACCCCTGCCCTTCTGAGGCCAGACTAGGCCCTGGTACATGCAACTTTTGCTATATGTGTTGATTTGAAGTATCACTGTTAAGTGTAAAATGGTAATGAATATCTATATTTTGGTCCTCCTGAAAATTGATGAGGTAATTGAACACAACATGTACCAGTTGAGTAGGCCTGGTGTTGATTAATATTTAAGGAAATTTCATACTAACTTGACCATGTGAATTGTCTCTGGTAAATGAGAGAATTTTATTAGTGATGCCCTATTTCTTTTAATATTAGTCCTGCTGAAAGCAAATATAACATTTATCTCCCAGTGTTTTGAAAAAGTAAAGACATGGATATGTCGGTCATAAAATGATCTAACCATGGGAGAAAAAAGAAACTTTTTATCTCTGTTAAAATTGCACGTATATGCGAGGGCAGATCAGGTGTCCGAAATATTAGGGTACACACAGAAGATCCCACCACAAAAGACAACAAAATGTCACTGTCAGTTACTGTGAACTTTCAATATGTTTCGACCTGTAGCATTAACACTAAAGTATTTGATTCACAAGGTGCTATAAGGGGTGTCTCGTGAATGAGTTCATGTGAAACTGTATTTACCGACTTGCAACGTTAGAAGGAAATGACCTTATTTATGGTACATTTATTTGGTGGCTCCACTAGGATCTCGCTCCATTCTTATTGTGTGTTAACTGAAGTTCCAGAAGTTTTGAGGGCTGGTAATATCTGAAGACCTCTTGCCCTACCTGGCTAGTGAGTTGAAACCCTTAAATTCAAGCCTTGTTGCCGATTTGGCGTTAAGCCATAATCATTCATTCAATCCGATTATGAAGTTCAGATGTATGCACTAATCTAACCATGTTCAGATTTGTTAGATGAAATGTCGTTCTGTCCTCAAAAAAATTGCTTTGTAAACTTGTCTCTGGTTTTGTTGCTTTCTGTATTTTTGTCCAAAAACAAAATTAATAGCCTGTGTGTTTTGTTTTCCAGGTACCTTTTATTTAAGCGGAGATTGGTTCTACATTTTAAGAGAAAACACCATGCCAGAAAAATCAGAGTGAGAATCGGGGGATTTCTGTATGATTTATGATATCTTCCTGTAATAGGTTTTCAGCACTGCACTGTAGGCGGTACATACATATCAATTCATTAAGAGATACATATGAATGGATTATTTTCTTGAATAATTCTATAAATACTCTCTAATGGATATTTCCCCTTGTGATATTTACAATTACTCTGAGTTAATATATGAAAAAAGAGGTTTGTTAGGCACCAGGTGAGATTGAGTAATCTCCCCTGGGACCTGTTCTCTTTACCCCAGCAACATATGTGACAATCCTGAGTTTAAAAATATTGAAGACAGAGTAAAACAGCAAGCACTGATGAGTCAAAATAAATAATGGAGTTACTGTAAATCTCCAACCTTTTCAATCACTAAAATGCTTTTTTCTGTGGAATTTATGCGTACGATTATTATGAAACACATTATACAATTATTTGTGTCATTGAAGATGCAAGCTTCATAAAACTTTGCAAATTATTTCTTTACACCTAGTAGTCCTCTCAGAATGTTTCAAAATATTGGCTGCAGAGGCAGTTGAAAAGGTTGAAGAGTTGGGGTGTACATCAAATTTTCTACAGTAATGAAGTCACAATGAGCACTGAATGACAGACCCACTCTAATTACTGATTACTCTAATTGCCATATCTGTAAAAGAAAATAACATCCCAAAATAGTTAAATTTTGCTTGTGGGCCCATTTGCTGTGTCCTGTAACACGGACTGATGTGTTATCACCGTTTTTGAACCTGTCAAAGGGGTTTGAGGATCAGATGTTTAAGGTCCTAAATGGTAAAATGTTCATTTTTGTATCATTTGCATATATAGAAATGGTGAAACAGTCAGCATTGTGAAACAAAAATGTGTCTAAAGTATTCATCTTATGTTCTCCCCTGTATCTTCACCGATAAAAAGATCTCCACCGATAAAAAGACCTCGGAATATTGCTTTAAAAAAGTTTTACATTGGGTTTAATGAAAGAAATTTGGTTATTGTGATTGTGTATGACTGGCTTATTTCAGGATCGCTATCTCACCCAGCGCTATGACCAGCTCATGCAAGTCTGGATCAAGAAAACAGAGAAGATTGAAAATGGGGCAAAGAGGAAGTAAGTTATTTGCCCTTGTTTGTTCAGAAACAGGAATCAGAAAGGACTTGAGTAAAGGACTTAGTGCAAAGTAGAAATGAATTGTTTTTTTTCCAAATGCCGTGTTTCCCTGGGTGCGAATTGTCACGTTGACCTACATGTACTTGTCGAAAGAAGTCGTGTTTTCTTCAGTTTTGATTTAATCATGCCAAAAACTTGTGATATGTGTTTATTTTATGCAATTGTTTCTATTCAGGCATACTTGATTGTGTCATTAATTTTAATGTTTAAGACTGAGAGAAATTTATGAACGCTTAATTTTCTGTTAACAGTCTCAAATCTTAATGATCTGTAAGTAGGCTCTCTCGTGTGTTCCTGTCCTAATGTAGTTCACTCAATCGGCTTTCAGACTTTCCACTACCAAGGAGACATCGTAATCATGGTGATAACTGAACAAGATGATATGATCAAATAATGCTTTTGCCGACACGAATCCCAAGCTAACAAACTACTGGTGCATTTTTTCCTTTCAGAGCCAAAGACACCAGAATGCGTGAATTTTATGAGAAAATTTTCCCAGAGATTAAGAAGAATCGCGAAGATAAGGAAAGATATCCGAGGTATGTTTACATGCATTATACAGCTTCAGGTTGCTAGCCGGCCAATATCATACAGCTGAAGTTTAGCACTTTCAAATGACACATCTTAACTTAATTCTGACTAATTCATTTAGTTGAGATATTTCTTTGAAGTTTGGTTAATTTCTTGTTAGGAAAACTGAAGTGTCATTTTAAAGCCTTTATGTGCTTTTGGAAGTGCATTTTTACATGCCAAACCTAAAGTGAAATAAAAGCTCCTGCTGGCTTCCTCTGTGGCCATACGTGGGAAAGTCAGGCAGCAACCTGCAGATGGTCGTGGGTTCCCCCCTGGACTCTGCCTGGTTTCGACCCACCATAATGCTGGCCGCCATCATATAAGTGAAATATTCTTGAGTACGGCATAAATAGAAATCATGTAAATAAAGAAATAAATAAAGTGAAATACAGTATGTATTACACAATTTAAACTTGTGAACTGGTGTCATCGCTAAATTCTGATGTATCCATCAAATGATTTCTTCATGAAGACAGCAACCTGTAGACCAATGTCGTGTTGAAATTCGGCACCTGTGAGCTCAGGCAGATAAACAATGACAGTCATGAAGTGAAATATTTTTTATTGTATAGCAAGACACAAATTAAGCAGGTTTGTTCAATGGCTCCTTTAATCCAAACCTTACTTTCATTCTTTTGTAAAACACAAATTAAATACTGTAATTCATCAACCTTTTCGACCTCTTAACGCATTTTTTTCAGTGGAATTTTTGCATAGTTATTATGAAAATGATGCAAAACTAGATCTGTGTGCGTCACTAAAGATGCCTAAAGCTGTGCAAATTATTTTTGTATACATCATAGTTGTCTCAGAATGTTTCCAACTGCTGGTTGCAGAGGTGACTGAAGAATTACAGTAAGTTTCATAGTTTTACAGACAAAGACATTCAGAGCTGTCTTGTGACACGTTTGTTAAACGACAGTCTTGATCCAAACCTTGATTGGTTATACCCCTTGTCAGGTTCAATGTGCCCAATCGGATTGGCTCTCGCAGCAGCATTGCTGGTTACGCTCGCAGTGAGGCCGAGGTAGAGCAGATTATGGACGGATTACATGAACAGGAGGTGAGTATAAGCTTAAGGCTGTTTTTGTTTTCTCTTTCATTACTGAAGCATCTATTGTTACAGTGCGTTCTCTGTACGTTGCAGTCCAGCTCATACTGGCGTCCTCTCTGGTCATACATGGGAAGGTTTGCCAACACTTTCCTGTTTACTCCTACCTCAATGCTGGTCGTCGTGGTGTAAGTGAAATATTCTTGAGTATGGCGTAAAACATAAATCAAATAAATAAATGAAAATCAAACATTTGACTGCCATTTGTTCAGTGGGAAGAAAATGTTTCATGTTAGGTTTCAGGGGTTTCCCCGATGATGGTAGCATAATTGTTAGCTTTGAAATTTTCCGCTAAAAATTAAAATGAATTCACCTTTGCTCTGAATCCTGGTAATGTTGTAACCCTCGTAACAGGAGGAGGACAAGAAAATGCGGAGCTACGCGGTTATCCCACCAATGATGATGGATGCTCGGCAACGAGCTTTGCGCTTCATCAACTACAACGGACTAATCGAAGATCCCATGCAGGACTTTGAAGAAGCCAAACATTATAATATATGGACAGTGTCCGAAAAGCAGATTTTCAGGGAAAAGTATCTCCAGCAGCCTAAAAACTTTGCATTGATAGCGTCATGTTTAGAAAGAAAGGTAAGTCTGATCTATACAGGTGGTAGCAATGATTTCAGTTTTGTGTGCCAAGGTACAAGATTTAACTGCTGTGCATGCAGGGATAAATTTCAGAAATTTTCTACTTTAAATTAATCAGCATATTTACACACACTGAAGATTTGTTATAAAAATTTGGCTCTGGTCAGTAGCATTATAAGATTCCTGACAAAAGTCTGTGGTTTACTCTGAACAGCATTTTTTCCAAGCTATAAACCCATCAGAGCCATTACCCAAGTGTAAAAACCTTGTGAACAAGGTTAAACACCAGTCAAATAAATTAGTGAATACATCACAAGGGAAAGCAGTAAGGAGTCTGTATGAATTTTCAGAGTGTGGCTGACTGTGTCCAGTTTTACTACCTGACCAAGAAAAAGGAGAATTACATGTACAAACAGATGTTGCGCAAGCAAAGCGTGAAGAAAAGACGACAGCTTCAGAAACAGGTTTGGGGCATATGTAACATTTTTATCATCATTTTCCGTGGGAAGGTCTGCCAGCAACCTGCTCTGACCAGTTTCCTCCCACCATAATGCTGGCTGTCGTCCTATGAGTGAGTAGTATATTCTTGAGTACGGCGTAAAACACCAATCAAATAAATAAATAAATAAATATCATCATTTTCTGTTTTTCTCTCAATCCCAGCAAAGTAGCCTTTAAAACCAAATTGTATACATCATCTTTTCACTTATTTACTACATTATCTATATTATAAGATTCATGAAATAGCACCATGAAAATACAAATTAAAAGCCTTAATGGAAGATATGCGAAGCTCATGCACTTCTGTTTCAATGAAAGTCAATGAAAGTTGACCTGTCTACACTTTATCTTCTAAAGTATTATTATGAGATGTGTTTCTTCAACCTTTGCGGACCGCTTTGGTGGCCTAATGGCTAGAGCATCTGCTTTGAGGTTGGGAGACCCATGATCAAACCTGGGTCAGGTCATACTAAAGATACCTGTTGCTGCCTCTCTTGATGCTCAGCACTGAGAGCTCAGGGCAAGGAGACAGGAGTGGTTGGCCCTGTGTCCGTACAGTATATGACTGGGTGGAGTGTCATGTCTGGTGTCTTGGGCATAATACTTCAGTGGCGGCAGCTCTTTAGTCACATGGACTTGCCACAAGGAGACACAGTATATGTACACACACCTGATGACTCCTCATCGTCATGTGACTGAAAAGTTGTTAAGTACGATGTTAAACCCCAAGCCCCATTAAACCCTGTTCATTCAACCTTTTCGCATGTTGGCTAGGTGATTATTCAAGCATATTTTGATGACATGTGGACAGATAAAACTGTACTTTTTGTGATGTCCTGGAATTGGCCAGTCCAGCAGATGTAGTTTTGTTTTCAAAATCAAATTAAAAACATGCATAAATTGCACTGAATGTTGCTCCTTTATGTACAAAAAGGTTGAGGAATTAGGGTAGCTTCAACCACACAATTTGATGCCAAAAGTAAGGTTGATGTAACTGTTGAAATATAACAATTACAATAAAAAAAATACAAGGGCTGGTTGGATAGTTTTTTAACCTGTGGTAGATTATCATTTCTGACCAGTTTGGTCACTGTGATTCCCAGTCCAGCTCATGCTGTCTTCCTCTCTGGCTGTAGGTGGTAAGGTCTGTCAGAAACCTGCAGATGGTTGTGGGTTAGAGCCCGGTTTCTGCCCACCATAATTCTGGCCCCCGTGGTATAGGTGAAATATTCTTGAGTTAAACACCAGTCAAATAAGTAAATAATTTCCTGAGGTCTGAGTGATAACTTTTGGCTGTGTCTTTCACAGATGAGAGCTCAGGAAGAACATAAAGAGAATGTCTCCTCTCAGATGGAGGACTCCAGTACACAGTAAGTATAGGTTATTGGCTTGTATGGCTCTGTGTGGATGAGTGCCAGTGCCATTGGAAGTCACTTGCGAGTCGTTATCCTGAAGTGCCCGAAGACCACACCGACGTTTTCCATTCAGTTGTTTGTGAAAGCAATAGAGGGGCTTCCTTAGGGTTTTTATGTAACCGTTCTGGGTTATGTTGCTTCCAACAGACCAAGCAGCGGAATGCTAGAAAGGCGTTTGGCGTCCAAGCATTAATCATAGATTAGGCCATGACAATCATTAAATAAATGATTAAGGACCTTTTGCTCGGCAGTGGCACGTTGGCAGTACAGTGTAGAAGGGGAGAAGTAGCAAATGGCCTTATACCTTAGCTTGCTGCTTGGTCATGCAATACCTGGTAGGATAGAAACCAGGTCTCGATTGCCAAAGTTGGCCTTGTTACTGCTTGGCAGTAATACAGGAGGATGGAAAGCTGAGGACATTTGACATCATTTCATGTAAGGATCCAGATACAAGGATATTTGATACAGTGTTGTGTAACGTTTCATTATCCGAGGATATTTGATACGATGTTGTGTAATATTTCATTGTCAAGGATATTTATTATGATGTCTTGTAATGTTTCAGTAGGATAGGAGGATATTTGTCATGATGATGTGTAATTTTTCATTATTCGAGGATATTTGCCATGATGATGTGTAATTTTTCAGTATCTGAGGATATTTGCCATGATGATGTGTAATTTTTCAGTATCCGAGGATATTTGCCATGATGATGTGTAATTTTTCAGTATCTGAGGTTATTTGCCATGATGATGTGTAATTTTTCAGTAGCCGAGGATATTTGCCATGATGATGTGTAATTTTTCGATATACTAGGTTGTTTGTTACAATCTTATGTGGCGTTTCAGTATTTGAGGATGTTTGTTACTATGTTGTGTATTTTTTCAGTATCCGGGTAAAAGAAGAGGAGGTGTCATCGGATGAAAATGAATTATCTATAGCTACAGGTAATGACGGAGAAGGTAAGACTTACCTGCGAGATGAAAGATCAAAACTTACGCTAGACATGCCTGTTTTTAGCGTTAGAACATTTTGTAACCAAAACTTCTGTGAAATTCTGTGAAAAGAATCTGAGAGAATCATTGTTGATTCTGAAGTGTTCAGAAGTGTTGTTGAATGCAGTAAAGAACTTTCTCATGGATAATGTGCTGAGTATTTGTGATTGCAGGCTTTATTACATGATCTCAACTTGTTTTTAACTGAAGGTAACGAAAAACGGGCATGCAGCAGCAGGACGTATTTCTCATGTATGTTAAAGGAGGAGAAAACTTAAAAGAATGACACTATAGGCTGAAAAAAGCACATTTTTTTCTATCTGGTGGTGCCTGCTGCATAATTTTGCAGTTTTTCCTCGGCATACACGTAAAACCTGAAAACGGTCCATCGCGTCCTCCATCTTTAACACCCTGTAATTTATGCTGGGGGTGTGTTGCCTCTCAGCCAATGAGAGTTGTTAGAACAGCTGGCTTGTTTGTGTAAACTCGGAACCTACATCCAACATTCCAGTTTCCCGATGGTCAAGCGGAAAACGAACTGCACTGTTTGCTACCTTCTGGGAAGAAAAGTTCTACCGGAAATGTACGAACTGCACTTTGGCGGTTTCCAACGGCAATTCTCCTCATAACACAGAAGACTTCAGGACTAGTTCTTAGGCAAAATGGAGCAGATTTTGGCGCTGATTTTATTTATAATTTTTGGCATGCACTTGTGAGGAAATACATACTCTTTCCAGTGGTATTTGTTTGATATTTAAATTTTCTTCTCCTTTAAGCAGAAGATGATTTAATAAAAAATAACTTTCTTTTCCCTTGTTTTTCTGTCATCAAATTCATATATGGTCTGAAAATGTGGCTGATGTCAGTGGTCATCAGTTGAATGCAAAAAATGTAAAAATATGAAAATAAATATAAACCTAAGGCTTCTGACATCCAAAACAATTGAAGAATTACTGTGTGTCAGCCTTGTTGGTGCCTCACTTGACGCCCAGCACTGAGAGATTACAGCAAGGAAACAGGGCTGGTTAGCCCAGTGTCCGTATAAGGTTAATGGGTAGAGTGTCATGTCTGGTGTTCTTAGCACTAAACTTCAGTGATGGCAGCGCTTTGGCGACATGCACTCTCCATGCCACTAGAAGATACAGTATGTGTACACACGCATTTTGACTCCTCGTCATCATATGGCTGAAAAATTGTGAAGTTCCACATAAAAGTTTAAGCATACATACATATTGTGTGTCAGTATTTACCCACAACAACGTCCCTGTCTTAAGATCACTGCTGCTGTGTTACAGGAGGGGTTCACCATTGTGCTGTGTGTAAGGTTCAGTTAGAGCATTATGGGATGAGTCGACCTCTGACCCGCAGCAACTGCGAGCTGTATGGACTCAACGAGGCAGACCTTAAGCCAGAGATGCGGGTGTGCAGCAGCTGTCGGTGTCGATCAGTCAGGCGTAGATATACACAGTGAGTATTTTGGGGATCTAGAAGCAAAGTGGACAAAGAGTCCTATCATGGCATTTCTGAAATGGTGAAAATTGTCACAGATTTACCAATGCAGTTCCAGTTTTAGAGTGTACTTAAGCTGCATGATACGAAATGTTCAGCTCATCAATTTTCTCCATCATTTGAGAACTCTAAATTATTTTTTGTGAAACTTTTTTCATACGCTTATGTTATAATTAATGTGATCAGAAATAGTTGCCTAACATTTTTGACATGTCACAGGATACAGTTGGACTTTTTCTACCTTTGTTAATAAAAAAGTTCCCACTCCAAACTCCCCTAGTACGCTGTACAGTTAGACTCCTTTTAAACCCATGTGTTTTAGTTTTTCTTGTAATTTGACCAAATGTCATGGGAAATTTATGAGGTACAGTAACTATGCCTTAAGGATCATACAGTGCCATTACTGTCCGGTTAAAGTCAGGTAAAAAATGTGGAATTATGACAGAAGCCCGGAAAAAATAGGGGAAAACAGTGAAACAGCCCAAAAAGGTACTTGTTGACCAACAAATAAGATTTAGGAAAATAGCAGTAAAACTTGAAATAATGTTTATAAGCTAGTCAGAAAAGGCACTCATTATGATGAAGAGTTTCAGTGAAAAATATGGTTCAGACCAAATCAAATTATGGAGTAAGATTTAATTATGATTGAAAGTTTTGAATGAAATACATGCTGCTCTTTAAGACTGATAAATGTGTGCATAAAAAAAACAACAATGCTGTAATCATTTGTTTAATTTACGTCTTCAGCTGTCCAATCGTCACTTGTAAAACTCCTAAGAGAAAGGTGAAGAGGTTACGACCTTTACCAGCGAAATGGGCGGAGCTTCCAAAGGAACTGAAGGATTCCATTGTCAAGGAGATGCGTAAGTTATTGATATTTAGCTATGTGTGAAGGAGGAAAATTAAGGTGACTTATTGTTGAATGGGCGTGTTAATTTGTTAAAATTTTAAAGCAGATAAAAATATGTTGTGAAAAGAAACATGCATTAAACAGGAAGAGCTAAAAGTTTCATTAGTTTTGTCTTTGTATTTTGAAAAAGACAAGTATTTCTTTATTTAATTTTTTCAGTTATAGGTGTAGTTTATGTTGAAAGTATTTGAAGTACTGCCAATTTATACAGACAGAATAAATCTGTTTTAAGTGCCTGACAAGGGTAATATATTAAGGTTGAAAATGTCATCAAGTTGTTGAAATTAATCAACAAAATTTTTTTTTTTTTATGAGCCTATGGGTGAGAATGGCCAGAGGCCCATTAAAGAGGCATGAAAAAATGTGAAGAAATAGCCAGAGGCCCATTAAAGAGGCATGAAAAAATGTGAAGAAATAGCCAGAGGCCCATTAAAGAGGCGTGAAAAAATGTGAAGAAATAGCCAGAGGCCCATTAAAGAGGCATGAAAAAATGTGAAGAAATAGCCAGAGGCCCATTAAAGAGGCATGAAAAAATGTGAAGAAATAGCCAGAGGCCCATTAAAGAGGCATGAAAAAATGTGAAGAAATAGCCGGAAGTAGTTTCGCCCAAGCTCGCCGTGTTGGCGCATTCATGAAATAGACCATAACACAAAAATGTGTTATGGTCAAATATTAGCTTCCTTTCATAATGTTTAATTGTTTTGTTGGGATTTATATGCTATGATTATGCATTGAACAAAAAATTATGTTTGGAGCTGTGCTTTCATTTATTATTCATTTAGTTTCGTGGAACAAAAGGTTATTGAGGGCATTTGCACTATTTTGAGGATCGTGGCGGTAAATGTCCAATACCAGTCGGTACCTTGATGGCCTATGATAGCGTATGTAGCGAAAAGATTTACAACATCTAAGGTAGCCTACCTTCATGTATGTTCGAGCTAATAATAATATTTAGGCCTACCTTATGGCAATGAACTGCTATCTTAGCCTGAGTCACCAAAATTTTGAAAATAAAGAATGTGGAAGTTATCAGACAGTCGGTATGCTTACGGAATACGCATGATGATTTGTGTGTGTGCTATAGTGTACATGCGAGATTTAAAGCAAACGGTTCTGTCAAAATTAAAAGTAGATCTCCATAGTAGCTTCCATGTGCGCACTCTCCAGGACATCTTAGTTTTCGTAAGCTGTAGGTTACAGCAGAGGTTCATGCACCACTGCCTGCAGTCAAGGAGAAGGACTACTGTGATATTTGTATTTGGCATTCTCTAGTGTGTGCCTTGAAGAAGATGTAGAAAGAGCTAAAAACTGGTCGTTTGGTTTTGCTGTACAGCAAGTTCTGCAACTGCACTGCATTAAATCATCCTAAGAGAAGACCAATGAATTGTACAAGACAAGAAAAATAATAATAGAAGAAGAGCAATAGACCCATTTTACAGCCCTTGGGCTCTAGTTGAGTTTTGGCTATTCTTGAGGATATCACTTGGATATTGATTCTGTAGTTTGGATTTATTGGATGTGGAATTGACCATTAATGTGGTAGATTGATGATCATGTTTGAAAGTTTGAGACGTGAACTACTAGTACAAATTTGTGTTCACTTTGGTGTTTGTTTAGAGATCACAGATGACATCACCAAGTGTTGTTCAGCCTGTTTTAATCGGATTGCACGTCGTCTAGGCACCAATCCCCAGACCAATGAGCCCCTCGTCCCTCTGGTGCCAGAAAACAATGAAGGTGAGTTGAAAGAACAAGCTTGGTACATACAGTTGCTCAAAACTAACTTTAAGAGTTACACCGGTGTCAAGATATCTGTGCCTTAAAAGCAAGGCGAAATAATTTCTTAAAACGTACAAAAATTACACTGTATTAAACTCACTACTCTCAGAGGTTTGTAGGGAAAATATGGAAACGACAACTTTTCTGTCCAATTTTGCTTGGTGTGATGTCACATGGCTTCACTCATCACTGATGTATGGCCACAACTGGAGGCTTTGTTCTCAAATGCAGGTGACATCAATACAGTATAATTGACATACTTGACCTCTTAACTGCCTGATTCAACACCAGGAAAATTTTATGGAAACTACTGAAGATTATGTTTTTTGAGAACTTTTTAGTGGTAGGAGTTAAATAGTGTTCTTGTGAATCCTTTTGAATCATGGTGCTAGCTCTGTTTCATAGGATGTCTATCATATCATTGTAATATTTCCACGGGGCCTCTTTGATTGAGGTGGTCAGTGTGCCTTTGCGCAACAGTGACACAGGAGCCTCTTTAAGGTGGTCTCTGTGAGTTCAAGTCCAGCTCCTGCTGGCTTCCTCTCCAGCCGTACATGGGAAGGTCTACCAACAATGGGTGTGGGTTTCCACCAGCTTTCCTCTCACTATAATGCTGGCCGCTGTTGCAGAAGTGAAATATATTTGAGTACGGCATAAAACACAAATAAATAAAATAAATCAATATTTCAACCCAGTTTTAGTGGGAACTTAAAAAGCACTTAAGGAGGTACTAGTAAATGAGAATGTAAGAATGAAATGGATAAGGGTGTACTCATAAATAGGTTGGAATTACCCTCAGTAATATTTAGAAGGTACGACACAATTTTCTTGTCATGTTCGCCTTTTGTTGTGTACATGTTGACATTTTGAGAAAAATCAAAACTAGCTTCAACATGTAAATCTGAAGGTTAAGAACAAAGTCCAGAGAATGGGACTGGGTATGCCCTCTGAGACCTTTGCATCTGTCCCCCCGGGATTGTAACTGTGCATAATGAAAACAAAACTGGAAACTTAAGGTTGATTAGAATATGTTCTGTTTCCAGAAGTTGTAGAGACCTCCCGCTGGACTGAAGATGAGATGGACATAGCTAAACAGGGTAAGGCAGAGTTCTTAACACACTCAGCTCATGAATTTTGGCTTCATTCACAACAGGCTGTACTGGTGAATTTTAGCTGGGTTCACAACAGACTCTACTGGTGAATTTTGGCTGAGTTCACAACAGACTAGTGATGAATTTTAGCTGAGTTCACAACAGGCTCTACTGATGAATTTTAGCTGGGCTCATAGCAGGCTCTGCTGTGAATTTTAGCTGGGTTCACAACAGGCTCTACTGATGAATTTTAGCTGGGTTCACAACAGGCTCTACTGGTGAATTTTGGCTGAGTTCACAACAGACTGTAGTGATGAATTTTGGCCGAGTTCACAACAGGCTCTACTGATGAATTTAGCTGGGTTCATAGCAGGCTCTGCTGTGAATTTTAGCTGGGTTCACAACAGGCTGTACAGGTGAATTTTAGCTGGGCTCACAACAGGCTGTACAGGTGAATTTTAGCTGGGTTCACAACAGGCTGTACAGGTGAATTTTAGCTGGGTTCACAACAGGCTGTACAGGTGAATTTTAGCTGGGTTCACAACAGGCTGTACAGGTGAATTTTAGCTGGGTTCACAACAGGCTGTACAGGTGAATTTTAGCTGGGTTCACAACAGGCTGTACAGGTGAATTTTAGCTCTCCTCTCTTGTGGAAACAACAAAAATTTCAGAGTATTAAAAGAAGTCCGTGAAATTAGTAAAATATGAAGCTGTTACTTTCAGAAGTATAAAAAAAAACACTCGCTTCAAACTATTTGATGAAATTAGCTTCAAAAGCCTTCAAAGAAAAATTAAGTCTGTTTACTCTGAAATGGTAATGAGAAGCTTAGCATAATGAAATATGGAACTTTTAATTATTTTAATTAAATTTGGCTAAAACGCTTGAAATAGTGGCCAAGGGAGATTATCCTCTTAAATGTGTGGATGTTATTGGCTTTCTTAAATAAAAATATGTTTAACTGGTAAAAATTTTATATGTACGCTTTTCAGCTACATGGGCAAACATTTTGGAGTAATTCCTTTTTTTCTACAGGTTTACGTGACTACGGTCGAGATTGGGCAGCCATCTCTAACATGGTCGGAACTAAAACTGAGGCACAGTGTAAAAACTTTTATTTTAATTACAAACGAAAATTTAACTTGGAAGCCATTGTGCAGGAATACAAGAAAAACAAGGTAAGCCAAATATTAACCTTTATTGTGATTAATTACCACAGTGGTCTGCCAGCAACCTGCGGATGGTCGTGGGTTTTCCTCGGGCTCTACCCGGTTTCCTCCTACCATAATGCTGGCCGCCGTCGTATAAGTGAAATATTCTTGAGTACAGCGTAAAACACCAATCAAATAAGTAAATAAAATAAATAAAGCAACCCTAATCCAATTGAATCGCGCACTCTTTCATTATTTCAACTGAATAAATAAATAATTTGCACAGTAGGGCTATCACTGTACAATTTGTCTGAGTTGTTTTTGCCACAGTTCATCCAGATCAGTCCCTTATCAGGTAGTTAAATTGTTTGGTGAAGGTTAGATTTTCCTCCAGGCTCTACACTAACCAGCTCATTAAACTGACTGCCCTGGCCTCATATTTATCAAGGAACTTAAGACTAAAGTCATAAATTTCAAGTGCTTAAAAAGACAAACTCGTAAAAGGAAAGAACCCAAATTGTCGTTGGTACATTGTTTTGCAGTGAAGAATCAGTGTACAAATTTGAAACATCCTGGAGTAGAACATTTTAATTTTAGCTGTGTGTCTTAAAACGTTTGATAAACATTGGCCCTGAAGTATTTTTTGTGTAAGACATAAAATGTCTATCAAGACTGTAAATATTTTAAGGGATATGTTAGCTGTTACAATCCACATTGTCATTAGTCCTGCATTTTCATTATTCTTGCATTACTATTTTTCCTGCAGTACAATTATCCTTTCCTTACCATTCTCCTTCTCAGCAAAGTGAAGAAAGTTCACGTACAGTATCAATATCGGAGAGCATCGCATCTACGGTCACTGCTCCCTCAGAAGAAGATGTCTCCTCCAGCGATGAAGACAATGGAGACGATGACTCCGATACGGCCAGTGCACCCTCTCCAGCCAACCAGGAGCCACCATCTGATGGTAAAGGATTTGTCTTGCGTACTTGCCTTCATTTCTTTGATACAGTGTCCGCCTCAAAGTTGAGAGATCATTGAACAAATCCTTCTGGTTCAAAAAATGGCTCCACTTGCTGCCTCCCTTGGCATTCAACACTGAGAGGTTAGAGCAAACAGGACTGTTTCACCTGTTTCCTGTGACTGGGTGGAATGTCATGTGTCCTGTATCTTCAAAATGATAGTTCAGTGGTGGCAGCACTTTGCGGCACGGATTCACTCTGCTACAGGAAGACATAGTGTATGTGCATGCACCTAACGACTCTCCGACGTCACATGGCTGAAAAATTGTGAAGTACGACGATAGGACCCAGCATACATGCATTCCTTCTGATTTTATCAATTTTATGGATTTACTCAGCTGGTTACACACATTGTAAGTAGTGAGGGAACATGGAAAGGCTGTTCATTTAGATGTCTTTCTCTCCGCCTATCAAGATATCTTGAACAGTTCTTAACTTATCAAAGCCCAGGGGAAATCCACGACCATCCGCAGGTTGCAGACAGGCCTTCCCACGTAAGGCTGGTAAAGCCTTTCCCTTTTTAGAGGTCAGCACACACCGAGACTGGCAATTTATCTTATAATAACACAATAATAGGGGAGCTGTCAGCTACTGAGCTTGTTAAGGTAAGTATTTGATAAAGCCCCCCCGAATCATGCCAAGTTCATAGATGTAGTCACATGGGCAAACAGGTGAACTTAATGATATCTTGTGTGATTTTTAGTTTGTCACTGTCATCTGGACTAATTCAGTGCACTGTTTTTTCTGTTGGATCAGTAGCTGATGAGAAGATCGCTGTGAAGGTGGAGTTACCAGGTCAGAGTTCAGAACAAGGGGAGGGCAATCTGTCTGCATCAGGTGGCCCACAGCTCAACCTGGCGTCCAACAAACCTCTGAGCGCATCACAGGGGAGCCTGCGCAGCATCCCGGACAACGACAGCAGTGCGACAATGAGTGCTGATGAGGGTCCACATTCTCATGGGGACGGCATCCCACAGCCCCCTTCCTCTGTACCCACTTCCCATACCTCCTCAGCTCCTGGCCACCTCGATGTTAAGGTCTCCCAAGCGTCATACTACAACGGCTCTCGTCCCTTGAGCAGGGACCAGATTATGCCACGCCCCTCTAGCGTGGACCACGGAAGCTCTAGCACTCCTCACCCTCTGCCATCCCGACCCCCCTCCCAGCCCCCACCCCATGCTGTTCATCACCCCAATACCTCCCAACCTGGGCCAGGGGAAGTAGGGCTGACAGGCAGTGGTATGCCTTACCCCGCAGATTACGGACAAATCAAGGGAGGTCACCCACCTTACCTGTTCATGCAGACAACACGACCTCGGAGCCCATACCCGGACAACTCTGGCAGCGAGCAGAAGAGAGGCTCTGCCTGTGTGAGAGACTTAATTCACAAGGCGATTGAAACCAACTTGAGGAGTGATGTGACTGAGAATAAGAATAGCAGTAAGTAGGGATTTCTACACCAAAACAACCTAAAGCTTCATCCTTTGCATCAGTACATGAAACATGGAACTGGCAGAGGACATAATGACAAATTGTGCAGCTATTCACATGACTAATAAAGCTACAATGTTATGTATATGACAGTGTTGTTCTGTACAAAACAGTTGGCCTCTGACAAACTACTATTTGGTTCAGAACAGTGGCGTTGTTTCCAGGCTTGCACTTTAGGTATATAGATATGTAGAATTCATACTTTCACATTAATGCCTTCAAATTTGAACAGAGAAATAAAGTGATACAGTTTTTATATTCATTATGTCCTGCTGCTTATTCCCAGGCTGGTACTTGAGATGTAGAATTCACACTTCCACACAAATGTCTTTAAGTTTGAACAGAGAAGTGTAATACGGATTTTATATTCACTCTGCATGCATACAGAATTGTCTAATCAAGTCTATAAACTGTATTGAAAAATATGTTCACGTGTGTTTTAAAGCTTTCTTGAGTAAGGTTAAATGCATTTAAATATTTGAATTTTAAGCATGGCTTTATGGGCTATTTTCTCGTTTCAAATGTTGGCTCACATTTGTTCTTCTCTATAAAAGATGAAAGTTTTTTTGCTCTATCATAAACATTTCAGAGATTCAGCTCAATTCTGACTTAGGATGGTCTCCTAAGTCAGGACTCTTTTTTTTTTTTTTTTTTTTTTTTTTCCTCTCACTATAATGCTGGCCAGCCCTTGTATAAGTGAAATATTCTTGATTTCGGCATAAAACACCAAAGGAATAAGTGAATAAATGGCCGGTAAATGGCCTAATATTTCGTGGAAAACGATGCCATTTCAGAAGCAAATAAATATCATAAAATATTACTTATAGTGCTGAAACATACATTTTTCTAGTGCGAAACCATCCTACATTCCAAACATATTTCAAAACATCTTCCTTAGATCCATGGAACTCTCAGAATGAGGCTAAAAGTGCAAATTAGTCATGGGTGAGATTTTAGTTCATTTGCAGTAGTTGCATCTTTTTCATCCCAGTGTCATGTCTTATTTGTTTTACCTCAGGATCATCGGGCATGGAGTCTGGTTACCCACCCCATCAGCCAGGCCTCGCAACCACCACCCATGCTCCTCAAGACCTTCGCCTGGACAAACGAGAGCAAGGGCATCACTCTGGAGCACCCCAATACATGGGTGCACGACCCCCGGAGCGAGAGATGCCCATGGGCAGGGACTATAAAGTCCAGGACCTGTCACAGCGGGGGCTTGACCGCTCCATACATGGTTACAAGGGTGATCCCAGGGACTTTGAGAGCCCCGGCCAGCAAAAGGTGTACCATCACGCAGAGGACCCACGCAAAACCATGGGTTTACCTCCCCCTGCCCACTCCCACCATCCTCACCCAGGTCAGATGCATGATGCCCATCAGGGGTCATCAGGGTCAGCCATGAAGATGGGCCGTGTGGGTCAAGGTGGTTCTGACTCGCGCGTGAAATCCCCGGTAGTGCCCCCTCCGCACCCGGACTTTCGGGGACGCCCGGGGCCTCCGCCACCGCTCATCAACTCCCGGCTACCTCACAAGCTCGCCAAATCTCCACCGGTCAGCGGCCCCCACCCACAGGCCGGCTCAATCACCCAGGGCACACCAGTTAGTCTGCCATCCTCCAACAGTTCGCAGGGTCCACCAGTACCCAGTCATAGGCAGCCCACCCCGCCCCAGAACCGCATGGAGGGATCCATCACTCGTGGCACACCTGTCCCCCGAGAGGGTGTCCAGCCTGGAGCAGGGCGTGGTGTTCCGCATGGACAGGACCCCCGCATGTATGAACCCCAGGGGGTTGCCCGCGGCAACATAATTTACGAGAGTGCGGCTATACGGCCAGGCATGCCAACACAGGTATGATCATGATACTTATTTGATTTTTGTGTTTGTTGTTTAGGTTTGTGATTATGAGTTTCCAGTACTTTCTTATTACGATGCCACTTAAGATTTAGGCACAAGAAATGCACTGTACCCCTAGCAGACCTGCTTTTGTACGCCAAACATGTAGAAAATACTACCTTAAGCCAAAAAAGGTATAAAATATGCTTAGACGCCATACACAGAAGAAACTAAAATCCAAAGTCCGTGTTTAGTATGACATCCACTATTTTAGCTTTCACATTACAGCGAGGATTTAATAGGAAACCCCCAACTTGCAAATTAATATAGCTTAAATGTAGGGCGCAAAGGGTTTTCGAATGGTGAGCTGTTTATTCCATCTTTTTATGTCAACCCTTGTCGTTGAGCATGCTTTTCCCAGAAAAATAGCTGGCAATTAAATGCCTGGTGGTGATGTGCATGGAGAAAGCGGATGTAAAAGCAACAAGTCACTTGCAGTTTTAAATTCATGAGCAAGCTTCTTTTAATCCTCAGAATTACAGCGTCGCAAGTGGAAAATCCACATCGTCACATGATCAGTACAGATCCTCGGTCTAAAGTGTCTGTCAAACTCAATGAATTCAAGATTACTCCTGTCACAAATATTTTAGGGTATCCATATATGTAACGTGTTCGAATCTGAACAAAGTGCAATTTTACAGCGCAATAAGCAAACGGTCAAAAAAAAGTCTGATAACTGAAAATATACAGCACACATCAAAGATTATACACCAGCTAAACACGCTAAATCCTTAATAACCTCATTATCTTGAAGTAGAACTCGCGAAATTTTCGTCTTAATGACCCAAGCTATCACACCAAACATGTCCTTTGTTTCCCTCTGGGACAACTCGGCACCTTTCATTGAAATTCCTGACATCTCTGTTTTAGTGACACAAGTAAGAGGTTACCGTAATTAAAACTTTCTTGCATTTTTTTTTTTTTTTAAAGTGATTTTTAAGAAGGGTCGAAAATATATCTGCCTCATTGTTGTCACACAATTTTGTACACGTAAACATGAGTGTTTGTCCACATTACATTCACTAGGGGTAGAAACGTCTGCCCTAGCATGTGGGGATGTTAAGTTATGTCTGGCCCGTGGAATGTATGACATTTTGAATTATTTGAAAATGACAAATTCTGGACAAATAATAAGTAGCCCCCTGGTTTCACTACAGCGTAAAGGTTCTATGCTATTTGACAGATAGTGGTAATTTCGATTTTCTTACACCCACGAAATTGTCCTCTGTGGTATCGGTGAAATGTTCTTGA
Source organism: Liolophura sinensis (assembly GCF_032854445.1). Taxonomy (NCBI): domain Eukaryota; kingdom Metazoa; phylum Mollusca; class Polyplacophora; order Chitonida; family Chitonidae; genus Liolophura; species Liolophura sinensis. The sequence continues at coordinate 9,895,072 of NC_088304.1, read as the reverse complement.
GTACAGTGTTGAGCCCTGCTTGAATAAATACATGTAAGTATGTCAAACTTTACTAGATCTGTGATATGTTTTTCTCACCAGGTTGTGTATGAGCAGGTGTACAAGCCCCCTGGGGCAACAGGGCACTACTACCCTCAGATGCCCTACCCGTACGCTGAGCAGAGTGGGTACAGCACTCGTGCCACCATCATTAATGACTTCCTCACTGCCCAGCAGATGCACCAAGCTGATCGTCAACGTAGTCGCCAGACCGCACCTGAAAAGGAAGGGCGATCCTCCCCCAGAGGGCGAGAGATGTCACCCCGCTATCAGGCCATGATTGACCCTCGAATGCCTCATGCTGGAATGGTCCACTATGGAGTACAAGCGCCCCAAGGTGGCATTATGTACCTTCAGCACCCGGCTCAAGTAGGGGGGCCGGGATCAGAGCGAGGGGCGCAAAGATCTTCTCCTATGCCTCCAGGAGGCGCCCCATCCCCTCGAGAGGACAAAGGTAACTTGCAGCCCTTAGCCGCTCCATGGCCAACAGGGAATCCATCCCATTCTCAAATCAGTCCCCATCACAGCCCAGCCATGCCCATGGACCAGGGCCACCCCCACTACAGCACGCAGCAGGGCAGGCCCAGCATTACCCTGGGGACAGGCCGACCCAGCCCTAAGGGCGACCCCCAAGGCCATCCTAAGCCAGACCACCACCTGTCCCCTGTCCCAGATAGTACCACCATGCAGACCAAGATGGTGAATCAAGGGGGAAAAGAGGGCCTGGAGGCTTTGGTCAACGCAGCTGCAAACGCCAACTCGCTGGCTGTCCCCGGAGACATGGGTCATGGGGCACGAATATCCCCAGGGCCTCGTATAAGCCAAGCAGAGGCTGAGCGTCGCCACCACCATTGGCACCAGGAGCGTGTTAAGTATGAGCAGCGAGACCAGGAACGCTCACGCATAGAGATGGAACGGCGCATGGCTGACCAGTATGCCAACAGGCAAGGAGAGTACCGACAGAGGATGTATGAAGGGAAGCATCCAAACCACGGTGAGTCACAGTACCAGGACCGACCCAGGCCCAGCCAGGGGTTTGATCCCAGGATGCAGATGTCTACAGCAGAGAGTCGCGCCCACGGCACCAGCAACTGGGTGATGGACCAAGAGAGACTGCGTGTCATGCCCAATTCTCCCAGGACAAACGAAGGACAGTACGGGGAGCGCCCCAAGGCTAAGACCCCAGAGAATAATTTTCGCACAGATCGGGAGTATGTGAAACAGTTCACTCCATCCTCAACAGAGCAGACCAGTGACAGGCACAGCCAAGGTGCTGCTGCCATTTTGTCATCGGCCTTTGAGAAGGATCCACCGCCAGGCACGCAGATGCTGTCTTATGACCCCAAGCAGAAGGCAGTGACTGCAGCAACACTCATCGACGTCATCATACAGAATCAGATCAACAAGTCCATGGAGAAAGAATCGGAGCCATCGGATCACTGCAACAGTCGTGTGGCCACAGTGAGTTCCTCTGCCGATCACAGGATAGCCAGCCCTAACCCCGTTGTCAGCACCAGCATGAGCAGCGGATCAGGAGAGGCACACGCAAGCCAAACCCAACCACACCGTGGTCGCAAGGTCATCTGCTCCAAGTACACAGAGGAAACAGCTTCTAAGGGCAGCATTAATATCAGCGGTGGTGGCAGCAGCGGAATGCACAAGATGGAGTCGGATTCCACAGCAGCTGTGGTCCCTCTTGGATCCGTAGGTCAATCTCCAGGCCCCCAAGGTCATCCTGGGCCTCCACCACCCACCATCATTAAGGAGCACCTCAAAGACACAGGCAGCCCGGAGTCTGACAACAGCAACATCTCTGTGTCGTCTCAGGCAAGCATCAACGCGCGCACCATTACCTTGGGGGAACACATTGATGCCATTATTACTGAGGACTACAGCAAAAAGCGCCTGGGACTTAATTGCTCTCTTCTCAGTCAGCTCAATGCCACTAATGGTGCCAAGGCCAGTGCTGGTGAGTTGTTATATGTAACCCGTTCACGGTAGGGGATAATCTTATTAATTTGGAAGGCACCCTATGACTGTCAAATGTTGTAAATGTAGAACATGCAACACCATTTTTAGAGGAAACGAAAACCTCAAAAAGCTATTAATTGGAAAAGAAATCTGTTGTTTAATTTAAATCTAGCACATATATAATGGTACGTATTGGGATAAGAAATAAGACAGAAAATCTTGTAAAATGTTCTTGGACGTTTTGGACTTTTTGAATGGAAACTTCGGAGATTATGCCCTGCATTGTTGTGAAAAACTTGAATAAGCTAAAGAAGAAAAAAAAACCTATTCCAGCCCAAATGAAAAGAGTCTTTATTGAGCTGATAAGTTCCAGTTCATGCTTTTGTATGAAGTAAGGCCCAATTCTGCAAGACAGTAGGTCATAGACTGTTGATTAGAGCTGATTATCCAAAATTATATTTTTTCATATATTTAAAACTGCTGCATTTCGCATTTTCAAATTTGTTTAGAAGCACTTCAAGGCCTTTAAATAACACTTTTGTTGCCAATGTTTATTTTTTTTCTGAAAAGAAATAAAACAAGCTTTACAAAAAAATATTTTGGCACTGTAAGGCAAATGAATCAGGCTGAATCAAGCAAAATGGGTCACTTGTCAAATTCTGAACTTTAGGTGAAATGATATATATATATATACATGTATGCGGTGACCCCATTCTCTCTCTGTTTTTAACAGCCGCAGCAGCTGCTGCAGCGGCCGCCGCGGCCGCAATGGCCACCTCATCATCATCTCTGACTGTGCCGGAGACGTCTAGTTTGTGTCACAGCACCTCACCCCCCATGGGTCAGCCTCATTCCCATGAGCAGTTCACTGGGGGTCGTGTCTTGGATTCCTCGCGTCCCCGCAGCTACTCCACGGGAGCCCAGTCCACCCCCGCTGCTCCCTCATACAACAACTGGAAGCTGAAGAGAGCCCTTTTACAGGTCAGTTCTTGTCTTGGTTAGTTTATCTGAAAGGAAAAGATAAGGAGTTACTAGTCTAACGTGGGTGGTTTATTCTACCAGGCACTCCAATTCCCCCCACCCAGGCTATTCATTAAACTTTAATTGTTCAAAGGCCTTACTAGTCAAATGTGGGTGGTTTATTCTACCAGGCACTCCAATTCCCCCCACCCAGGATATTCATTAAACTTTGATTGTTCAAAGGCCTTACTAGTCAAATGTGGGTGGTTTATTCTACCAGGCACTCTAATTCCCCCCACCCAGGATATTCATTAAACTTTGATTGTTCAAAGGCCTTACTAGTCAAACGTGGGTGGTTTATTCTACCAGGCACTCCAATTCCCCCCACCCAGGATATTCATTAAACTTTGATTGTTCAAAGGCCTTACTAGTCAAATGTGGGTGGTTTATTCTACCAGGCACTCCAATTCCCCCCACCCAGGATATTCATTAAACTTTGATTGTTCAAAGGCCTTAAGTAAATAAGTAATGAATATAATGAAAGACTACTGCAGAAAGAGTAAAACCAGAGCAGCATGACAGTGTGATAGTCGGCAAACTGTGACAAGTAACGTATGAAATACGGGCTTTTGTCACTTTGCTTCAATTGGATTTTTACACAAAACTATTTGTGCAAAGGCTCAGAATGCTGTATGATTAATGATGTAAGTTAAATACAGTTCCAAATGAACATGTATCACAAGTGAAATAAATGTGACATGTTATCAGATAAACGCAAGTCCGAAATTCAGAGTTGTAAAATTTGCAAATTTTTAGGAAATCCTGCCAGTTTTTACACGTTATTTTACAAATTTAACAAAATAGGAAAGAAAGCCTGTCACACAAATGTAGACAAAAAATGTGTGTTTGTGATTGTTGTGAGCAGGACACAGACAACCAGCTTCCGGTCATGTCCTCGCTGGTAACAGAAAGTGGACAGATGCCCTCGGCTACCCAGGACAGCCGGGACGCGCCCAAGTCCTCCACCCACGACAACAGTCTGGAGCCCAGCGAGCGGGCCTGGGCTCCCCCGGACCAGAGCAAGTCCCCTCACGTAGGCACGATGAATATTGAACCGATATCGCCTTCAGGTACATGTACCTGCAGTTTTTGTGGTAGTCGGTGCTCCCTATATCAACTCTTCTCTGATTGGTTCACTTGAAAAAATTGACCCGATTTTTTCCCTTTAACACACTAAGATCTGAGACAGATCAATTCTACCAAGCCTCGTGCCACTATAGTAACATGTTTGCTCCGTTTGCTATAGCAACACTTCGTATTGTTTTTATAGCTTTTTTATAACTGTAATAAAATTTGTTGGGTCTGGTCACTGTATGTGAAAATAAAAAAAAAATAAATTTAGAAAAAACAAATAAGAATATTTGACAAAAAACAGATTTTGAGTGTTTTGTACAGAGGTTGTGTAGAATTGATGAGTCATGGTAAGGAGAGAGAGAACGGCACCAGTGGGACACCCATGTATGTATGTACATGTACAGGATTGGTGGGGTGACAGCTGTGGGAGGAGCCAGTTGTCATGGAGACAAACTGCCTCAGCCCACTGGACATCCTGTACAGTCTCAGTGTTGTCTTGGTTGTAGGGGGTTGTGCACGTGTGAAAATTTGTACTGGCCAATCAGTAGTTGCTTGGAATGTCATGTGACATAATAATACTTGTAAATAATCCTGAAAGTTGTCCACAGATTTTTTAAAAAAGTTGCCTAATCTGGATTTGTTCTTATGGGATTTAATGGTAACCTGTACAAACCTATAAAATAAGATTGAGTTACATGTGTGGAATGCTGGTGTTTGGCGATTCCTGAAATTTAAGGTACTGTGACACTGTAACTATCATGTTTGAAGACTAGACACATTCCGACTGCTTTACCATAAAGAAATTCTTACCTGAAATCTATATTTTTCATTTTGTTATGCTAAAATCTTCTGCAATGCCTATCTCACCTGGGTTAAATTTGCTTTTTCACCCCTAATAATCAAGTCACATGATCAAAGAGTGTGCTGATGATTGGCTCAGAGCAGCTATGACATAGCTGCAAATTTATGATCATGTATAAAAGTATTAAGCATAGCTGTTTGACCAGTCGTCAGAAATAAAGCCAAAGTCACCTTCGTGTAATGATTAATTCATTCCATCTACAGATAATCAAGTATTGTGGTCTGTCAGTTGGTCTGTCAAATTTTGGATATCTATTTAGCATGGACCATTCAGTTCATTGGTGGCCTGCTTGCACGACATCAACATCCCACTTTTGGCAGGATAATAAATTCACAGATTAAAAAACAGAGTGGATGAACACGTTTATTCCTCTATAATGTCACAAGAACATTCATGAAAACAATGAGGATAAAAAAAAAACCTTGCAACTAGTGATTGGTTTGTGTATGTGTTGGTGTTGTGTGTTAAAGTCTGACAATGTGTTTGAATGGGTTTTAAACAGAGCATAGTGAAAGTTTGTTTAAGCATTGCCCGTCCTACTCCCCTCACCCTCAGCAAATCAAGTCTGATTATCAATGGGGCTTTAAATGTACTGTGTTAGATTAACATGTTTTTTTTTAAGGATTTTTTTTCAGCACTCAGTGGAAATAATATGACAGAATTTAGCCTAAATTTTCAGACTTACACTATGGCTCTGGAATTGTATTTGTATGTGTATACCTGAAAACAAGTGACTCTAGCAATCTGTCGCCCCCATGGGTGCCTGCCACCACCCAGCAGAGCATAGGTATGGATTTTTCACATCAGTTACGCTGCCTTACTAAGAGAAAGTAAGGACATTCATTTGGTGGTGGTGTGGGGGGGGGGGGTAGTGGGGGAGGTACAGTAGTTTCCATCTGGGAAGGGCGGGGGGTATTATAGGTTTGCTGAACTAGACCAGAGGAAGGAATAAATGAGGGTTGTCTTGCTGGGGGGAATATAATGGGGCTGTTCAACTGGGGAGAAAAATTAGGGTTATTTTGCTTTGGGGAATATAATGGGGCTGTCCAACTGGGGAGAAAAATTAGGGTTATCTTGCTGGGGGGAATATAATGGGGCTGTCCAACTGGGGAGAAAAATTAGGGTTATCTAGCTGTGAGGAATATAATGGGGCTGTTGAACTGGGGAGATAAATTAGGGTTGTCTAGCTTGGAGGTAATGGGGTCTAACCTGGCGATGTAATGAGATTGCAAGTTAACAATTTTCAGGTATGCAAAGTTCTCTGTGTCTTGTTGTCAGCTGTGTAAAGCATTTTGGAAACTACATATTAGAAAGGCTATCATTGGAGGATGATTTTTGATGTAGTCATAATTCTCCCGCCCCTCCCTCCAGACATCAAAGTCCAGGTGTAAATATGATAGTTTATGTATTGTTTAGTAGTAAATCTTTATTCCCTTGTTTCAGCGGTTCATTTCTCCTATTGCACCTGATCATATACCTATTGGCCTCTGGTGGGATGTTTTACTTGATGCTTTACAAGACTTTGTTATACAATCTACGTTATGATCAAGTCAGACTTAACAGTTATATTCTCAGAAAGGGTATAGAGGATAAACATGTATGTGACAATGTTGCTGGATTATGTCCCTTTCCAAGCCAACCTCTTTAACATAATTAGTAAATGACCTGGGTCCCATACCAAGCATGATGGTATATGCACCTTTTGAAACTTGCCCCAGGTTGAAAGACTTTCTCACATTGGTACAGGAAAAGTGTGTGTTTCTTTGTTCGGTATTTCTATTTGTACACGTTTTCCCTTAAATCCACAAAAGTGGATGAAGAAAACCAGCATCACAACTTAAAAGGCTTCAGTACCAGATTCAGAATGATACTGATAAAGCAAGCAGAGATATGCCAGATAGGCAGGGGAGTTAACTGTCTTTATAGCCACTCTGAAATTGACCTGTTAAGTCATCTTGATTCATTGATCTGTGTGAATTTTGTGAATGATAATTAAAACGGGATTAAGGGTTAATGTGTTATGGGTGGGGTTATGCTTTTTATTAGCAAATTAGATTGTGCATGGGTAATCATTATTATTAATAACAAATTAAACATCTGGTAATGGTAAAAAAAATAAAAGATTTATTTACACAGTTTTGACTTGTTTAGTGTAACTTGCACATGCTGATAAAATGGTGGTGGATACTGTGTCTGTGTGTGTCTGCATCTGTGAACGTGTCTGTTTCTGTGAGCGTTTCTGTCTGTCCGTCTGTGTGTGTGTGTGCGAGCGAGTGTCTGTTTTCAATGTGGGTGCACTGTTTATAATGTTGGCAGGGTGCAGCACTAACAGCGAGGCCCAGGCTGCTAAGATCTCTCCACCACGATCCCCTAGGACACGCCTATCCCAGCACTCCAGCCTGGCCGCGTCACACCAGCAAATCTCCTCTCTTCTGTCAACCCGCTCTCGACCAGGTCAGATGAGCAAATCAACACCCTCACAAACACTGATCAGTTAACCCAAGGACACGGTAGAGAGTAATGCCTCCTTATACAGCCTGGGAACTTCATACTTTGGTCTGCCAGCAACCTACGGATGGTCGTGGGTCTCTCCCGGGCTCTGCCCGGTTTCCTCCAACCATAATGCTGGCCGCCGTCATATAAGTGAAATATTCTTAAGTACGGCGAAAAACACCAATCAAATAAATAAATAAACAAATGAATCATACTTAGTTCATCATAAATGTTGTGATTCCGGCCATAAATAGTGCAAAGTTATTAAATTCCAAATTAGTACATTCCTGGAATACCTCCTGATCTTACAGGAGTCAAAACCATTAAAACTCCTGATTTCCTGATAGTTTGCCGTACTAACCACGTAAATATATACAAATTAACAAGAACATCAGTGATGAAATATTATTGGTTTCTGCGGTTGAAAAGGTGATACTAAAATGTAGAAAATAATTTAGTGCAGTCTCACATTTGTAATAGTTTATGCTTTGTTTAAAACAAAAGATATTTGAACAGGACTTTATAAAGAAAATTATAGGTCTTTCCTGGTCTGAAGATATTACATTACTGTATTCTTTCTTGCATATATTAGATTATTATTATTTTTTTTAAATTGTAAAAATTCTGTCTTTCTGTGTCTTTCTGCGTTTTAGTTTTTGAAAATCTTTGTCACACAGTTGTTTTGCATAGTTACATGCCAGTCCATAATTACAAGTCAATCCATGATTACATGCCAGTCTGTGATAATATGCCAGTCTATAATTACATGTACATGCCAGTCTGTGATAACATGCCAGTCTATAATTTCATGCTGGTCCATGATAACATGCCAGGCAGTGAGAACGTCAGTCTATATTAACAAGTACATGATTATATGTCAGTCCATGGTTACATGCTGGTCCATGATTACATGCTGGTCCATGATTACATGCTGGTCCATGATTACATGACATTTTATTATTACATGACAGTTCATTATTCCATGACAGTTCATTATTACATGATGTTCCATAATTACACGCCAGTCTATAATTACGTGCCAGTCCGATAACATGCCGATCTATGATTACATCAGTCTATTATTAGATGCCAGTCCATTATTACTAGTCAATCTGTGCTTACATGCCAGTTCATGATTTTATGCCAGTCTGTGATTACATCCCAGTCTAAAATTACATGTCAATCCATGATTACACATGCCAGCTCATGGTTACATGCTCAGTCCATGATTACATGACAGTCCATAATTACATGACAGTCCATGATTACAGGCTAGTCCATGATTACACACCAGTCCATGATTACATGCCGGTCCATGATTACATGCCAGTCCTTGATTACATGCCAGTCCATGATTACTCGCCAGTCCATGATTACATGCCGGTCCAGAATTACATGCTGGTCCATGATTACACACCAGTCCATGATTACACACCAGTCCATGATTACACGCAAGTCCATGATTACATTCCGGTCCATGATTACACACCATTCCATGATTACATGCCTGTCCATGATTACACGCCAGTCCACGTTTACTCGCCAGTCCATGATTACACGGTCCATGATTACACACCAGTTCATGATTACACACCAGTCAATGATTACATGACAGTCCATGATTACATGCTGGTCCATGATTACACACCAGTCCATGATTACATGCCTGTCCATGATTACATGCCAGTCCATGATTACACGCCAGTCCATGATTACATGCCAGTATATGTTTACTCGCCAGTCCATGATTACACACCAGTCCATGATTACACACCAGTCATGATTACATGAACATCAATATGATTACACACAGAAGATTTAGCAGAACTTATACCTCCTACATAACTAGTGTAAATCATCTAGTCTGAGTGTCTAATTCATGTAACTGGTTTGCCCGTCATTAAGTTTATTATTTTTGTATAACCAACATAGTGTTGCATCTTATTTGTCTGTTAATTGGATGAAAAAAAACAAGCATTAAAGTTGTCAGAAATAAGTATATTCAGAGAAAATTCCTTTGCTGAAAAACTATTTTGCTTTCCTACCTGAGTTTCATTTTTTGTACAATCAGTCTCGTAAATTGTGATTCTACATCATTTGGTGTGGTTGAACTTCTGCAGAATCTTTGTTTGGTGAACATATGTCCTGTACTCTGCTTGTTTCCTCTACTTGGGGCTTGTATTACTTGTGCTTTGTTCCTCCAATTAAAGGAAAAGATAACAAATGTAGAACTTTAAGACTGAGGGATAGGGAAGTGTTTTTACATCAAGAAAAAAAAAGAGAGAGAAAAAAAAAATGTTAAACCTATCAGAAAAATATATATAACCGATTTGGAAATTGTTAATAGCGTGTACTATGTGTAATTTGAAGTTATTGAACTATAATAAGAAATACTTGATGCCTCTCCCACTTGACTGATTATAAAAGGAGAAATCATGGCTGATTGTCCTGTTCATTTAGAAGTGTGACATTGTGATGATTTCATTTCAGGCTTAAAAATAATCATGATAAGTACGGCATAATAAATGGTTAATACATGTTTTACTGCGATGTGAATGACAAAAAGCTGTGCATTGGATAATTCACTTACTGTACAGATTGCACTAGGCCTTGCAAACTAAGGCATCCAAATGGGCTAATATTACGCCATTGCGCATGTGGTTCCATGAACTTCTAACATCTCCTTTTTGTATCTCACCTTTTGGACAGTGTTTGCATTGAGGCTATACCATTTGTTGTTTTTTTCTGTAACTACTTTAACCTTTGTTTATGTAATTGTCAGTAGAAAACAGTTGGTTCTGTAGTCTGTCGGCTGGTCTTCCTTGTATACTGTAGTCAGTCATTAGTTTATCTTATTCTGCAGTTGGTTTGTTATCATGGTATTCTCTCAGTTGGTTTGCCATCATGATATTCTACTTTCTGTCAGTTGGTCTGTTATCATGATATTCTGTCGGTTTGTCTTGATATTGTACATTCTGTCAGTTGATTTGTCATCATGATATTCAGCATTCTGTCAGTTGATTTACCTAACTTTGTGGTTTGGTTTATGTTAACTAGGATTCCAGGCAGACAGCAGCGGAGGTCACGCCCCCTCCTCCCCAGCTGATGTCAGCTCGGCCAATGAGGCCTCAGCCCAGGTGAAGCCTATGACACCACTTGACCTCATCCATAGTAAGATCGCAGAGGGACTTCGGGACACACCCAGTGGGGAGTGGGATGTGGGCAGAGGGCACGGCGCGAATCGTGCACAAGGGGAGCACGACCAGACCAAAGGGATAGGGGAGCAGGATGGGGGACGTGTGCCAGGTGAGCGTGATGTTGTGAGTTCACATGGGGACAGGGAGCTGGCCAGGGTACACACAACTGGCAGGGATTCTCCTAGAGTGGCACACAGCGGGAGAGACTCGCCTCGGGTAATCACTGGTCGAGATTCACCCCGGGTACACGGTGAGCGGGAGAGGGAATCGAGAATGCATAGCGGTGGACGGGACTCGCCCAGAATGCTCACCGGCAGGGACTCTCCAAGGGTGCATGGTGTTCAGGAAGCAGGAAGAGGGCATGGGGAGTTAGAGGCCAGGGGACATCACCCAGGGAGAGACTCGCCTCGTCCACCCACAGACAAGGTTCTGATTTCTGGTCACAGCGAGAAAGATCCAGCAAGACTCCACAGTCTGATTAAGTCCCACAACGAGAGGGACGTTGCAGGGACAGATGTTACAGAAAGAGACACACCGAAAGTTAGTGTTAGCAGTGGTGAGCAAGTCCATAATCCCTCATCTCACGGGACTGCTGACGGCAAACTTCCTGGCAAGGGAGGAATGACTGATGCCTCCAGGTCTCAGTTTGAGCCAGGTTTGAGTGGAGCCTTGCCAACTCAAAGTTCTTCGTCTCCTAAGCCAGCTGGAGGCAGCGAGGTGCTCCCAGCATCTTCTAGTTCCACGCAACCTGTGACGGAACCAGATCAGGATGAGGCTGGTAGTTGGAAGACAAGCCCCTCTACCATGAGACGCATGTCCCCTGCCTCCACAATGCCCATGGGGGATCAGCCAGAATCCAGCACGGGAGGGGTGGCATCTGCCCAGTCCTCCACCCACAGCCTGTCAGCTGCCCAGCCCAGCACCACCATGGGAGGGGGCCCAATGAAGAAGCGCCTCATCTCCCAGAAGAAAACATCTGTGGTCTCGTCCAACATCCGTCCTCCCGTCTCAGGCGGATTGGAAGTACGCAAAGCGTCCCCGACAAGCTCAACCAAGAAAGGTCCTCGTTCAGAGTATGACTTCCCCGACAGTCCCGAGGATGAGCCTGTGAAGAAACCACCAAGCAGCTACATGGCGCTGTCTAGCACCACACGCAGCCCGCGCAGAAATGTTGTGGACAGCTCAGACAGTCGAGGAGCGGTGCAGAAAGCTCCGACATCGCTCAATATGGTGGAGAGTTCTGATGACTCTCAGCCACAGGGGTCTGGGGACGGCGATAATCGTGTGACCTCGCTGAGCAAGGATGACATGCAGGGAAGCGAGTATGGGGAGACAAGTCGTGGAGCACATCTAGTGCACAAAGTGGTGAACGTGGCCGAGAGTTCGTCTGGTGATGCTGCACCTCCAGGTGACGCCAGTGGCAGGCCCAGCTCTTCTGTCCAAGCCGCTAAGGAGCGAGACCTGGATGACAGTTCAAACATGTCCATCGATTCTACCCACTCAGACAGAATGGTCATCGATGAGTCAGACAAGATCGACAGCTCTACAAGCTCCACAGTTACTTCCCCTGTGACCAGCCGATCATCCAGAGCCAGAACAGCTGACCAGGATTCAGTGTCACCTGATAGTGCAGAAACTGTGTCGCAGAGCAAGAGCTCTGACGCCGGCTTGGTCTCTACATCTCAACGTCCCCGCACCTCACGAACACTTGACCCTTCTTTTGGAGTGTCAGAGATCAGCACCAGTAGCCACGCCCAGTCGAGCTCGGACATCCAGCGGTCGCCTTTCTCCTCCCGCCCCTCCTCACACCCGTCGAGCAGTGCGGGGTTTGGCCCTGGACAACCAGCTGTATCCAGTCACACCTTCACATCCCGTGACCCAGAACCTGCCCCACTGCTCTCCTCACAGTATGAAACACTCTCAGATGATGACGATTGAGTTCCTGGGTCACAAGGGGAGACAACTCACAGGGTTGACCAAGGTAACAGTAGAGTGGAGAATTGGAGAATGGAGACATTTAAGAACAAACATTTTCTTAAAAGAAGTGGTCATTTTTTTGAACCCTCTACAATGGTGGTGACTTTTTAGAACCAGTTGCCCATGTTACGAATGGAAAGAATAATCAAGTTAATTTATTTGGGTCACTAAGGCATGTGAGAAAATGCCATACAACCTGTGCCATGCCACTGGCATGGATCAGACTTCAAAGCCACAAACATCCATACAACCCTTTCCGTGCCACTGCCCTGGATCAGATTTTCAAACCTGAAACAGTAAGTTTTCTCGAGGCGGGAGTGTATGTCCAATGTGTGGCTGGATAGAAAATGCCAGCATCAAGAAAATTCTTCAAAATAAAAATAAAATATTAAAAAAAAATCACCACCAAAGCTCGAACCATTTGTGGCAATGTATCAGTCTACAACAACTAGAACAGTCTCTTGTCAGGTGGCAGGTTTGAACTCTCTCCATTGAAATAACGTCGGCTAATTATGTACCAATTTTGTGTCGATCCAGAACATGACTGCCTTGCCATGTGACATTGCTTTTGTTGTACCGCTCTGTAGATTGCATCGCTAACAACCTTGATGTGCGTGCATATGTGTATGGAACATCAGACAAACCAACCGTCTTTCCACAGTAAAGGTTTATTCTGCTGTTCTTCATGGAACACGTTTCATTTGGTCGACTCGGCATTAGTGATGCTTCGTTATGTCTTATTATATTTATGTCTGGGGACTGTACATGTAATATGGGTTATTTTCACAATACATAGGCTACTTCCCTTTTCAAGAATTTACCTCCTTGATTATATCTATCCATTCAATTATCCATTGCTGTAAGCATTTGGAAATAGCATTGTGATGGAATTTGATCAGTCACAGTGATTAACTGTGGTTAACCCTCATGTGAAATTTGCTAAGAACTGTGCATTGGGAAATAGAGTCAATGGCTATAGTCCCATTTGCTTTAGTACTGAAATAAGAGGGCATGTACCTACTGACAAGGGAGGTAACTCTTTGGAGGCGAAGTAACTTATGTATTGTGAAAATACAGAATAGTGTCCCTCAGATTTACACAGATGCCTTAATAAAGCTGATCAGAGTTCACATGAAATGACACATATTAACTTGTGTATATAAATATTACCCCGTATTGGAATTCCTACAGAGAAATCAACTGGGTTACTATGAAAACAAATTCTACTGTGGTGCACTCTCTGTGGGAGTGCACCACAGCTACATGCATTGTCTTCATTTTCTGTGCTTTCCATTTTGACAGTTCTGTGGGAAACTTTTATGTTGTGTGCACATATTTTTTGGTTTATTACCTTAACAACAGATACTTTGGCATCTGGATGACTGGTCTTAGTTTTTGCTTGATTTTTCTGAAATTTAAATAGTGAAGGGGTGAAACATTCTTTGTGTACATGTACATTGGAATTCATTTTCTTGTAAAATTTCCTATCAGAAAAGAACTTTTGTTTGATCTAGGTTAGGATATGAAACTGTGGTTTATCTCGAGTCCATTGTGGGTGAAATTTGCCGTGTGATGAAAGATCCACTTGCATAGCAAGGCACCTTGTTTAATATTTGATTCACAAAAGATTCTACAGTCCAACAACAAAACATTACAAAAAATCTATTTTTCTTCTTAATGCGTTGTCTAGGTGAGAATGTTGTGAATCTGTACATTTTTTTGAACAGTCTCTTTCCTGTATATCTTTAAGTAATGGTATTATTCATGTACTGACATGAAGATAGAAGGTACTGGTACAGTGAATATGTAGTTTTTTCCTCTTTTCTTCATTTTAAAGTAATTTTTCCATGCAGAATACCTCCATGTGAAAATGCAAGTACATGTTTTTTTGCTCCTTTTTCTTATTTTTTTTTTTTTCATTGCCAAATATCTTAAAAAAGAGTGATTAGGGGAATTGTTTCTCCTGTATTAAAGAACACGCATGAGTTTGACTCATTGACCTAGTGGAACAGTCCACTTCCTGATAGGGGTGAACTGGTGGTGCATTTGATTCACTCCATGAAGAAGTGAATGTCATCCTGGTTTAACATATGTTTCATCAAAATTCACAATACTATGACTGCTTTGTTGTATTAGTAGCTGAATTGAACATCCAGGCACATATCAAATTTATGAACACCAGAATTTTATGGTTTTTTTTTGAGATGAATTTAGCAATGGGGCATTTTTCTTTTGCTTTTGAAAAAAGTGCTAAGACTTTCATCAACATGTGTGTCTGTCTTCATCGTTGACTTTGTCCAGCTGATTTTAAGGCCGGAGACATGTATAAAAAATATCTAATAAATTTTGTATGATGTGTACATTTATATGTCTTAATGCTGGTGTAAATAGAAGAAGAAAAAATGTCATTAATTGTTGATCGTCAGAAATTGTAAGTACAAAAGACGGGTCTATAGTGTACAGCCAGAACAGTGAAGATTGATTAAAAAGTGCAAGCTTGTGTTGTACATGCCAAATGACCTGGTTTTGTTTTTTTATATTCAAAAGATACACAGAAGCAGGTCTTGGACAGAGACATGCTTGTCTTTCGAGGCTCAGTCTCGGTCTCTGGCAGAGAATTTGTGGATTACCGGTAATTATGTTTCACTGTTTGTTTCAGCAGCTCAATGTTCATTGAAGACCACTTATCTCCCATCAGTATGGTGCATGTATACGTTCATCACGTATGGGAAGGTCTGTGCCCCGTTTCACAACGTGCACGTAGAGCTACATTCTAACAACTACCATGGCGACATAATACTGTCATGTACCTGGACCCCGATTCACAACGTGCATGTATCGCTACATTCTAGTAACTACCATGGCGACGTAATACTGTCATGTACCTGGACCCCGATTTACAACGTGCACGTAGCGCTACAGTCTAGTAACTACCACAGCGACGTAATACTGTCATGTACCTGGGCCCCGATTCACAAAGTGCACGCAGAGCTACATTCTAGTAACTACCACGGCGACGTAAAACTGTCATGTACCTGGGTCCTGGTTTACAACGCGCACGTAGTGCTACATTCTAGTAACTACCACGGCGAAGTAATACTGTCATGTACCTGGACCCCGATTCACAATGTGCAAGCAGCGCAACATTCTAGTAACTACCATGGCGACGTGACACCGTCATGTACCTGGGCCCCGATTCACAACATGCACGTAGCGCTACATTCTAGTAACTACCACGGCGACGTAATACCCACAATACTGATTACCATGGAAGACATGTACACATACATGACATAGCGTTACGTACGCTTTGTGAAACAGGCCCCCAAGTGAGGTACAGAGGTATTTCATCCATAAGGCTCAACTGGATGGTGTTGAAACTTAATCTGATGGAAAAAATCATCAAATTAAAATACTGTATTTCACACGAGGTTTAACATTTTTCCCTGCAAGTCACATTTTCCTTGATTCTGAAGGAGTTATTCACCTTTCAGTGCCACCTAAGAATTGTTTGTGAAATTAATTTATTCTGTTGGCGACAGAAGTTTCATTTTAAGACTTTTGTTCTAGTGTGTGTTTATCTTCCAAACTTCAGGTGAAATACCTAACGGTAGTGTAAGTAACGACCAGGTTATTTCAAAAAGCAATCTACATCAAGTGAAACAAACCTTAATTGTCTGCATTTTGAAGTGATGCAAATATACTCTAAAACAGGTTTAGTGTGAATATGGCTTATTCTTGTAGAAAATTCAGCCAAGGTGATGTATAATGCAAGAGGGATAGACTGATGAATTAAGAGTTCAATACCAACTGGGAAATATTTGACCCAGTTATATAAGGCAAGTGACTTTTAGTGTTGAAGGAAACTTGAGTAACCGTGTGACATGACAATTTACTCAACCACTTTCTGCATGCCATGGAAAAATTTTTCCCCATAGTTAAGTGAGCCTGCAGTTTATGGTGGAAGGGAAGTGGTCTCCAGTCTTTGATTTGTTTGACTGGTGTTTTTAACCGTACTCAATAACATTTTACTTACACGACAGTGGCCAGCATTATGGTGGCATGGAACCGAGCAGAACCCGAGGGAAACCCACAACCATGCCCAGGTTGCAGTCAGACTTTCCCATGGACAGACGGAAGAGACAAAGCACAAGCTGGAATTGAACTTCCAGTGATCACATTGGTGAGAGGCTTCTGGGTCATTGAGCCGCTCTGGCACGCTAACCACCTCAGCCATCGAGGCCCCCTGGTCTACTGTTAACTTCATGTGAGACCACGCAAAATCTCTGCAGTCACTAAGGCCATACAAATATAAATGTCTGTGAGGGCACAATAAAACTGAAAAATCATCTAATGGGATACCGGTAGATGTCTGAAGTGGGACGTCTTAGATATTATTTCAGTGATACTGGACATTCCACTACAGCGTCAACAGCGCGACGTCACCATGGGTAGACCAAATACGTAACAGACGAAACCGCTACACGCAACATGTTTCATGTCGTGCAATGAAAGACTGGACGTTCACGTTGGAATTCACACTAGCGCCACCTATTTTAAGAGGAAAATCTGCCGGTACCCCATTTGTGGAAAATGTGGACCTACTGAGCAATAGTTCCTGATCGGAAACTCCAGGATATCATCCAATATACAATCATCCAATACATAAAGATTGGACAAATAAAAAGGTGGATACTCAATTTTAGTTCTATTCCATTTTTGATTTTTTAACGTTGGCTCGCCAGTCAACCACAACTGGTTTTGACCAATGACCTCTTACTGTCAACCAAGGCCGACAGGGCTACTGAGGTAGGGAAAGATTTGATCTCGCGTTCGTTCGGAAGACAGAAAGACAAACATTGTAAGCTGAGAGTACATGACCTGCTCCTAGAGTGATAAAGAAATCTATGTCCTTTGGCTTTTTTTTTTTTTTTTTTGATTGGTGTTTTACGCCGTACTCAAGAATATTTCACTTATACAACGGCGGCCAGCATTATGGTGGGAAGAAACCGGGCAGAGCCCAGAGGAAACCCACGACCATCCGCAGGTAGGTGACAGACCTTCCCACATACGGCCGGGAAGGCTCCACTGGGGGGTGACAAATTTTCTACTGGGCTGTGTGGGAGACCTGCTGAGGCGTGCAGGATTATCGTCGGAAGGTGTGAATATAGTCTACTGACACAGGTGTATCCTAGGTTGCAAGCAAAGGTGCAGTCCCCGTGTTTAAGCTATTTGAACATATACTAGCCATGAAAAGCTGAAACTTAATCTTGCTGTGTATAACCTACCTCTGCACAACAAAATCAGTTCATCAGCTTCATTAAGGGAGTAAATATGCGGTTAAAGCCTCTGATTGGTGTCGACAGTCGGCACACTAATTTTCATAAAAATTTATATTATGTCATACAGAACCACGAGACATTTTATAGTAAACTGGTCAAATTTTCGCATAAATTTCATAAACCAAAGCGACTTTCTTATGAATAAAGCACGTGCCATAGCGCGCTTCCCGCGTATAGACCTCGCCCCTACACCAGCAGACAGCACTCTTGTGGCCTCTGCATGATCCTTTTACGCTCATGTCTGAACGTCTGTCGCGTTTGTATAAAAGGTGACGTCTAAATAACATCATGTAAGTCTCTTGTCCAAAGAACTACAAAAAAAAAAAAATAACCTAAAACACGTATGTTCGTATCAGAATTATGCATCACCAGGCTGCAGACCTTTCACTGTGGTGGACAGCCATGTAGGCAGAGCCGCAGCCATCGGTTGTTTTCATCAAGTGACTTGAAATGGCTGGTTATTTTTTTTTTTAATCTGACTCGTGTGTTTATGAAGTTTTCAAGATTAGCCTGTATCACCGATTGTCTATACAGACTTACAGGCTCAGTTGCTGACCAAATTACCACCCAGGGAGTTGTACAGAAGAAGGATTTACACAGAAACGGAGAATTTAGCCCCAGCAGCCAGTTTTGAGAGATTAATTTATTCTTACTGTTTACCATTTTCAAAAACATACCGTGTATGTCAGTTAATAAAGTCTGACCCTTGTAGTATTTACTTACTCTAATACCACATGCCTAGTGTTCTTCAATTTTGACAAAGTGTTACTGTTTGACACTAAGCCTGCGTGGGTTCTTCTTTCTGTTCTCTGCATGACAATTCTGAATATTTTACTTAAGCCTGGGATTAAGATAATCCCAGATTAATCCTACATCAGTCTACTTTTCTGTTGCTGCCTGTTAAACACCCATGATATTTTTCCACACAAGCATAGTGAACATCTTAACTTTGTCCACACTGAAAAAATAAATAAATAAAAAATAAAAAAATTATCACATGCTTATTGATATACATACAAACTATTCACATACATTTTTGCCTCAACTTTTTATTCAAGTTCACGAATAAAATTTGACAGGCCTATCTAAATTCAACCCAATCTTGGTTCAAATCATGTATTGTAAAGCATAAATTAACAGAGTGGAAGGAATTTCATGAAGGCCTTTTGTAGTCACAGAGTCAGAAAAGAAAAGGTACACTATGTCTGGTAAGCCAAAACTTCGAATAAAATGTATTGGTGCAACTTGAAAATCATTTCCGTATTACCTTTTCTGTGAGAAAAACCTTTCAACAAATTATTTTGTTCCTTCATTCATTTGCTATGTGGGTGCTTTTCCTACACGGTTCATACAAACTACAAATTTTCCTAGTCACATCGTCAAAAATCACCACTTCTGTAGATCCAATTCACATTGTAATACCGCACTGTTGTTGTTGCACGGCATGTCAGCGTCAAAGGGTCAATTTGGTTTTCTAAATCACTGAGTGGCAGATAATTTCTCACTGACAAATAACTCCCACAACAAGTTAAACCTTCTACTGAAGAAATGAAAGATATTTGTCCATCTTTTATTATTGGAGATGAAGGAGCTAGTTTTAGCAGTCATGGTGATCGATTACAAATCTCGCATGGACTTGTAAATCATTACTTAATAGAAGATCGCCACTCTGCGATCAAAAACACACACATCATATGTTTTACTTCAGTTCCATGTGTTGTGTTTGTCTTTCAACAATCTTTTACATCATTTTAACAAAAGACTATATTTTCCGTCGTCCACTTTCCACAGCGAGCGCATTGGCCTAACAATGCTCCGCTAAGTGTGTGTGATCAGTCACAGTGGACGGATCACTGACTCTGTAGGTGACTGTTTACAAACTCTCTACCAACTCATTACAAGGCCTCTAGGATCGCACTAATCTCTTGTCTGGTTTTGACTTTTATCCTAAGCTGTACTGTAAGAAAGTAAACACTACAATTACAAGTAATACGACAGCACAAGGGGAGATTTATTTGAGCACTGCGACAAAATCTGATTAATTTTGTGCAGTATTTCTGCGTCCAAAACTCTATACTGACATGGAATATTCGTAACACACCAAAAACTGACAATGTTTTTCACAGTGAAAACAAAAAAAGTTACACCCTTACAGCCTTGATAAATATAGCATTTCAAATTTTAATTAAATTTTGTAGCACTTGCAGCTTCAAATATAATTTCACATTTTGAATTCAGAAGGAGACGTCACGATGCCGACAGAACGTAAAGTATAAAACAGAAAATACTAAAAAGAACATGTAAGCAGTAATTTTATGGCACTTAATAAAATGTGGGGGCTTGAAACCTCAGCCTTTGAGGGAGGACATTCCAGCCCGCATGATTTCATCCACCAGGAGAAGGTTACTGGCTATGACAGTGCTGAAAGAACAAACACGAATTTCAACGTCATCATACATGAAGGAGACTCACGTTAACATTGCTAACAAACGAAAGGATAATGTTAGTAATGACAGAGCAGTATTATTTTAATACATGAATATTAGGCTTTATTAAACTTATCTAAAATGCAAGGTTTCAGGATTATTTTCTCATGCAAATCGGGTCTCCCATCATTTAAACTAGGCATATATGATTTATTAGTTTATTTGATTGGTGTTTTAGGCTGTACTCAAGCATATTTCACTTATACAATGGCAGCCAGCATTATGGTGGGAGGAACTAAGGCAGAGCCAGGGGGGAAACCCACAACCATCTGCAGGTTGACAGACCTTCTCATTTACAGCTGGAGAGGAAGCCAGCATGAGCTGGACTTGAACTCACAGCAACCACATTGGTGAGGGACTCCTGGGTCATTATGCTTTGCTAGTACACTGAAAAACTGAGCTCCTGACTAAAAGCCACAGCCAAACCAGCCAGAGTTGAACTCAATGTATTCCTTTATTTGATCGGTGTGAGAAACTGAGTAGAGCTAAACCCATGATCATCTGCAAGTTGTTGGCAGAGCTTCCCATGTACAAGTGGACTCTAACAATCAAACTAATTGGTGGCTGGGATATGGCTGAGACCATAATCAATCATTAAATCCTTCAAACCACTTCGTCAAGGCCCTGACAGTTGCAGTGAGTGAGGCTGTACATAACAAGCCTATTAACATAAACTTGAAATAAACTTTGAGAGTTTGTGTTACCAGGGCGATATCTTAAGTCACTTCTGTTCTGGGAAGAGTTCGGGTTCCCAAACTGCTGGCCACCCAAACTAAAGCAGAGGTATTAAACTAACAATAAATATGATGGTTTACCAATAAGACGTTAAGTTTCCATACAAATTTCTTTCATTCACAGACTTAAAAAGCATCATTTGGAGCTGTATTTTCAAAATGTCTTTTATGTAATCACAAAGTGACCAATAAAGTTTGGGTTGAGATCCTTTAATGTTTTTCTAGTTATGGCCCTGGTAAATTAACAGCACTGAGCGTGGTACACTTGTCTGCATTTACTTACCACGAATGTAATAACTGTTTTTTCACACGATAATTATCAAATATTCCTTGGTCTGCTGGTATGATCGCTTCCCCTAATGAACATAAAAATAGGAGCAGTGAGGGAATTGTCAATTTGACTGATCACAGACGCTTTTGTGAAGAAGGATTGTCATGTTTATCTCAGAGTGGACAAATTTGTGAAACAAAGCAAACTGACCTGATGTTCGGTGTTCAGGAATGGGGATTTATAGTCAGAAAAAAAAGAAGTCTGAAGTTTTCTCAAGAAAGTCTGAAAATACCTTTCTCTACTTCCAAGTTACATTAGTGCTCACCTGTTCTGAGGAAATCAGTAGCTTTTCGGTCGTTCACATTTTAAACAAAACTGTGTAAAGTCAGTCAACTGGAGGAAAACTCCCATGCCCGAGACATTCTCAAAGCCGTAGGCTGAATTTAAAATTTTAAACTGCTAGGGAGAACACAATGGCTTGAGAATTCTCACGTCAGAAGCATTACTGTGCTACGATACCACATGTGCTCGGAGAGTAAATTATCCGCGGGGTCAGTATTTCTTCAACTGACCTGTCTTGATGTCCAGCCCAATGGCTTGTTTAGGGGAGGTGTACTCTTCCTGAAGCTTGACCAGTGTCTCCTGAGCGTCAAGCCCTGAGTTCTGAGCCAATACCTTCACAATGATCAGCAGGGCATCGGCAAACGCCTGGACACCTGAAACATAACAGGGGAGACAACTGTCACTGCCAGGGGGAGACGACTGTCACAGACATATCACACTAGTTCCGCCAGATGTAATTTCCTGTGGGGTTTCTTTGTACTGCTAATCGCCCCAAGTGCAATGACGGTAAAGGAATCAACATACTTCCCTGTTTGAGTCTGGGAGTAAATGACAGATTGAACAATATTTCATTTTCTACAATGAGGATGTATAAAAGCGTACCAAACGACAGTAAAACCATCAAAAACATACTCCATTATGAGGCCAAGCCTTTATCACACTATGATATGTTAAAATACAGTATTGTTGCAACTCCAGCAAAGATACAAGGTTATGTACAAGATGGCATATATATACAGGAGATATGTGCTGTATATGTCCCCCATCTTGTACAATTTCATTTATTCTTGAAAATGGTTTAAATAAAACCGAAATACTGAATCATGCATCATTTTGCATCATTTGTTAGAGTTACCACAATATTCCACTTTACAAAGCTTATCAGTGGAAATGGAAATCTGCCATGTAAAAACCTGTCAACAAGTTGTAAATCTAGATCACCAAAAACCTGGGTTACAAACTTTAACGCACATGGCGCTACTCTCAGCTACACATGCATGTTCCAAGCGTCTTACCCAGCCTGGCTCTGCCCTTCACCGTGTCCTTGTACTTCATCAGCTCCTGGTATGCCGCTATTTCAAACGCTCCTGCTCCGGGAATGACAGACTCTACAAGTACAAGCACAGAATTACATACATCATAATATAAATAGAGGTGTGTTTATTTTTTAAGTTGTGTTTAACATCAAGCAGACTACTGTGTTTGAATTTTGAAACTTGTTTTTGTTACTGATCTCATTTGACACTTGTGTTCCGAAAACACATACGAGGTGTTTTTTTTTCTACAGCCCAAAGATAAGCTTTAATTAGTTTTTCAGTTTCGATCTAAATCAGAAGCGGCTTTTTGGAATCGGCATATGACAAACAACTTGACATCAATTTCCGTGTCCAAAATTAGAGAACAGTTCAGAAAAGATTGCCGAGATTGACAAAGTTTCAAGTGCAAAATTTCAAAAACTCAGCTCAGAACATTCTCTGTATGACCACAATCGTCAATTGTTTTCGTCTCACCGTCTTCAATGGCATTTTTCACCGCCCTCAATCCGTCATGGATGGCATCCTTAATTTGTGTCAGAGTGTGTTTGTTTGGTCCCTTGATGACAATTGTCACAGACATCGGGTTCTTGCACTGTTCCAAGAAAGTGTACTTATCTTCTCCCTAACAAAAAAAAAAGCAAATTCAGAGATTCGTATCCAGAGCTAAATATGAAACATTACGCACGGAGAAAGCTGAGAGTCAAACTAGATCTGCAGAGCCAGAAATTGGCATACAATAACTGATCACAATGGGACAATTTATCAAGAAATTATAAGAAACAGACTACCACAGAATTCAATGATTATGCAAAACTTATGCAAAGTCAGACAATATTTGGAGCAGCTATTTCATGGAAACCAAAACGTCACAGATGGACAAAAAGATGAAAAGACACAAATTCACATCCCTCTCTTTTTGTAAAAATTTCCACAATAAATACACAATTTAAGCGTCTTTATAATACTTAATTACTTTATAGTTTAAGAAACTGTTACTGGTTTAATCTATGATCCGATTAAAAAAATTTTTAGAAAAATTATGTTGGAAATAAATGAATGAATGAATGTTTGGGGTTTAACTTTGTGCTTAATTTTTCAGTCATATGACGATGAGGAGTCATTACGTGTACATATACTGTGCCCTTTGCGGCAGGACGAGTCCATGCCGCAAAAGTGCTTCCGCCACTTTAGACACCAGACATGACAACCCACCCAGTCACATTATACTGACACCAGGCCAACCAGTCATATTTCCCTGCTCAAATCTCTCAGTGTTACGTTGGATATTTGATACGGTTTTCATGGCCAACTACTCACCAGTACATGTTCATACACCAGTCCAGCAAAGCCCAGACAGTCAGGTGTCAGGTCCTCTACGGAGTTCATAGCCATCCCGCCACATGCCAGAGACAGTCTGCAAAAGCAAAGAAAGCCTTACAACACTAAACCAACTGTGTATTAGCATAGATAAAGTATAACACATAAAGTTTAAAAAGCATACCTTTATATTTTTGTGATGTTGCACTACCGGGACATCCCAGTTTGAAGTCAAATCACACACATTCAGAAAAATAAAACAATCGTCATCCGATCAATTTTAACCAATCAGATGCACGTTTGCTTGACAGCCATACAAGCCTGTTTACACATATGGTGCCTCTCATGGCTTTGCAAGAACTCCAGATCATAAGAGTACAGAGTTGCCAAGTTCCTCAGAACAAATTTACTGTGGCCATTTATGTCAGTTCCCAACTCTCTTCTAAAGTTTAAATTATGTGTTGTGTTTTCTTTTACAAATAATTTTGAATAATTTTGAACAATTTCCTCGGCATAATTTCCATACAATTTGATGGAACGGTCAACCGCATGTGCGCCTCTCTGAACCAGATTTTAAAAATATACCAGTGCATGGTCGCCTGCTAAATATGAGCCTATTTTCCTCTTCGGCTAAAAGTTACAGGAGAATGGTGATGTAAAGGCAAATAGCGATTGTGGCAAAATGTGCGTAAATATTTCAGCTTTCACAATTGCCATGCTTTATGTGTACTTTGTGCAAAATGAACTAATACATGCATTAATGTTCATCAAAACAATCTCTGTTCCTTCCTCAATTTTTCCCACATTCTGTAGCCTTTACGACCAGTAAATCCAAGATGATCACAGTGGTGACTTATGTTCACATGCCGTGTCAACATCGAGACCTAATAAACCGGGTTGTTGCTCCCCGCGTATGTGTGCTTGACCTTCACGATGTCACTATGTTTTGATCAGTTTTGACGGCCAGCCAGCCATGTGACTGCAGAGACACAAATTCGCAATCGGCTGAAGGTTATGGAGCAGAATGACAGACCCCACAGTTTGTGCGAACTGTAAAATTAAGTTTGCAGAGAAAAACGTGGGGTTTTCCTCGGCATAATTTCCATACAATTTGATGGAACGGTCAACCGCATGTGCGCCTCTCTGAACCAGATTTTAAAAATATACCAGTGCATGGTCGCCTGCTAAATATGAGCCTATTTTCCTCTTCGGCTAAAAGTTACAGGAGAATGGTGATGTAAAGGCAAATAGCGATTGTGGCAAAATGTGCGTAAATATTTTAGCTTTCACAATTGCCATGCTTTATGTGTACTCAGGACAAATGTAACGTGCATGCATCGGAACTGAACGTGGAGGTAGTTCTTTGTAAGCATTATACCGGAATCTGGTCCAGATAGCTCTCGGGCTAAAGGAGGCCAGCGGTCTCCGCTTATCAGTATATGTAAGCAACCCTTAGACCGCGGTCTCGGGCTACATAAACACCCTACCTTTGATATCAACATCACAACCCAATCCCGTGACATCAACATTCAAGACCTCACTCTCTGCCGTCAATATACAAAACAAAACTTTTAAACTGGAAATACTTTCCTCCCACTTAATTTCTCAGCTTTCCAGCCTCTGATCTACTTTTTATTTATTTACCTTCTGAATATTCCCACATGTAATCTACTTGTCCCACATCAGACAAAATACAGCTGACTAAATTATCTCCCTTTGTATGGTTGTGAAAGCCATGGTCACATCACTGAAGCTATTTGCCTATACATGCATGGATCATTGGTAGTGAACTGATGGGTTATTTGCACCATAAATTCATAATTGGTTACCGAGTCACAGGATATGGTAACATATGCCGTCAACTGTCATAATGAGAGGGGCGTTAGTGTATCTGAGAAACTGAGTTACTGAGTAACCATGTAACCAATAATATCATGCTTTAACAATGTTTACTTTCTGTATATTCCTAAACTTCTGAATTTCCTGGAGGATATATTGTATCGTTTACATTTAACCTATTCATCAATGTTTATACTCATTTTTTTTAAGGAAGCAAAATGACATTATTCCCTCCTCTGTTTGATCATTATACGTATCTTTTGAAATTGTGCATTTTGAAAATTATACCGAATTAAAATTTTATCGAAACCAAGTTTATCACGCACAACAATCCATATCTACCTCTCCATATTTCGCCTTTTAGCACGCCTCAATCCTACGATGCCCTCCTTGGCCAGCATGTCCAATGACAGTGGGTCAATCCCTTTCTGGTTAATCACAACAAACCCCTTGTCATTTCCTTCACACACTTTTTTCTTCAGCTCGATGACTTTACGAACGCGCTCATCGATGAATGCGCGTTCTGCCTGAACCAGCTGTTCACGCTCTACTGCACTCTTGTAGAAAAACCCGGAGTTCACCTCTCTGGAAATACAATGATTTGTGAGGATTAGAACTGGAAATTTTACCCCAATATTTATCAGAGTTAAATCCAGACAAAACATTTTCAATGACCTAAATTTCTACTATGACTAAAACCTCGTAAACAGATTCAAAATGCAGTTAAATTTTAAAACATAAATAAATATTTTGGGATGTTCATATTTCAAACATGAAAACAAGTTTTCTACATAAATTTCTACAAATCCCTTATTCTATTCGATCTCAGCATGGTTACCCTCAACAAAAATTTTTTTTACAGATGGCCTAGCTAATAAATTTATTTACGGGCGAACTTTAGTCTTATCTTACGTTTTTTCGTATTCCAAGGAAACATTCAGGGTTAGAATGAAGGCATTTTCCACACGCTTCTTCATGTCTGGATGACGTGCTCCGTGATCTAGTACAAGACCACGAATCAATCTGAAAACATACAAAAACTCAAAGTTTTTCAATTACCAATTTTTATATTACAAATTCAACTCTAGGGAAACAAGGGAGAAACACGAGAATCAAGTTACAAAAAAACTCGTATGAAATTTTTACAAATTTTCAGGAACATTTCCTCATTTTAAAAGAATATTTCAACATGTTATGAAAGGATGAATTACTGAAAGATGTGAGCTGATGGCCCTTCAGAAAAATACCGGTCACATTGTGTTCAAGACAGAAGACATCAAAGAGAATTTTGATGCGATCTTTAACATCCAAGTGAGCTTCCACTTGAGTGGTATCCCTATATGTTTTGTAAGTTTACACGCACATGGTGTAAATATCTGCTTAGAGAGCTTACACTCGCATGGTGTCCATATCTGCTTAGCGAGCTTACACTCGCATGGTGTCCATATCTGCTTAGCGAGCTTACACTCACATGGTAGTGTCTGCATCTGCCTTATGAGATCACACATGGTGTCCATGCCTGTGTTGTGAGCTTACTCCTACATGGTATCCATATCTATCTTGTGAGCTTACCCCTACATAGTGTCCATATCTATCTTGCGAGCTTACACTTGCATGGTGCCCATATCTGCTTAGCGAGCTTACACTCACATGGTGGTGTCCATATCTGCCTTATGACATCACACATGGTATCCATATCTATCTTGTGAGCTTACCCCTACATAGTGTCCATATCTATCTTGTGAGCTTACACTTGCATGGTGCCCATATCTGCTTAGCGAGCTTACACTCACATGGTGGTGTCCATATCTGCTTTGTGACCTTACACTTATGTGGAGTCCATATCTGTCTTCTGACCTCACACTTACTTGGTGTCCATATCTGTATAGTGAGCTTACACTTACTTGATGTCCATATCTGCTTTGTGAGATTACACTTACATGGTGTCCATATCGGTATTGTGACCTTACACTTACTTGGTGCCCATATCTGTCTAGTGAGCTTACACTTATGTGGTGTCCATATCTGCTTTGTGAGATTACACTTATGTGATGTCCATATATGTCTTGTTGGCCTACACTTACATAGCGCAGGTATCGGTGTCAAGAGCTTACACTTATGTGGTTTCCATTTCTGCTTTGTGAGATTACACTTAGGTGGTGTCCATATCTGTCTAGTGAGCTTACACTTAGGTGGTGTCCATATCTGTCTAGTGAGCTTACACTTACGTGGTGTCCATATCAGTCTTGTGCTGCATCTCCATCAGCTCTACCATGTGAAGGTCAATCGGTGCATTTGGTTTCTTAATGGCTAGCACTGCATCAACCACGTGCTGCAACATAGATAATCATGAATTAATCATGAAACATCACGACCTGAGTAATGACTGCTGCTTTGATGCTGTTCTTTTAAGATGCATTTTTCACTCTATCATCCTAAATACATAGAATAAGACACTGTAACCAGCCAAAGTATACTGCAGAAAAAATGGCAGAAAACTGTCAAAATACTGGAAATAGACTAATTATATGCAAAAATTAGTAAACTGTCTTTAATTACCCAGAAAATTCAGCATCTATTTAATTAAAAAAGAAAATCAAAATCAAAAAAAATTCTGGAAACTTTTGTATCTCTTACTGACACCGCTATGTTCTTACCTCTGTCAGCAGATCAGCCAGTTCCGCATGAACCTTCGTACGCAGTGACGTCCTCGCTACATTGATGAGTGTATCTCGATCCATCTCGCGAGCTATTTTCACCTCATCTAGAACCTGTCACAAGAACATCTTTTTGGTAGCCAGTTTGATGAAACTTAACAAGGTAAACCAGTGACAAAGTACTATCAAACAATTAAATATCGTAATATCCTGGCAGTGTCAAGCAGGAATTCTAAATTCAGAGTTTCTTCCCAGTCAGAACTAACCATCTAACCTAGTCCAAGTTTGTCCAAATTTGCTGCATGATTTCGTAAGGTTGCCTGTTTTCTTAACCACCTTTAGTCCAATTTTCTGTCCAAATTTGCTGCATTATTTCATAAGGTCACCTGTTTTCTTAACCACCTTTAGTCCAATATTCTGTCCAAATTTGCAGCATGACTTCATAAGCGCCTGTTTTCTTAACCACCTTTAGTCCAATTTTCTGTCCAAATTTGCGGCATGACTTTGTATGGTCGCCTGTTCTCTTACCTCTAAAGCCTTGTTCCTGGCCAACTCAAACCCCTCTGCGATGAGACGTGGGTGAAGACCCTGAGAGCAAAGAAGAAAGGAAATCTTTTATAAAAACACAAAATAAAATGTCATTATTTGGAAGGATAATCAAACTTAGCATACATCCAATTTTGCATACATTTTATTAATTTACTGCCATTAGAGCAGGGGTTCAAAGAAGTCATTTTTCCACGTGCTGACCACAACTTTCTGGAAGAAATTGAGTTTCTTTGTTTCAACTGAAATTGAGGGGATTTTTTTGGTTTCAACAAACCATTTGGGATACTAAAATTGATTATTTTTGTAGGTTACTATACTTTATTGATTGAAGTAATTATCATTGCCTAGTTATGAACTCAAGCTGGCCTCCCACAGCTAGTTTATTTTGCAAACTGATAATCGGCACACACTGCAAGTTAATACTGTTACTGTGTCAGCAACCTGTGGATGGCTGCGGGCTTCCCCTGGATTCTGCTTGGTTTCCTCCCACCATAAGTCTTGGCCACCGTCGTGTAAGTGAAATATTCTTGAGTACGGTGTAAAACACCAATCAAGTAAATACATAAATACATAATACTGTTACATGTGTTTCAGGATATCAGTCCAGTGAAAACCTGCCCAAAAAGCTTAGAGCCCAGAGCATCAGTCCACATTGACTAAACTCACAAAATGAGCAAGTGATCTTGACATCACTTAAAAATATACAATAGTCATGAATCAAGGCAGAAGGGTCATGCATTAACTGCTTATGGAATATGTGGTTGTCTCTCTCAGTCTGTAAAAGGAAATGTCAGAAATGATCTAAAGAAAAAAAAAAAAAAAAAAAACATTTGAGAAAATCAAAAATCATGCAACACCTTACATGTATACTAGAAACTAATTTCAATAGTGCACCCAGATGGAAGCTCTGTGCATTATCTAAACTCTCTTGAAATATAATCCTATATTGTCCAAGTAAGATTTCAATCAGCAAAAGCAGTTCAAAACGAAGAGTGATTTGACTAATTGACTAATCACTTGAAATTTACCGCGAAAATCAGCCAGCGATGGTGAGAAAATTAAGAAACCCACAAATAGTGATTTAATATGGAGTATTGACTACAATGATATTTAAATAGAGAGGCTACATATTTAAAGACCCAGGAGCCTCTCATCAATGCGGTTACTGTGAGTTCAAGTGCAGCTCATCCTGGCATCCTCTCTGGCCGTACGTGGGAAGGCCTGCGGATGGTCGCTGGATTCCCCCGGGCTGTGCTTGTTTTCCTCCCACCATAATACTGGCCACCGTCGTATAAGTGAAACATTCTTGAGTACGGTGTAAAACACCAGTCAAATTAATACACATTTAAAATACTTGATGAGATAAAATACACTGCCATGTTATGTATCAATGAATTGTCACTTTTTCTACGACGAATACAGCTGGATCTCAATTGCCTGAAGTCCTGTCTGGCACACATCTCCTTGTTCAGTCTTTGAATAAAACATGCTGTTATAGTGAATCTATGTCGCTGGTAAATGATCACATCTAGCAAAGAAGGTTTTACTTTTTGGGTGGGGGAGGTGGGGGGGATTGACTTAACGATTCTGAAGACCATACCTCGGCTATGTAGAGATCTGCCTGCTTCAGTAACTCCCCGATTATGAGCACATTAGATGTGGTGCCGTCCCCAGTGATGTCATCCTGGGCGGTGGCCACACGGGCTATCAGGGAGGCAGTTGGGTGCTGGATTTGCTGAAATAAGAAATTCCAGAAAGAGGATACTACAGAGCAAAGTGCAGGATGCATTTCTTGCACAAAACCTTAACATTTTATAGGAAAACAATCAAACTTTTCATCAGTTTATGTGATGCTTTAATTCTACCGGATTACAGTACATGACCTAAAGTTTCACCCTGGGAATTGGAAAGCGCATCACTATTTTGATTGGTTTTTACCGTCTGTTAGAACATCAGGGGTGGTCAGGAGATTATACTATAGGCTTTTTTTTACAACTGGAGAAGGTCAAAGCTCAAAGTAGGCAGCTGAATTAAAAGTAATTATGTCACAATTACTACTGATTTAAATAGTAAGAATATTCAAAGTAGGCAGCTACAGCGACATCAGTGGACAGCTGTCTACAGCCTGCTACTTGCCCTTTTCGAATACCCTGTACTGACAGTTCAAGAATGAAATAAACAAGCCCACGCTTCACTCAACGGTTAGACTATTCCCCTACCACCAACAGTTCATCTTTTCCTCAGTATTAATTAAAATGAGATTAAAGTACATGCACGTCACAACAGGTTGATTGTTTTATTATCATTATTTTGTGAAAAAGGGAAATTTATGACCATTAAGCCTGACTACCCAGAATCTCGAAGCGTGTGGAGTGTCGTGTCAAATATCCGTGTTTGAACTGTAGGGCTCTCCTTATACAAAGCTGCAGCAGAATTTAGCATATACAAAGAAGGTCAAAGTGGTCATGCTTTGAGATAATGTTTGGAATTAAAAGGTTTGTAATAGGCATCGCCTGTCTTGATACTTTCTTTAATTCATTCATGGGTATATTTAGAGATGTACATGTACATGTAGGCCTGCTAGTCGGGAGTCCTGCACACCTCACTGTCACTGACTTGACCCCATGCGGTGAAGATTAGCAACCAGAGCTGCCATGCAGGGTAATAAAACGGGTGTGGGGGGGGGGAGCTTATCACTCTCTTCTGTCATCTTGCCACCAACTCAGATCATGCGAAAGTAAATGACAGTACCGAACGTCCGAAACTTTAGGCCTAAGCATTTTTCCAGAGTTGAGAAAGCCACTACATCACAATATTCACAAGCATACTTTAACAAACAATGCTGTAGCTGACACAGCAGCAACCTGGATACGAAGCAACATGATTAGTAAACGATTAGTGGTGTACAAAGAAGGCTATTGTAATATAATAAAACTATGACCTGTTTTGAACATGTCCATAGTCTCCTCACGGACTTTAAATCGAACTTCGCCTGTAATTCAAAGCATTTTTGCTTAACTGTGGAAAACTTACCATTTCATGAAGCAGAACATTTCCATCTTTGGTTAGTTTGATATCTCCTGCACCAGACACAAGCCTGAGGAGTAATAACAAAAACAGCCAGTTTATTATAATATTAGATTGGTGTTATAAGCCGTACACTTTAAAAATACTATTAAGTTCATTCGGCAGGTCTGCTCTGTTTTGAATTTTAACTTGTACCGAGATCCGGTAAGCCACGTGCTGACATTCAAAAAATTCCTTCTCACGGGTCTTTCAAACGGCCAGCATGTACATTGCAGATGCCAATTTAATTTCTCGATTCAAAAGGTTTCAATGGTTGATTTTGGGTGCACAGGGCTCTGCAGTGTGCTGTGAACACCGAGTGCAGAGAATAGGAAATGACAGTCATCTAAAAATGCTTCCAAAACTAATAAGTGCATGCTAATGAACACTACATGGTGTTTCTAAAAAGCTATATTTGAAAAACCACTTAGAATTTGGATCTGTAACTAGGTAAACCTTCCTCATACCTGCTAAGGCATGTCTAAGAATTTTTGCAAAATAATCCAATTGAGTCACTCCCAAAAAAATATTTTGGGATTGCTTTGTCAAGGAATGACCCTATGTCTATATGTGAGAAAAGAAAGAAATGTCTATTTCGAGCACGTGCTCCAGAAAATTCCCCGGCAGTTGTCAAGTCAACGCAAATAACACACTTACATTTTCATCGTTCCTTTCGGCCCAAGGTTCGTTCTCAAGACATCCTGTAATCCCTTTGCTGCACTGATATTGACAGCTAAGGCCTGAGCTGCTCTTGCTACCTCAGCTTTTGGATTTAACAACTTTATCGCTGCCATTCTAGCTTGAATGATAAGCCGGAGAAATGGTGAACACGCTTTCTCACTCCGGAAGTACTCAGTGCGCCATCTGTTGTTGGCTGACTGCTGAAAATTAGGGGAAGCGACTCCCCGCTATATTTCTGGACAAAGCGGGCAACATTCGATGTCAAAACTCATTAATAATAGCCTACCAACGGACTAGCATTTTTGCGCTTTGTGAACAAGAGTTGTAAAATAGCAACACGGCTACAAAGCATCTAAAGACACTCTAAAAAAGGAATTAAATAATAAATGTATTCGTATACCGGTAAATTTGAGCCAACTGTGTACACGGGTTAATGTCGCGTTAAATATCGATCTGGCAGTATTCAGATCGTTATTGGTATTGAAAGGAGCCTTTAGTACTGTTGTACCAAATACAATTGCAGTTTTCTGGTTTACAGACGTATAGACTTCAAGTGTTTCATTTCTGTGAGTTTGATGGATCCACACTGTTTTTTGCGCGGTGTTGGGCTGTTTTGGGATACTCCTTGAAGGATGCAGTGCTTTAGTTTCTTCTTCTCGGCCAAGATGAAGTTTAGGGGCAAAAATGGCGCCACAGGTTTCTTCCTTGACTTTAATCTGGTTTCAGGTTTATCTTAAGCCCCAGTGATCTGTTCAGAAACAGTAGCCTACACTGAATCGTTCTAGGCCTATACATGTACACGTTAAAGGCCCACAGGTGCAACGCAAGCGATATTCAAACGTCATATGTAGAATGCTCAAGCGGCCATAAGGAGCGTCATGGACCGCTTTGTCGACCCATGAACAGCGAGAAGGAGTTTGCATAATTCCCCAACCAAAGACCAGGATTGAACCTTGTGTGAAATATCATAGGCGGTGGGGGTGGGAGGCATACAAAGGCATACAACTGCCGCTGCATCAGACTCCAAAATTTTATAAAGTTACGCCACTCCCGTATAGGCCTATGTACCTAATGAAAACAACAGTGCTTTTTTAAAGATCCTTTCCGGATTTATTTAAGAAACTCTGGGTCACATAAATACAAACATATATATAGCTATCAGTGAATTAAATTATCGCGTGTGAGGTGAAGAAGACAGAAGAGGAGGAAGCACATTAAGATATCAGTTGACAATCGTAGGCCCATGCAAATATGTATATATGGGCCCGCAGCGGTATAATACCCGGAAAGTCATAGCACTAGCTTTTCGTGGTTATAAATTACTTCCGCCACGACGTATGGGAATGCCGACCGGTAAATGTTTATCGACGTCGCTCTCCTCGAGCTCGAAATATTCCAACACGACTTGTCACTCATTCAGATCCTCAGGGACAGGGTTTTTCGCGACACAGAGACTTCCTGCTTTCCCTGCACATGACCAGTTGTGGAGGACCGTCTCCATGCATCGTAGGACGTAGAAGGCTCGCTCCACAGCTGGGACCGATCAGACTGTATGCTCTGCCACGACCTACGAACTTTCGACCCAGGGGTGATTCTCTCAGGTTTGGCACTTCCTTTAGGGTCTGTTAAAGCCAGCTGCCTGAAAACCATAAAAAAATTTAATGTAAAGTTATAAATCGTTACCTGACACGCAATGAACGAGTATAAAATGTAAACAGTAGAAATAATAAAATATAAATAGATTAGGCCAGGGGTTATAAAATATCTCCAGAAAATAGAATACATTTACTTGTATGGAGCCATATCAGCCGTGAATTTACTACGTTTTTTCTTTCTTTTTGAGTTCGGTAATACATGACATCAGTATCATATATTTATGAGATATGGTGCTATTCAAAGAGCTTCCAGGATTTTATGTCCAGGATTTCATTAACATTCACAAAGACGCTATGCATGCAATTACCTTTGATTGAAGGCCTTCCTACGTAACTGCCAGCCTCTTTTGTAATGAGACGTTTTCTGCTGCGAAGACGAGAATTTGCTCTCCGCACCTCGGCAAACTTCTTCCAGGTGGCGTTTCTCCTCCACTGGATTCTCCTTGCCCCAGATACACGAAGAGTTGATGCCAATATAGAACCTGTTAGGGGAGAGTTCCTTCAGGCGACTTTGGATATAGTCATCTTTCTGTGCTTCGAACCTCTGGTTGAATACGGAACTTGCTGCCATATTTCTTGTTCTGAGTTTTAAGTGAATGTGTCAGTCGGTCTCAATTTTCCTCATTATATACACCCATTACATGTGATTTCTGCCCTTTGATGTTTTCCGAGGGCCGGTGTATTAATGACACGTAATCCCCATGTAGGTCTACACCTGCAAGTGTAGTTTTAAAAGAAAGCCAGTGTATTAAAACACACGCCATGTTTTCTCAATGGGTTACAGTGTTTTACAATAAACAGATTATTAAGGTAATAAACACAATGATTGACCGGTAACTCGGTATTGATGAAGGTGTTAATTGGTACGATGGGGGGTATGGATTAATGAGGGCGTACAGGTGAGGCAGTGCTTTAAGACGGGTGGGGTGGAGGTGTGAGTTTTACCAGTAGATTATCAAGCCATGTTCTTCCGTTACACAAACTCCTTTTCCCATGTGGGAGTCCAAGCCTGCGAGCCATGCATGCACGCGAGTGACGTCATTGCTAAATTTGGTCCCTCCTTTTATATAATATCATGAATATACATCAAAACTAATGAACCGCACTATTTAGACCAAACACAGCCACACATGAAATTGAGTTACATAAATGCAATGTGTTTTTGAAAAGAAACTGAACGTTTTAATTTTTAATTTCTTTAATGTAATAATTTAAACACGGGACGTTTGAAGGTGCGATTATATCGATTTTGTAGACGTATACTCGTTAATACATGTACACGATAGATTTATTTCCTTCTATTTCGAATTTGAAAATAACAACCAAAAAAAATAATAAAAAATAACTTTACCTTCATAAAAAAAAAGATTTAGTGTCTAAAAGTTTCCAAGATACTTAGCAATCTATATTAAATTCTCCGACAGGATTTTATGAATATTTACATTACACTTATATATTTGCAGATATTATAAACAAGACGCTGATTGAAATATATCCTGGCCAATTGACATCTATTAAATCAGTCTTTCCCAACTTTTTTTTCTTAAAATCTTATATGACTAGATTTAGAAGCGTATGTGCAAAGTTAAAACAATTATACATACATTGGAACCTAGAAAAACAGTACACACGGCACACAGTTAAAAAATCACCCGGTAACTAGCGAATGGTCGTACATAAGTTTCCGCAGTGGGCTCTACAAAGTTTCCTTCCTTCTTAATGATATATAAACAAACTAAGCGTAATAAAAATTTTGGTAAACTAAATATGGTCATCGTTATTCAGCTTGCTTAATATGGTCTAAATAGTCCATTGTAGAATTCCGAACTCTGTGTCATCCAATTCTCTGTAATTCTTGGGGGGTACAGTATGAGATTTTGGGTCCCAGGTTTCCTTGAAATCTAGTGGAGGTCACCCTATATGAAAAGGCCTGTGGGAATCACCCCAAAAACCCTAAAAATAGGTGTCTGATTTTGTCACAAATACTGTATCGTGTGTCTGCTGTTTTAATACCGAATGCTCTTTATATCAGCACAATTGCCGGTTCAATTTTAATGAAAATAAAACGTAAAATACAACTTTTTTTATTTTCTTTGATTTTTAGGATTTTCCTGTTTTTCAAGACGTGACTTTGTGATAATGTAAATATGTTTTCATTAGGAAGAATTGTCAACAATTAGTCCTAATTGTCGACAAAGTAAATATATTTCCAGTTCTGTTTTTTTTTTTCTTATACGATCCTCCGACATTTCTTCTCACCATAATGCTGGCAGTCGTCGTGTATCGAAATATTACCGAGTGTGGCGTAAAACATCGATCAAATAAATTTCAATTCATCGTTCAGTTCAGGTAATCTGTCTAAGATTATTGCTAAAGACATTGCTTCACAGGAGTAGACCATGCACAGATATTCATCTGTCTTAAAACCGCAGCTGAAATAATGAGAGCTGGATTCGAACGCGCTGCTTCATTGACCCAGGGCTTGGTAGTCGCAGCGAGCCAGCGGTTAACCACCCGAGACACAATCTAACCACCTGAGCCAGCAGTCTAACCATATGAGTTAGCAGTCTAACCATTTAAATGTCACAAGAAATAAATATTTACGATAAAATTTACATATGGAAAAATGCATAACAATTACAGGAATAACCTCTGTTGGATGTTCCCAATAGCTCTAGAGCCCAAAACATAAACAGATTTATTCATTTGTTTGGTTGGCGTTTAACGCCATACTCAAGAATATTTCACTTATACGACGGCGGCCAGCATTACGTTGGGAGAAACCGGACAGAGCGCGGGGAAAACCCAAAGTCATCCGCAGGTGCTGATGGGCCTTTCCACATACGATGGGAGACAACTCGCATCAACAGCATAAGTGAGACCCATAAACCACTCTGCTACCCTGGCATTCTACACTCAGAAACCTAATGTGCTAATTTCAACAGAAAGTCTGTGGTCTGAGCGATGCTATAATGTATATTCTGTTATTCCACAATATTCTGTCATATTCAACATAATATACTGTTAGTCTTATAGAATCTTTCGGCATCTCTCAGACAACGGATAAATTTCCTGAGTGTAACCACCCGCGGCAATGGAGGCTAAAAATCCCTTATAATGTACTTTTATATTCGTCTGTTACTCTGTAATCAATTCTCCGAACTATTTTGAAAACGATTTATCCTCGATGTTTGGCACAAACATCCATTATGGTTC
Organism: Liolophura sinensis; assembly: GCF_032854445.1. Classification (NCBI taxonomy): domain Eukaryota; kingdom Metazoa; phylum Mollusca; class Polyplacophora; order Chitonida; family Chitonidae; genus Liolophura; species Liolophura sinensis. The sequence goes on along the minus strand of NC_088304.1, from coordinate 9,857,247 downwards.
AATGACGGCTTTGCTTAATGCGTCTGTGAACAATGATGTAGTGGTTATTACGGCGTAACTGGCGATAAATTCATGCTGGTAAAAGAGAACATAAACTATAAACTGTACAAACTCCTTTATTTATATTTAATACTTCCTTGAATTGAAATAAACGCATTCTCGCTAATATCTTAATACTGAGTTCAACCACGTCACGGAATTCAGTACACCACTTCATCACCGAGGCAAGTTACAAACCAAGTTCGAGTTTTGGGACCTTTCATCCGTTGTCACCAGTTGATTGGGACAGTGTATGCTTGGACACAGTCGGAGTTGGTTTGTGTGACAGTTAGATACATAGATACATAGTGTTAGTTTATATAATACACAACCTCTACTTGGGGGGTCCGTGTACTCGGGGTGTGGTTTTTTAGGGGGTACGTTTTCTAATGGTATGTGCATCTTGTGGTCGACCAGTAATGCATGCTGCATGGTATGACCAAAGAAGTCACAGCGTGAAATACAGACATAAAAATGACAAAAAGAAAAATTGTTGTCTTTTCCCCCATCTAGTTTGCGCATACCCGTCGAGAAATATTGCATGGTGCAGTATATATGTAATTGGCTGAGTTAAATTCAAAGTCAAATTGGATAGGTGCTAGAAATTTTCCGCCAAAACCTCTATTATCGTACATAAATTTTAAAGCAAAATTTCTTGAGACTTTAATGTGGACTATTTCGGCAGCTAGAACATGTTTTTCATCATCACGATGTGGTGAGGTATACTGGTTTCAACAGACTTTACTATCGTCGTGATGTAAGGGCAACTTTCTGCAGTATGGTGTAAAAGACCAGTGAAATATATTTGAAAAAATAGGATGCTTTTTTTGCCTCTTGTCTATAGCATGAAAAGGATGTACCAGAAGTGGCGTGTTATTTTAAGTAACACTGAAAATATGAAAATATGAAACTTTTCACTTTCAAGTTTTATAACGTCGGCAAGCAAAGCTGCGGGTGATCGTGGTTTTCCCCAAGGCTCTACTAACTTTCCTCTCACGATAATGCTAGCCGCCGTCGTATAAGTGAAATATTCTTGACTACGGTGTAAAACACCAACGAAATAGATAAATTATAAAATCCAAGCTTCAAAAACTGTCCTAGATGGTATGTACATGTCCAAGTGGACGCTGTATTAAGCCGCATAAACCCGTGGTTTCTCAATATATTCATACTCTTTCATGTGCCATATAGGGCGTAAATATGAAATCCATGACATATTTCAGATCTACAGGTTACTGTAACCCAGGCTCTATGTATAAATGCCATAGCACATAAGTGGATGACACTCAACCAGCGCAATGCCATACAAAGCAAATGTCATAGTGCAAAGGTTTATGGCTTAGCCACCAGTTGACCTGCTTTCTTCGTAAAGACCACCATTAAGGTGGAAGTCCCTGTACACGTGCATATGACGCTGTTCATCCAAACTATACTCAGTGTTATAAAGTAAATCACAACTGCTAGCTGAGACCGTGTAGATTAATGCAGACTATGCATGATGATAATCCTTTATCCAGAAAGCCCTGTGTAGTAAATCCAGTATTGTCTGTTCTCTATGTCTCTTTGTCATCTCTTTGGGTGAGTAAGTGAGTGCTTGTAGATTTAACGTCGTACTCAACAATTTTTCAGTCATATGACGACGAAGGCATCCTTAACGTGCCTCCTTGTTGCAGGACGGATTTCCATCACTCTTTTATCTAGTGCTGCTTCACTGAGACGACTTACCGAAGGCAAGTAAGCCGTCCCGCCTCAACGATTATACTGATACGAGTCAACCAGCCGTTGCACCCCTTGGCAGCGACTTTAGCTTAAAACTGTTTTAATTTCTCACCAAACAACAAACTAATCCTCATATTAACTGTTTAGTGATAAACATGGCAGGAAACGTTTGACACAAAAATCCGTTATGCTTGTCAAAGTGCTTGTTTTAATGACGGCTTTGGTTAATGTATTCGTAAACAGTCATGTAATAGTCACTGTGACGTAACTGGAGAATATAAAAGAACATAAGATGAAAACTGTAAAAATACCTTTATTTATATTTAATACCTTTTTGAATAGAATTAAATCCATTTCAATGCTGGAATTCTTATTTCTACCACGTTAGTTGTGTATTTTCGTACACCGATAGCGTCAGAGAGTTTCTATAGTTTTTAAGCTCTGGGAAACTATTTATGTAGGGTCGACAGATATAAAGCCACATTATTCCTGCAGTTGTCCTCTATATGGATTCATCAACGTTGATTAGAACAGCCAAATCCCTGAAACACATCTTATTGCCTTGACACAAATCATTCCATAGAATGGAGTCGCCATGTAAGCTAATGTATGTATGTATGTGTGTATGTATGTATGGCCTCAGAGAGGCTAAATCTTGTTCTTTGCGTACGGCTATTGACAAACTTATCACATGAGGCCTAATGTGCACTTCAATACAAACATCTATTCTCGCTGTAACTGCATGGTTTAGAACGATAAAGAAAAGCATGGTCATGGCCTCATGGGACCCAATACTATCGATGTGGTACAAAAGATCCATTTTATACATTTGTAACTTCCAAAAAAGGGTGAAGGTATTTTGGGCGTACCATTCTCAGGGGCGAATCTGAGAAGTATAACGATGACTTTTTTGATGTTTTGATTAAATTTTAATAGACAAACAAACGAACTATCCAAAATAATGGAGTTTTAAATATAGACAATAAACGTTAATTTATTTATTTATTTTTTTTGTTTGCTATTCTGAAGCTTGCGCCATTCCCATGCATGTACACAAAAAGTAAGGGTGATTGAGCGCAAGGGTATTTGTACATGACGAAATCTGACTGTCAGCAACAGCTGTAAAATATTTAGTTTAATTAATATGACGGCTGAATGTAACGGACCCAACAGCATAGGCCTAGGCCTATCTTACAGAACTATATCACTAGGGAGATGGTCCTGGCTCTGCACTTCTTCCATATAAGGATATATACCACGTGAGTTAAAAAGTAGCCAATGGCAAAGATATCTTGCGAGGAAAAGCCCATCGCCCCGCTGATATATCCCGTCTGGATATACAAGTAGGGTCAACAGCGACTCACTCTATTACTCTAGGCTTATAAATATACAACATCTCAACTGCAACACGGCAGATATATCTGCGTACACTTAGTATGGGTAAGACGTCCTATACACAGACACCGTGAACCACACTACAACCCTGCGAGGCAGGTTTTGCTCTGAACGAAGCTGGACGATTTACCTTCGCTGCGCACGACGGCATACTGTCAAACAGTATACACAGGGTCTGTGTGAAACCGTGCAAGTCTCGCCCTAGAACATGGACGTCTTTGGACTGTTCAACCTGCCCCTCTGGGTAATCATTTTGGTAGCGGTGTTAATCCTGTTTTACCGGTAAGTCTCAATGTCATAAGCTAACGAAGATCTAAAGTTCTGGATATCTAACTGGAGTGTGTTTACGTTGTATTTGTAAAAGCCTAAAAATAGAACCAAGGGAGGTAAGCAGGTACAAGTATGTTCCTGTACCTGGTTATGCGCCTACCGTAGAACCTACGTACGAAGTGACTTTCCATATACTTAATAATGGATTGACTGATGTTTAATGCTTTGATTTTTTCACTCACAGGCTAAACTAAAGCACTTCGTCAGTTACCCATCATATCTGACTTCAGGCTGCACACGAAACGGGGATAATCGTCTATTACATGAAAACACAACAACTAATTTAACCATAGGCCTATAGGCCTAGTTTTTTCGGCAGAAACTTTGCGAATTTTGTTCGGACGTTCTTGGTAACTCTATAAATCAGCTTCTTTTCAGAGTCCTGAAGATGCGATGGGAGGCGCCAAGCAGAATCCCGATGCCGCGTAACTAGTAACCCACGCTCATATGGTTAAAAAGGCAAAACGGAGTTCCAGTGACGTCATCGAAAACAGCTGCGTTCTCGGTTTATAGGAATAACTGGCAGGATTATTTAAAATCTTGATTTTTTGAGTATGCGCGGGTTCCTCACTTTGAGCTGCGATAACTCGGTTCATGTGGGACATTTTATCGATGCATATACACACACTTGCTCGATAATGTGATCTCCTCTGTTTAGGGATTTAGGTAACGACAGAATGACCATACTGCATGCATTGTGTAGGCCTAGTGTGGATTAGAATGTTATTGACGGTAATGTCTGTTTCAGCTATCAGACCAAAAATTTCGGCGTTTTCAAAAAGATGGGTGTCCCGTTCCCCAGCCCGTGGCCTATGATGGGGAATGCTCGTGTTGTCTTCAAAAAGGTATGTGAGCCTAGATGATCACACACTCGCACAAGCTGTCGTCTTATCAAATATAAACTGATGTCCCACCATTAACCCATGAAACAGCTTTTTTTCTATCTGGCGGTGCCTGCTGCATAATTTTGCAATTTTTCCTCACCATACACGTAAAGTCTAAAAACGGCAAAGCTGGCATAAATCACTGAGTTCATCGCGTCCTCCATCTTTAACACCCTGTAATTTATGCTGGGGGTGTGTTGCCTCTCAGCCAATGAGAGATGTTAAAACTGCCGGCTTGTTCGTGTAAACTCGGAATCTACGTCCAACCTTCCGGTTTCCCGATCGTCAAGCGGAAAACGAACTGTACTATTCACTACCTTCTCTGAACAAGAATTCTACCGGAAATGTACGAACTGCTCTTCGGCGGTTTCCAACGGCAATTCTCCTCCTAACACAGAAGACTTTAGGATTAGTTTTTAGGCAAAATGGAGTCGCCCACAGCGGATTTTGGCGCTGACTTTATTTATAATTTATCAACTTGAGGTACATATTAGAATTGTTTTATGGTATGCACCTGCGAGGAAATGCTACTCTTTTCAGTGGTATTTGTTTGATATTTAAATTTTTTCTCCTTTAATGTGAATGTATGTGATGACAAGACAGTAATTCTAGACCAGTGACGTATAATAAACTGCAATTAACATCACTGCATTTTTTTTAAATTTTTTTTTTTACCTAATTCCAACTTGAGGTACATATTAGAATTGTTTTATGGTATGCACCTGCGAGGAAATGCATACTCTTTTCAGTGGTATTTGTTTGATATTTAAATTTTTTCTCCTTTAATGTGAATGTATGTGATGACAAGACAGTAATTCTAGACCAGTGACGTATAATAAACTGCAATTAACATCACTGCATTTTCTTTTTTTTTTTTTTTTTTTACCTAATTCGGCTTAAGCTGCGGTGTTAGAGGGCGTGTTAATTACATTTGCATGAACAATTGGAACCAAAGCCTAACTGAGGTAAACTGAAAAGAGTCCCTATTTCACCGGTTACGAGTGACCATTTGCAAGCTGTCACACAGTCGTCGCTGCTCTGGTTTTACTCTTTATGCTGTACACCTTTAATTGTCAGACAGTAACGAATATTAATGCATTTTTGTCAGTTGGATTAAACATCCTATGGTTTTAGTTGATATCTTTTTCTTTTTTTCAGGGATTCGTTGAAGCGTATGAGGAGTGGTTTAAAACTTACGGGCGGGTGTTTGGGTGAGGACTGGCTCATGAATATGCAGATATGTAAATATGTACGCTGTAGGCTAAGAGTTGAACATTCAGACTGAATGTCACATTCGGAATGAATAAAGCGTTTTGAGCATTCTGATTGGACAGAAGGATCCGTCACGTGGCTTGTCAAAATGGCGGCCCTATTCCAACTGGCTATACAATGGTCGGTTGCAGGCTTTTGTATCAAGATGGATAGTTTCAATTTTTACATCGTAAATTATCCTGTTATCTCTGGCACTCTGCTTCATGATTGTGTCTAATGCCACTTAGCACGGGGATAGGGGCTGTATGATCATCGTGATGAATTAGATCGCCACTTTGCATATAAGAACAGTTGCAATCAAAGCCCAACTGAGATACATATTTATTTATCGACAACTTATATTCTAGCTTGTTACAAGGTTTGAATACTGATTTCACTGAGTCGCCTGTAACATACCTTGCGCCTTTCCTACATCATTGAAAACTGCTGACTGCTTCTCTTTGCATGATTTCGTCCTATTTTCGTACTTCATATACTTTATTAGTTCTTTGGTAATTTGTGTTAAACGTCGTTTTGGGAATTGGCCTTGCAATTCTTGACCACAACCGCCCTTATTGGTTGACGACTGGTTTGACGCATAGATTTGTACGTAAATAAGAGTGCCAGTAAGAAAAAAAAATTACTTGCTGCATGGCCAGTTTGAACTCCCGAAATGTTGGTCTCCCTACGAGGCCAGGATATCAACTTGCGAGGCGTTTTCGTTATACGTTAAGAGTGTGCTCATCCATATTCCAGGACATATAAATCAAAATGAATTATCAAATGAAATAGTTAAGTATTATATATAAAGTATAGTTCTAAATTCTGTAAATCTTTCACTACGATGCTTGTTTCAGCCATTTTGAAGGTCAACAACCCATGCTGGTTGTGGGTGACCTGGATATGTTAAGGGAGATAACTGTGAAGGAATTCAACAGTTTTACCAACAGACGGGTACGGTGTTTTACTTGACATATGGTGGCAAGCAAAATAGTCTTGAAAAATCTGTATTAAATGATCGTGCGCTACTCTGACCATATACATATTACCTCTGTAGTAACTATAGTTTACTGAGGCCAAGCCTATTTAAACAATTAAAGAATTAAATAAAGTATGCGCATTGTTTAAATATAACTAGTTATCCTCGTACTGAGAAGGGTTTGGGGAATTTAAAACCTGCATCCCAGGATTAAAATTTCACACCCTGGGTTTTAATACACACATACCCTTCTCAACACACTGTTGTCATCTACCATATACCAAGCTCACCCACTTGATAAAAAAGTCAAATCTATTAGTGGTAATACGACTGTTTTGCGTAGAAATATACATGTGCTAAGAATCTGACTCAGTGTCATTCGTTTCCTCAGGACTTCGGCGCTGCGGAAATTGCCGAACCGCCGGTGACGGAGTTCCTAACAGTATTACAAGATGACGATTGGCGCCACAACCGTAACACTCTGACCCCGGCCTTCAGCGGTGGTAAATTAAAGAAGGTCAGTTAAGGTCACACAATTCTCTAACCAGTATAAGCGTTTGTTGGTAAACGAAGATCACATTGTCCAAATATAACCCATTTTAATATGCCACATTGGCCAAATATAACCCATATTACTAAACCAAAGCCACATTAGCGAAATAAAACCCATATTAGTAAACTTAAGCCACATTGTAGAAATCTAACCCATGTTAGTATACCAAAGCCACATTGGTCAAATATAACCCATATTAGTAAACCAAAGCCACATTGGCCAGATATTTATGGTATGCACCTGCGAGGAAATGCATACTATTTTCAGTGGTATTTGTTTGATAATTAAATTTTCTTCTTCTTTAATGTGTAACCTATATTAGTAAACCTAAGCCACATTGGTCAAATGTAACCCATATTAGTAAACCAAAGCCACATTAGACAAATGTAACCCATATTAGTAAACTTAAACCACATTGACCAAATATAAGCCATATTAGTAAACCAAAGCCACATTAGACAAATGTAACCCATATTAGTAAACTTAAACCACATTGGCCAAATATAACCCATATTAGTAAACCAAAGCCACATTGGCCAAATGTAACCCATATTAGTAAACCAAAGCCACATTGGTCAAATGTAACCCATATTAGTAAACCAAAGCCACATTAGACAAGTGTAACCCATATTTGCAAATCTAAGCAACATTGGCCAAATATAAGCCATATTAGTAAACTTAGGTCACATTGCCAAATGTAACCCATATTAGTAAGCCAAAGCCACATTAGCCAGATATAACCCCCTATTAGTAAACTTTAGTCACATTGCCAAAATTTAACCCATATTAGTAAACCAAATATGTCATGTCTGACATTCATATACCATTCGTAGTCCGTAAAGGGCGTTCCAAGTCGATAATCGCAAGATCCATTTCCAAAACAACGTTTAACAGTAGCTCCCAGAGACAAAGGTATGTAAGAAATTATACAAATAGGAAATAAAGCTGGTAACTCACGAGAGAGAAGCGGTCACCAGTTGGCCACATTGCCCAAATATAACCCATATAAGTAAACCTAAGTCACATTTGCCCAATATAAGAAATGTTGGCCAGGAATAGAAGCCACTTATAGGCATTGAGGCATATATCTTGAAGACAGCCGCTTTCGTTTTTTCATAAATCAGTCAACATTTATCTAATATCTAAAAACATCATAGAATGGCTAGCTATATATATAGCACCGAAACAAAGTGAAAAGAAATTTGTGTTTTGCGGAAATGGCGAGAAAAAGTACGACAAAATATTGCGGAACTACTGTGAAACGGTGGCGAAACGAACGAATGCGATTATCCATTTATTCCACTTTACAATTCAGAAACACATAGACTTGTTTGACAAAAGAATCACAGTGGTTTGCAATGTACCGAGCTGTAAGAAAAAAATATTGTTACATTTGTGACATAGACTTGTCAAAGAAAACTGTTGTAATATTTTATTATGTGTTAGTATTCTGTATTGGTGTTTCCTTGTGTAACATTATAGTAAGACTTACTCCTAGAAAATAATCCGTTAAATTTGACAGCAAGAATGATGTATGAGTGATGTTAGAGTGAATTTCGTTAATGTGGCGGATTATTCAGTTAAGTATAGCACACATTCTGTTTACTCAACATAAAAATAGTAACAGACAAACAGGTTAATAAGTACTCTATTGTGCTGTAGTAACAGAATTCTAGCATCACTTAAACAGCTGAATTTCTGTTTAAATGAAACAGTTAAGTTTTTGCTGTAATATTTGATGTTGTTTACAGATGATTGGTATGATTGTTGAGGCTGGTGAAAGCTTTGTGGCCAAACTAAAGACTAAGGCAGACAATGGCGAACCCGTGGATATCAAAGGGTAAGACCCGATGGCTTAAATAGATGCTATATTTGCATTATTCAGTTTGCCAATAATTTTATGAGTTATGTTTCAAGACTTAAATATGTTATACCGGAAATTTTTGTAATGCAAATCCATTGCAATCTTTATATATTCCATCTTTTGGACACCGTTGTGACAAAGGATCTCAAATATTAGAGAATTGTTACCGTATTTACAGGTGTGGTTGGGTTTGAGCAATAAACTTGTTCACAATCCTAATAAATTTGTTTCCGTATTTACAGACGTACCGCATCGTGCACAGAGGAAGTTATTTATTGTGTCCCGAAAATCTTATAGTGAAAGAGAGCACCTGACAAGTGTTTGTGTCCACTGAAAGACTACCATTCAAAAGTATCTTAAACCGGCATTAAATATTTTTTTAGATTTTTTAAATCCGAGTAAAAGTTCAGTGAAACTTCGTCTTCATACAGCTTCAGCATGTGTCCATTATCGACAGCACGGTGACGTCACATTTACTCTAGCTGTCTAACGTCGAAGTTATTTTCCGTATTATAGTCAAAACAGTAGCCTGTGGCAGATAAAAGTTGCGGACTTCGCCAATGAGGTGCAAGTGATAAATAGCTTTCTCGGAAAATGAACATATTGGAAGGATATTTCTTCCACTGGTTGAAATGATGATACAGTAAGACTGCTATATCATTTACAGTTTAAATAGCCTGCACGGCAGGGGTATTCTTGGTTCAGGTCGTACCCTCCGGAGGGGCTGTGCTAGTGATTTTGACTCCAATTAAATGTTCACCAAATTACAATAGGATTGTTGTACAACTGGATTCATGCTCATTTCTGAAACAAATGACAATAGATCTAAGTACTAATGACGCCGGACTAAGCATTCCACTGTCGCTGGGTTATATGCTTCAGTTTTGTTGTGGTGGTTTCTAAGAAAGCAGTGCTGACCTTGTTATCGCGGACAGAGAAAGCACTTCGGTTTAAACACGGCTTTTCAATGATTTTACTGTGTTTTTAAAAAGAAAACAGAAAATAACCATGCCTTGTATGCAAGAAAGACAAAGGAGCAAAATTTAAATTGTTCAATTCTCATAAACTTAGAGAAAAAATGATATCGTAAGATTTCATTAACTTTAAACATTGTCTGGTGAGATGCCGTCTTCTCATTCCCATCAACCTTCGGCATCCCTAATGAGTTTTTCATTGACTCTGATATTTATTAGTTAGAAACTGTGGACGAAACGCTAAAGTGAACAACAAAAAATGTATTTTGGGAGGTGAATGCGGTTTGGGCAGAGACGGTATGCTACTGTCTGACATTATTTGCTATACCCTCGTTGACGCGGCTTATCATATGTCACTTCATGGAGTGAACGGGTAGAGGCTACGTCACAGCTTTGGCCGCGCAATCTGATGGCAACGTGTTCGACTGGATGAAATTCTGAAGATGTCTGCCTCGATTCACAATGGCCATTTATGCCCTATTAACATTTTGTTCTACATGTTATTCGGTGACATCTCATTTAAATAATAAAGTGTGTTACTTTTTCAAAAGCTTAAAAATCCTGCTTTCCACTGAAATATGTTTTAGCCAAGCGCTGTCTTGCCCTTTAATTAATTGTGACTCTTACCATGTGTATGCACTGGCGTTCACACTGAGCATGGAACATGTTCATGGTGTCCAAAAAGGCTAATGAATTGATTGTTACAGCTATTTGCAGATATGGCGGAGCTTTCACACCGAACTTGTTCATAGTGTCCAAAACGGCTAATGAATTGATTGTTACAGCTATTTGCAGATATGGCGGAGCTTTCACACCGAACTTGTTCATAGTGTCCAAAAAGGCTAATGAATTGATTGTTACAGCTATTTGCAGATATGGCGGAGCGTTAACGCTGAACTTGTTCATAGTGTCCAAACGGCTAATGAATTGATTGTTACAGCTATTTGCAGATATGGCGGAGCTTTCACACCGAACTTGTTCATAGTGTCCAAAACGGCTAATGAATTGATTGTTACAGCTATTTGCAGATATGGCGGAGCTTTCACACCGAACTTGTTCATAGTGTCCAAAAAGGTTAATGAATTGATTGTTACAGCTATTTGCAGATATTACGGAGCGTTCACACTGAACTTGTTCATGGTGTCCAAAAAGGCTAATGAATTGATTGTTACAGTATTTACAAATATGGCGGAGTGTTCACATTGAAATTGTTCATAGTGTCCATAAAGGTTGATTGTTACGGTGTTTACAGGTATTTCGGAGGGATCACACTGAATTTGTTGGTATTGTCCAAAAAGGTTAATGATTTGATTGTTACGGTATTTACAGGTACTTCGCAGGGGTCACACTGAATTTGTTCATAATGTCCACAAAGGTTAATGAATTGATTATTACGGTATTTATAGGTGCACCGAGGCCTTCACCATGGACGTCATCGCTGCGACAGCCTTCGGAATGAAACTGGACACTCAGATTTCACCAGACGATCCTTTTATCAAATACGCAAGGAAGTTTTTTGATATCAAGCTGAACATGGCCTTCATAATTTTATGTAAGTTTTGAACCACCTTAGCTTCATTACTAAAATACAGTTCTTTTTTAAGGTCATGCTTTGAAACGATATCGCGTTTTTATTTCTTCATTTGATAGGCGCTTTACGCTGTACGCCAGAATATTTCAGTTATACGACCATACGGCCATGCGACATGATGGTGGGAATAAACGGGGCAGGGCCAGGACAGCCCTTCCTCGATTGACCGGAGAGGAAGCTAACATGAGCTGGAGGTGAACTCATAGCGATGGCTACTGGGTCATTGTGCTACACTAGAACACTATGAAGGTAATTGTCCAAAAAGCCCCCAAGAGATCTTTTGGCCAGCAGTTAGAAGCATTGGGTTAGAAATTGTGTGGTGCATGGTGCACAAATGAAAAGGGCTCGAAAGGGTAAAATTGCATCAAGTTGACTGAAATTAACATAGGTATATAATTATAATGATAGAAACATTGATGAAACAATAACACTGAATCAACTTGGATGGCTCAAAGTATTCATTCCTACAACACAAACATTTACACTTTATTACAAACAGATATACATTTGAACACATGTGTTATGTGTTTGTAGAAATTGTAGAATCAGGAAAATTGAACTAAATTGTTTTTGGAATGAATTACGGAATCAACCATAAGCTAACTTCCCGTCCTACCTCATTGTTTAGTTTTCCCTCAGCATTTTGTGTAATACGGTGTAAAATGGTAGAAACAAAAAATGGAGGAAAATTTTTGATCAACCCAGTGAATGAATCGGCTTTCGATCAAATCCCCACTAGAGCACCTTACCTACTTTGATGTATAAATCGCTCCTGGATGAGAGAGATCTTCAGTCGTATTGGTGAGAGACGGGCGTCTTCAGAAGCAATTACACCCTGCGCCCCCACCCCCACATCCCCACCCCCCTTCTCCTACTCATGCACAGCTGCACCCACTATCCTCGGGTCTCATGAAATACAACAATGAATCATGAATATATGAGACCAAATTCAGTCATATAACAGATCTATACTTCTTACAGCGCATGCACCGCTCTCTACGCTCGCATACATCGCTGCCACCACTCGACAAGCTTGACCTTTGGGGCCTGTGTGTGGCATGTAGGCTTGTTGAAGCTTAACTTCACCGCCTATGTCCTTGTGATGACCTATAACCAGCATTCATGAGTAAAATTGTTCCAGGTGTCCATTCGAATAATGCTGCGTATACAGATAAAAAGTATGCATGTTTATAAAGTATTAATAGAGACAAAGGCTGAGCCAAAGTGTGTTGATTTTTTTTCTGACATATAAAGCGAACATAGAGAGCGGCGCATGTGCTGTGAGGTCACATGTAATTTCTGGTTTCAGTTTTCTTTCCCTTTTTGACACCACTTATCAAGATTTTCAAGCTAGAGATTTCCCCGAAAGTTTCTATAGAATTCTTCAGGAACGTTGTAAACCAGGCTCTGGAGGAGAGACGAAAAAATCCGGGCGTAAGTATGTTTTTGTGGACCATTTTTTTTTTTCGGAAGAGGGTTGTGTTGGGGTGGGGTGGGTTTTCCGCTGATCTCCAAGGCAGGTGGTTGACCCGGATGAGGGAGGGTGGTTGGCATAAAAGGCAGGGTAATCTATGATCACACCTCATCGAGTTCCGTTCATGATGATTTCCTTGTCATATATAGTGGAACTTCTTCAATGACTTTCCAAAGGTCGATGGTTTTTCCCCGGGCTCTCCGGTTCAGCCACCATAAAACTGACCCTGGATAATTCTTGACCAAGGCTTCAAATAAACGAAGAAATGAAAGCACTTCCATTCAGGATGCCATATAGTAGCCCAAATAGTTTTAGCTGGGGCGAGCGGCCCTATGACAGTACGGCGCTGTTGTTGTTGTTCTTACCTTATTGGGGACCATATGATAAATCACAACGATGTACCTAGCAAGCTTCATTACATAAGGCCCACCATCGGTTGAATTATTTTCTATCAAGGGCTTTTACTTCGAACTAAGGTATTTTACTATGGAATGTATCGTTACTAGCGGTATTGGGAAAAGCACAATGTTTTTATTCACTTTTTATAAAAGCCATTAAGTTCTCTTACGAATAGTAGTACGCCTCATATTGCAAGCATTTATTCCTTGCAGAAATATTCAGATTTCCTTCAACTTATGGTCAACGCCAAAAAGGAAGCCGATTCAGCGGCTGAGAATAACGATGGTTCCCATAGCAACGGCGCAGTCGATGAGGCTGGTGGGGATGACACTGGTGGGGATGACACCCACTGGAAGGATAAAAGAAAAGGAAAAGGTATAAGCCAGGATTAGTTTGACCTTTAAGTTACTTTGGAAATAACTATTTTTATAGGTTGTTTTTATGAATTTGATGATGGATATGGTTTCACGGGTTGACGGCGTGAAATGTGATTCGGAAGCTTCGCCATGACATATGTTTGTGTCTCCGTAGGTCTGTTATCTGACAGTGTTTATGTATGTTTATGACGCCGTATATCTACGTTCCGACAGTGTTTACGTATGTTGATATCACCGTAGGTCTATGTTCCAACAGTGTTACGTATAGTTATGTCATCTTAGGTCTGTATAACCATCTTGTTTGCGTGTTGTTTACATATGCTTACGTCATCGTAGGTCTGTCTGACTCTGAGATTCTGGCAGCCTCTATCCTGTTCTTCATTGCTGGCTTCGACACCACAGCCTCAACACTGGCCCACTTGCTCTACCACCTGGCCTTGAATCCTGACCACATGGACAAACTCATCGACGAGATTGACGAGCACTACCCGAATGTAAGTCACCTGTCACTCACTCACTTTGTCAGTCATTACGCACCTGTCCTACCACCTGGCCATGAATCCTGACCACATGGATAGACTTATCACCGAGATTGACGAGCACTACCCAGATGTAAGTCACCTGTCACTCACTCACTTTGTCAGTCATTACCACCTGTCCTACCACCTGGCCATGAATCCTGACCACATGGACAGACTTATCACCGAGATTGACGAGCACTACCCAGATGCAAGTCACCTGTCACTCACTCACTTTGTCAGTCATTACGCACCTGTCCTACCACCTGGCCATGAATCCTGGCCACATGGATAGACTTATCACCGAGATTGACGAGCACTACCCAGATGTAAGTCACCTGTCACTCACTCACTTTGTCAGTCATTACGCACCTGTCCTACCACCTGGCCATGAATCCTGACCACATGGATAGACTTATCACTGAGATTGACGAGCACTATCCGGATGTAAGTCACCTGTCACTCACTCACACAATCACACACCTGCTCTACCACCTGACCATGAAACCTGACCACATGGACAGACTTATCACCGAGATTGACGAGCACTACCCGGATGTAAGTCACCTGTCACTCACTCACACAATCACACACCTGCTCTATCACCTGACCATGAAACCTGACCACATGGACAGACTTATCACCGAGATTGACGAGCACTACCCGGATGTAAGTCACCTGTCACTCACTCACACAATCACACACCTGCTCTACCACCTGACCATGAAACCTGACCACATGGATAGCACTACCCCGATGTAAGTCAGCTGCCACTCACTGAGTCAATCACCTGTTGATTCAATCACTAACACATCTATTCTACCACTTGACCACACGAACAGATTTATCTCCGGGATTGACGAGCGCTACCCGGATGTATCACCTGTCACACACCTGTCCTAGCACAACCTAGTCATGAACCCTGAAGACATGGACACGCTTATCGAGATTTATTCAAAACACCTGCTTTACACCTCGGCCACGAATCCTGACCACATGGACAGGTCTATGTGGTCGATTTAAGAGCATCATCGGGATGTGATTGACGGAAACAGCGGATCTCTTGTCGGTATTTACAGACGATCATTGCATGAGCGCGGGATACAAGTGGCGCGACATTTTATTTCTGGTTTCTTTAACATGGGTTTGTAAGAAATCCAGATTAAAAATAAAATTACAAACTTACCAAGTTCGTCAGAAGAAAATTGCTGTGGCCGTTTATGTCTGTTTCCAGCTCGTTTGTGAAATAATTGAGGTTGAATTTTTGGTTTTCTTTTCTTTTAAATAATGGCAGGAAATACAGACTTGATTCAGGATAAACTGGAAGTTAGACCCTATTTCCCCTCAGAAAATCTTAATTATTACCCTGATATGGTAAATCTATGCATCGATGCTGGCACCCGTGTTTTTAGTGTCATGTTTCGGTCAAGCAAGGCGGAGTTACTCCGTGCCTTTTGGACGCTGGCCTTTTCGCTTCCGTGCAATTCCGCCATGTTTGGACAAGAAACCTTGCACAATAATAAATTACCTTGGACGTGAAACAATGACGTATTTGCATATCCAAGTCATGACATTTCCAGTCGGAATCCACGGGTCACGTGATGGGAGGAAAATGGAAGCGGCATTTGTCAGTCATCCCCCAAAGAATTGAACGTTACTCGTGCATCGAAGTCGATTGTATTTTTGTCGTGAATATTGAAGTAGAGTCCGTCCTTATTTGTTTACCCTTAACAGGTTGTGTTGTCATGTGAACGAGTTTTAAGACGGTTTGAGCAAAATAACATTGTTTGAAACCTTATGTTGTCTGGCCGATATTTATTTATTTTATTTATTTATTCGATTGGTGTTTTTTCGCCGTTCTGAAGAATATTTCACTTATACGATGCGCGGCCAGCAACATGGCATGGATGAAACTGCAACCGATAGGCACGGATGTTTTGGCCCAGCGTGGCCCAGAACTACTTGGCACGTTGTTTGCCCTGTCCAGTGCTTTCTAGGCGAAAGAATTAACTGGTGTGTTAGAACCGGATTCCTTTTCCGGCGCAATGGCGAATAGGGTCGAAGTGTAATTTACTATTATAACCTTGCAATGCAAGAATAATGCATTACCAGTTTGTGCACAAACCGTCATGGGGGGTAATGAAAAATACATAAAACAACGTCCGAATTACATTGAGCGGGAAAGGTGTTCCATGGACGGTACTGATTGTGATTTGAAGACGACTAATTATTTCCCAGAATTCCTCTGTATTACGTTGTCTATTTTTAGTAACATCAGTCTAGTGACCACAGACGGCGGACAGACACTCAACTATATACATATGCGATGATATCACACCTTGGCACACTTTTTATTTTCAATTAATGTACTCCAGCTATAACCATTAGAAAGGTGTAAAATTAGAAGTTGTGTAGCAGACTTCCATCAAAATTTTAATTTTTAAACCCTCCCCTCTCCCCTCCACAAAAATAGCTAATTATTAACGGATTTATTATAATTTGTGGATGTTTCTCAAATGAGATGAAATTTTGTTTTTTCAACTGAACATTTTACATAAAAACCTTTTTTGACTTTTGATAGCACCAAAGTTCCAAACGAAGCCAGTTGTGAATTGAGACATTAAAAATATTGCGATGCCGGTCACAATTTGTAATCAGGAACACTCAAGGCAGGATTTACTTATGTACTGAACACTTTATGAACGATAGGAAAACATGCACATATAAATTAGACAGATTCACACTAGCTGGTGTAACTTCAGCTATGGCACAATTGTATCGCAGAGTCGGTGGTTCCGGGGCTCTGGGTTTCCTTTGACAAGTGACAGTACATTTTTATACAAAAACATACTGCATAGTAACAAACAAGTTTTAACAAGGTTTACAGACAGACAATTGTAACAGTAACGTACATGACTGGTCCTGATATGCAGCGTTGCGGTGGATTAAAACAGTAGGTGGTCACCAAGCCTACAGTTCCACTGCAAGACCAGATTAAAACAGATTATATGCAAGGCCTGCTAACATTCACAATACAACAAAAAGGTAAAGAGTTAAAAAAAGTTTTTCAATTGTCTAGGGAAAAGCTCCAGACTACGAAACTGTCGGCAAGCTGTCTTATCTAGACATGGTAGTTCAAGAGGGACTGCGTATAAATCCTCCTTTTGCAAGGTTAGTATCTTCATTATCCTTGTATTCTCTTCCATTCATCTCCATCATCATCGTCGTCATCACCATTGTAATTATCAGCATCAGCATCATCGTCATCACGAGACAAGTTTGACTGGAGCCTGTGCAACGCATGTGGGCTTATTTAAGGAGAGCGAGATCACTTATTAAGATCAGCACTTTTCAGTAAAACAGTTTTAGTTGCCCGTTGCAGCCATGTTGTGCATACTCTAAGTAAAGAAAAAACATATCTATCAGATTTTTTTCTGACATCACTTTTTGCTTCATCACCATAGCGTTCTTCAGTATTTCTATCCAAAATTGCACGTAGTGGCGGTAATGTATAGAGAGCGACGACTAAAACCATGTAAATAACGATATTAGGTCTGTTTTGTCTGCAGGATGGATAGAGTATGTAAGCGTGACGTCACTATAAAAGGTATCCATATTCCAGCCGGGATGACCGTGGCTTTGCCTATATACATGATTCACCATGACCCCGGCTACTGGACTGACCCGGAAGTGTTTGATCCAGAAAGGTACCAGTCACCTGCCTTTGTATAAATGAAAAATTCTATGGAGTAAATGAAAATAGTATGGAGTAAAACAAGGAGCAAATAAATAATTTTTTAAGTCAGAGACATTATTTTCATTGGCTAAATAACATACCACGTGATACTGTAATTGATTTTTATTGGTCAGATTCACCCCGGAAAACAAGGAGAAACACCATCCGCTCCAGTGGATCCCTTTCGGGTACGGCCCCAGAAACTGTATCGGGATGAGACTGGCTCTGTTTGAGATGAAGGTCATCATTGTCCAACTCTTACAGAGGTATAGATTTGTCCCCAACAGTAAAACGGTGAGTAGACACCAGTAATGTGGTACAGTGTCTGTACGGAATACATAGTTGTATGTTGTTATAGACGACATACATAGTCAGTATGGCCCGTACAGCTCACCGTACAAACCAAACGGCAGTTGGTTGCAATTAACTGTAATTAAAAAAAACAAAAGTCTTAAGAAGTATAGGGGAAGGTATTTTCAAATACAGTTTTTCTACAGTTTATTTTGATTTGATGTGCCATATTGTTTATGTACTTATTTATTTATTTGATTGGGGTTTTACGCCGGACTCAAGAATATCTCACTTTTACGACGGTGGCCAGCATTATGATGGAAGGAAACCGGACAGATTGTTGCAAGACCTTCCCACGTGCGACCGGAGAGAAGCTCCAGGGTCATTGCGCTTTGCTGACACGCTAACCCCCTCGGCCACGGAAGTCGTTTTTCTACAGATGCTTCCTTCATTTTTCGTAGTCTCTTGCCTTTGAAGGTGTTGTGAAGTTGAAATGACAGACTATAATGCTTTATTCATATGGTAACTGCTTTTCTTCGCTTTAGAAACCACTGAAATTCAAGGACAACCCTCTTCTCTCCAATACCAAAGATGGCGTCTGGCTAACTGCTGAACACAGGAAATAAGTCACGTGATCCGACTTGATGAGAACACGTTCTCACTCGAAGTCAAATACTTAGCGTTAATTGGTCGACAGTGGCGAATGGAGATCATGGGTTAAAGACGTTTTTTGTGTCACACTCGAGTGCACACGAGCTGCATCCTGATTGGCCGCTGCACTATTTTGAATGCGCTATATACACGTGACATATAACATAGGCTTTACATACACCGACGAACATTGTTAGTAGATGACGGAAAGAATATAATAAGCAACTTGTAAAGAAAATGGGCACATACATGCATTGATAAAATATAGGTATAGAATAATAATTTCCATCAAGCCTGTATCTATGTGGCTTCCACTTTTCGATACCAGCCCTTTATAGAAAGTAAAATATATAACCAAATGACCTCGGTTTATTCTTATAACGTGAGTGGTATGATTCTTACAACTTTCTCCAAAGGCATTTTTGGAAAATGCAAGATACCTATATCTACGCTTGATTTGTATATAAGTTTTCAATCATATTCGAATAATAATAATACTAATAATTGCATAAAAATCAACTGGATTTTATACAGTTTTTGAGTTTAGAGTAAATGTATATCCTTTAATATAGTGCATGGTAAAAGTGTCTCGTGCTCTATAGTTTTAATAGATGTTTTATGTATGCAGTATACTACATGCATATCTGATTTATTAACGATCAACCAGTCACAAATGTTAATTGTCATTTAGGCGCAGCTCTGGTCCATTTAAATGTATACAAATGTGTTAGTAAAATATTATCTCCCAAAATTTGCTCAAAGCTCACTTTAAATGGCTCAGAAGAGCGATTTGCGCAAATATTTCCATTCTAACGATTTATTGCTATAACTGCAAAAATATGCCTCCTGAAACCAAAATCATTCTTTTAGTTTCCTTTCACAATATTGTTCTGCATACTGTCATTTTGGTTCCAGGAGATATTTTGCAGAAAATATTTAAGTATTACAACTTAAAGATTCTGCGTTCGTTATGGATATTTTGAATCTGTAATTCCACATAATATGCGCTCTTCTGAGAGAGAGCAGCGCCTCTGGAAATGAATTCTTGTGTTGTTTAAATCCATCCCAATTTCTGGTTCCAAAATCTTTATGTGCTTTATGATTTTACTATTTTTATTATATTTATCTTTCTTTATTTTTTTAATTTATAATCACTGTAAAACATCCTGAATTAGTTTTTCTATTAAATATACGTATTCCCTTGTGTGTGATTTATTGATGTATTTATTTCATTGTTGATTAACGCCACATAATCGAGATTTTTTTCCCCTGGTACAAAAACGGTCACAGTTTTAAGAAACTAAGAAACTGACTAAGAAACTACTGCAATATTATACTAAATGATGAACTTTCCCACGTGTAGAGACTAAGGCGCCATATTGGAGACATCCCAATCTTACATTGTCGACCACATAGTGTCACCAATGCCCCCAAAAGAACAAGAACTAATGAATTTTGAAATCAACGTGTGTACCATGGGAAGCATAATAGAAGCGTCGTATAAGTAAAACATTCTTCAGTACACGACATAAAATATCTATGGAATAAATAAATTATACTAACACTGGGCCAAACAGTCCTGTTTTCTTGCTCTATGTGTTGTGGGTCAACGAGGCAGCAACAAGTTACGTTTTGGTATGACCAAACTCCCGACTTCAAGGCGGACGTTCTAAACACTAGGCCGCTGAAGTGGTCCCATTAAAGAATGGTTCAGAATTATGCGATCCTGTCAGTGAATAATCCTGCGAATTATGCGATCCTGTCAGCGATAGCTGGCGAATGGTCACATGTGTTATCGGTGAAATACGGCTACAGCATACAGAGTAACACCAGATCAGTGACGACAGTGTGATAGCTGGCAAATGGTCACCCGTATTACCGGTGAAATACGGCCACAGATCAGTGACGACAGTGTGATAGCTGGCAAATGGTCACACGTGTTACCGGTGAAATACGGCTACGGTATACAGAGTAACACCAGATCAGTGACGACAGTGTAATAGCTAGCAAATGGTCACCCGTATTACCGGTGAAATACGGCTACAGCATACAGAGTAACACCAGATCAGTGACGACAGTGTGATAGCTGGCAAATGGTCACACGTGTTACCGGTGAAATACGGCCACAGATCAGTGACGACGGTGTAATAGCTGGCAAATGGTCATACGTCTTACCGGTGAAATATGGCTACAGTATACAGAGTAACACCAGATCAGTGACGACAGTGTGATAGCTGGCAAATGGTCACACGTGTCGTCACTGGTCTCTTAGGAAAATAGCTATCACACTGTCGTCACTGATCTGTGGCCGTATTTCACCGGTAACACGTGTGACCATTTGCCAGCTAACACACTGTCGTCACTGATCTGGTGTTACTCTGTATGCTGTAGCCGTATTTCACCGGTAATACGGGTGACCATTTGCCAGCTATTACACTGTCGTCACTGATCTGTAGCCGTATTTCACCGGTAACACGTGTGACCATTTGCCAGCCTCTTGTTAATTTACCTTAGTTAAGGTTTTATTCCAACTGTTCATGCACATGCAGCAAAGCAGACACCCTCTAGCGCCATGATTTGGGGGAAAAGACTGTATGCATGGCCAAATCGGCACCCAATAATATCAATGTGGTACTGAAATTCCACTTTACAAATTCCAAATATTTGAATGCATTGAATTTCGTTCAAACAATCTTTAAAAAAAGACAAACGTACTTTATGTACAATTTTCAGTGCTGTCTGTTAACGGTGGCTTTATTTTATGTTGTCATTAATCAACTTTTTAGACAATTATACCAAATATTTAAACCTGCAGCGCTGCTATATTCACGTGCATTTGTCGAGCTAGACTGCAATTATACGACTCTATTTGAATGCGAGGCTAAATCCAAATATGCTGAAGACTATATACTCTCTGATGCTCGTAAGCAGCTTATAATTTAATTAAGACATACAGAATAGAGGGGAAAACATCAACGACACTCTGATAGCTGGAAAATTGTCACACGTAACCGGTGAAATATGGCGTCTTATCAATTTACCTGAGTTGTGGTTTTATTCTACCTGTTCACAGTGCATAAATAGTTGCACATTACACGCACTCTAGCATCACGGCGTATATGCGCAGAATTAGGTTAAAAAAAGTGCAGTGATATTCATGGCAATTTGTTAGACGTCACTGGTCTAGAATTATTCAAAATACTGTGTTGTCACCACACTTCAGATACAATCACATTAAAACATTGCTTAGTCCACAAGCCGAATCCTGATTTATGCAGGAATACAATGTATGTCGATCGTACATGTATACTCAAAGTTGAGCGAGCTCAGGGGTAGATTTTATGATGAAATTTGATATAGTTTCACTAACAGCTATAATCTATTTAGTTATCTTGAAGCTCACTGACGAAATTTGACAAGACTGCATATATGTACCTGTCAACCCTCACGTTATTTACGCGAGCCACACCTTAATTAAACTGAACTTGGCACTAGACGCGTATACTTGTAGGGCTCCCTCGAGTAAAATACGATACCCGCGAGTTACTCTGCTACTCTCCACGAGGCATGTGAAAGCGGAGTACGAGTTTTGTACTAGTTCATTAGGAGTTATTACGAGCAATCCCGAGTTGTCCCGAGTTGCCCCGAGTTCGATACGATTTTGCTGCGATCGAGCTTCCAGAGCTTTCTACGAGCAGCCCGAGTTCTCTACGAGCCCGACACGTTGTTCCGATCACATGACGAACTCCTATCATTTCGGCCAGTAGTTCAGACTGCCGATGACGTTTCCGTCGTCTCCTGGTAAGAATTGTTGCCTCTGCGACAAATAAAAGAAGTTAAGAAGAGAGAGCCTATTGTAACAGCCATCTAGCCATAAAATAAATTATCTAGCCATAAAATAAATTATCTAATCAGGGAGTGATACAATCCTGCCAAATTTCGCACGATTTACCCGCTGCATTGGGGATAAGTTGTGGAGAACGCCCAATTACTCGTACAAAAATAGTATCAAACTTTTGTAATTCGTAAATAATTCATACTTAAATCGTCACAACTGGTTACAAAATCGTCACAACGGGACAACTCGTAGATTGCTCTGTAGCACTCGTACCAAATTCGTAATTCACTCCTAATAGACTCATCAAATAAGCTACTGCTGTCATGTTGCTGCCTGGGAGATTTCTTGCCGAGTTGAACGAGTTATAGATCGGGACTACCCGGGATGAAACTCGGATAAGTGTGAGAGCCCCTTAACTCTGACGTCGTATGTATAAGTTTCTGTGATTATCCTCCCATTATCCACACAGTCTATAGTCTATTTCTTTAGAGAGTCGCCTATATTCAGCCGTCTGTAAAATCATTCATACTCGCTACCAAAATTGCCTTTAGCCAGCGTCATATAACAACCCAAGCTCTACACATTGATACGTTGGGCGTCCATGTTGTTACAAAGAAATGGCAGTTAGAATACTTTTTCTAATTCATAATGTTAAACTCCGTAAGCTTAGTTTCGACACCAAGAACTCATTGCCTCAGGTGACGTCCTCATTATTCAAAACAAGTTGCATGCTGGACAATGGGCGTGGAGAGTAATTTGTTTTACAGTGGCTGCAGCGACAAGTGGTCAGAACAAACTCCATGCAATAACACCGCCTACACAGCTGTTTGTGCGAATATCTATCTCTAAAAGTATGCTGCCGTGAGATCATATACTACAAGCGATAAAGTAAAATTCATGTTTTAAATTTATATTATATTAAATCGTGCGAACGATTTCAACTATGGCAGTGTCAGAGACAGGGTTTACCGTAAAGTCGACAACAGTTCAGGTAATTGATGTCACCCTCCTTTAAAACGTGTTGAACTCCGCCGAATACCCGGCATGCCACTGGTTTTGGAATGATAATTACGTCACCCGAGGCAATTGGTTCTTGTCGCCGAAACCGAGCTTTATGGGGTTTATCATCATGAATTAGAAAAATGTTCTAACTTCATTTTCCTAGCAAGAATATGAATTTCAAATACATCCATGTGTAGAGCTTGTCACTGACTAAAGGCAATTTTGGTAGCCAGTATGTCTGATTTTACAGACAGATGAATATAGGTGACTCTCTGATAGAAACAGACTGTAGATGGAAGTGTCATACTGTACAGCGAAACCCCTAATGAGTCTGTATGTTAAATAGTAACGAATAGCAAAACATAATTTTATTTATTTATTTATTTGTTGTTTAACGTCGTACTCAAGAATATTTCACTTATACCACGGCGACCAGCATTATGGTGGGAGGAAACCCAACATTATTTAAGTCATATTAAACTTCATATGGTTTTAACTGAAAACTATGATTTTTTAAAGGGATTCTTGGATGCATGCGAGGAGTGGTTTAAGACTTACGGGCGGATGTTTGGGTGAGGTTTATTGTTTTATGAACATGCCAATACGTAAATAAGTACGCAGTATGCTAGGCTCTGCAAACAAGTTACCAATATATGACGCCATGTTCGAAAATATACCATCTTGTCGGAAGATATGTAGATAAATAATTGTTTTCTGATTTATGTATTTGATATCTTTGTGTTCTTGTCAGATTCTATAGACTACTTCATCTGTGGTATAGACGATTCATAGATGGAGAAATCCAAAATTCCAAAGTAAAAAGCATTACGATTTTCCGTTGTCTATTCCTTTGAAAGAAGACTTTAAACACACAACCACATCTCATGTTTTGATTTATTTATTTGATTGGTGTTTTACGCCGTACTCAAGAATATTTCTTGAAGGAAACCGGGCAGAGCCCGTGGGAAACTTACGATCATCCGCAGATTGCTGAAGACCTTCCAACTTACGGCCGGAGAAGAAGTCAGCATGAGCCGGACTTGAACTTACAACGACCGTATTGGTGAAACTATTCTATGCGGTGTACAGTTTATAAGACGTATACCTGGTATTTCCAGGTATACCGGAGAGTTCACACTGAAATTGTTCACAGTGTCCAAAAAGACAAATGGATTCTTATGGCATATCCAGGTATACTGGAGAGTTCACACTGAAATTGTTCATGGTGTCTAAAAAAGGTAATGAATTCTTATGGTATTTCCAGGTATACTGGAGAGCTCACACTGAAGTTGTTCATAGTGTCCAAAAGAGGTAATGAATTCTTATGGTATTTCCAGGTATACTGGAGAGTTCACACTGAAATGGTTCATAGTGTCCAAAAGAGATAATGAATTCTTATGGTATTTCCTGGTATACTGGAGAGTTCACACTGAAGTTGTTCATAGTGTCCAAAAAGGCTAATGAATTCTTATGGTATTTCCAGGTATACTGGAGAGTTCACACTGAAGTTGTTCTTATTGTCCAAAAAGTCTAATGAATTCTTATGGTATTTCCTGGTATACTGGAGAGTTCACACTGCAATGGTTTATAGTGCCCAAAAAGCCAGTGAATTCTTATGGTATTTCCTGGTATAGTGGAGAGTTCACACTGAAGTTGTTCATAGTGTCCAAAAAGGCTAATGAATTCTTATGGTATTTCCAGGTATACTGGAGAGTTCACACTGAAGTTGTTCATGGTGTCCAAAAAGGTTAATGAATTCTTATGGTATTTCCAGGTATACTGGAGAGTTCACACTGAAGTTGTTCATAGTGTCCAAAAAGGCTAGTGAATTCTTATGGTATTTCCTGGTATACTGGAAAGTTCACACTGAAATGGTTCATAGTGTCCAAAAAGCCAGTGAATTCTTATGGCATTTCCTGGTATACTGGAGAGTTCACACTGAAGTTGTTTACAGTGTCCAAAAAAGCTAGTGAATTCTTATGGTATTTCCAGGTATACTGGAGAGATCACGCTAAAGCTGTTCATAGCGGGTTACGATACGAGAGCTTCAACACTGGCCCACCTGCTCTACCACCTGGCCATGAATCCTGACCACATGGACAGGCTTATCGCCGAGATTGACGAGCACTACCCGGATGTAAGTCACCATTCACTCACTCACACACCTGTTCTACCACCTGGCCCTGATTCCTGACCACATGGACAAATTTTTTATTGAGATTACTCGAGCACTACCCGTATGTAAGTCACCCGTGACCTGTCAGTCACTCTCACTCATATTGGTGATTCACCTACTGTACCCCTATGTTCAGCTGTGATTACCAATAGAAAGGTGCACGTGTTGTTGAAGTCGTTTCCATCAGTAGTAAAATATTGAGAAAGTATTGTGCTCATTATGGATTTTGTGCAGTTTTTGACCATTTTAAATTTGGGTTGAATTTTAGTGTCAGGAACAAAAGGTACATTTTCAACAGTTGCTTTTGCTTCGACCGCTTTATTTTGCTTTAAAAGGCTCCTTACTTTTGATGGCACCAAAGTTCCAAGAGAAGACATTAAAGCGTTAAAACCAAACTTTATATCAAAATGTTTTTATATTTTTTAAAGAAAAGTTCCTGACTACGAAACTGTCGGCAAGCTGTCTTATCTAGACATGGTAGTTCAAGAGGGACTGCGTATAAATCCTCCTATCGCAAGGTTAGTGTCTTTATTATGTATGTACTCTTTGTCCCTTCATCAGCATCATCGTCGTCATTGTCGTCATCGTCGTCATCATCCGCAGCAGCAGCACCACCACCACCACCATGATCGTTTATTGTTATTATCATCATGGCCATCTTAATTCATAAGGGCTTTTTTGAGCATCATAACCATTGCCTCTGTATTGTCGTGAAGATTTCCACGTCAACTTCACATTTGTTCTATTTTCGTCATCAAAACTATATAAAGGACCAACACGTCACGCCATTTGGATTCTGATATAACGCTTTTGCCTAGATTATTCCTTCCGTCTCTCTGTTATCACTGAAAACTTTTTCACGTAATTTCTTTCTTTACGCACTTACATAGTTCTGGTGGTTAGTGGTGTTTTGGGTTCATCATTGTTTTGAGAATTTGTTCTGCGATTGTTGACCCACGGAAAGCCAATTCTTGTTGACGGCTGGTATACGAATATCTGTTTCGATGCAAAGAATTTGAGAAAAATAATAATGTTGGGGCACACTTAGGCTTGGCATACAAATGTGTGAATTAAAAGCATCATCATCACCGTCTTCGTCATTATATATATTTATTTGATGGGTGTTTTACGCCGTGCTCAAGAATTTATGGTGGGAGAAAATTGGGCAGGGCCGAGGAAAAACCCACAACCACTCACAGGTTGTTGGCAGATATTCCCACGCACTACCGGCGAGGAGCTGAATTCGAAATCAAAGCGGCCGCATTGGTGAGAGACCCCTGGAAGACCATGTAAAATGATGATATTAGTTCTAATTTCTCTGCAGGATGGACAGAGTATGTAAGCGTGACGTCACAATAAAAAGGTATCCATATTCCAACTGGCATGACCGTCGCTTTACCTGTTTACATGATCCACCATGGCTACTGGACTGACCCGGAAGTGTTTGATCCAGAAAGGTACCAGTCACAAATACGTGAAATTTCCTTTGACAGGTGCTTTTTGATCCCGTACTAAAGAATATACGTCACTTGCATACAATGGTGGTTAAGTTTCTTCGAGGGTTATATCTTGAACTCATCAAATTATAGGAATTATTACTAATTTCTTTAATAAAAGTTTCTCAGAGAAGCCTGTAGACCTGTGACTGGGCGAGCCTAATTTTCGTGAAAACCATCATCATGACGTTTAACTGTAATTAAGACTTCAAAGTTGGTTAATTTAGATCCTTTTGCTGGTGACTTCACCCTTAACCATGACAGAACTCGGGCCATCTTGTGTACAGGTACGTGAGCAACTTTGGGATCCTGACCATGCGCACGCAAACATTAAGGCACTTGCAATAGTGTACCGTTTTCAACAATAACGACGTGTATGTTACAGCTGAATATTTGTATTTATTTTGAAAAAAAGATGATGCAGCGCGTGATCAATGAACGAAAATTATCATGTAAACCAAGTGTGAATAATATATGGTGCTTTTATTCTTCGGATACAAGCAGGTTGTGCATTGCAAAACTTTGTGCCATATACAACTAGCGGCATTACATATGGTGTCTGCAAAATGCAAAGTCATGCTGGCCAAACCGTAAAGCTCACTGATTACAGTGGCAAATGCTGATGTAACAGGAATTAAAGCAACGTCGACGTGTGAGATGATAGTGTGTTGTATGTAAACATGATGGTAGCGAATTACTGGGTTTGTCTGGCCTGAAACAATTCCGAGGGATTCCCCCATCGTAAAAATAGCCCCTACATGGGCTTGTTTTATGAAGCTTACTTACAGATATCCCTGCTAATACAGCCAGATCGGTCGAATCACTGTACATGGGCCAAACCCTCGTTTGTATTTAGCAAAATACTAATTGAACATTTCTCATTGCTTTATTGTTGGAATATTATTTACACTTATAATGTTGTATACTCAACAATATGGATAATAAAATATATGAAATATGGACTGTGCATAATGATTTGTCTAATCAGCGTGACTGATAGAATCACTTATACCTATGTAATTAGTTTATTTACTTGCTCAAGAATATTTCCCTTTTCAGGAGGGGGCTGAATGTGGATGTACGTACGTATGCTTGATGTTTTAGGTCGTACTTAACAATTTTTCAGTCATATGACGACGAGGAGTCATTAGGTGTGTGTATATACCGTATCTTCTTGTGGCAGGGCGGATCCATGCCGTCAAAGTGCTGCCGCGACCGAAGTATCATGCCAAAGACACCAGACTTGACACTCCACCCAGTTACATTATACTGACACCGCAGCAACCAGTCCTGTTAGGTTTCCTTGATTTAACCCCTCAGTGCTGAGCGCTAAGCGAGGCAACAACAAATACCATTTTGGGGGTTTGAAAGCAAAGCAAAGAGTCCTTAGCGCCAGCGAGGCAACAACAAATACCATTTTGGAGGGTTGAAAGCAAAGCAAAGAGTCCTGTGAGGGCATTTCTGAAGTGGTGAAAATCGTCGCCGATTTACCGAAATAGTTCAACTTTTAGAGTGCACTGCTGTGGTATGTTTCCATTGATTCGGCCAGGCCATGATCTGTTCGCACTCTTTAGCCGCATGATGCAAAATGGTCACATTTCCAGTGATTCGGCCAGGGCATGATTTAAAAAAGTATTTTTGGCGGGTAAGGTGACCGACTGGCTAAATTCGGGCCGACTTAATTTTTTCGGGAAATTTGAGAATTTCTGTCTTTGTAACACAAACATTGCCGAACACAAACCAGTGTACTGCTCCAATTTACCGAAATTAGGTTCGTAATTACAGGCTTGCTCTCGTCGGAGTTAGAAGAAAAATCCATGCCATCCTCTACGTTACAGCACATTCATCTTCACATCATGAATGTAGGTCCTAAAATCTAACAACGGCATCTTTTAAAACCTAATGTTTTAGTAGCCGATAGTAACAGATCCGTTGGACCATGGAGGTATACATAGATACATATAGATAATTATAGATTCTTAAAATACCTCAATGGTTGGACATACCATTTAATACCACTAGTCAGCGTGGCTCAGTTCTATTCAGTACGTCAGTGCATCGTCAGATCAGCTGATCTCCTCGTGCAGCTAATACCTTATAATCCTGCAACTGCACCACACAATAAACAGATCCCTTTTAAACCCATGGATTTTGGTTAGGACCTCGAGGCTTCGAGGCCCATGTGACTACAGAAGCGGTCGCAGGGAGCATAAGATAAGATTAGGTGTGTGGAAACCGTATGACCCGTCTGTGACATTCACAAGGCATGGGAATAACACCTCGTGTTCCCCTTGCACTCGCCCAAACCCTCTTCCAAAAAAAAAAAAAAAAAAAAAAAACCAGGCTCGGATGATTACGTAAAAGATAACTGTTTTCTTTTCTAACATTTAACCGATTTTCGTAATACAAGGGATTGACAGTTTGGAAGTTAGGAGGAAAAACAGGTCTTTCCGTATCCAGGTAGGTACGAAGTGCTGTCTATTAAATACATGCTCGCTGTGAGTTCACGTCCAACCCATGCTGGCTTTCTCTCTGGTTGTACGTGAGATAGTCTGCCACCAACCTGCGGATGGTCGTGGGTTTCCTCCGAAACCATAATGCTGGACGCCGTCGAAATATTTTTGAGTATGGTGTAAAAAAAACTATCAAATAAATAAATAAATAAATACATGTTGTTTGTCAACTATGGGTATACTTATCCAAGCTCACAATTAAGCTTCCATTTATATACATGTTAACATTTTCTCTCACAGCACTGTACCTAAATCTCGGATCCCCGAACGTTCCGGGCCCGATAACCCTCGTCGTCTGAGACAACTCCGGTCAAATTCCTGATGGTGATTGGCCGATGATTTTTTTTTCACAAAACTGACAAAAAGCTAGTCGAGGTCAAACCCACCCTGTCAGAGGGCGGTCATCCGGCACTTTTCATTTCTTTTGCCTAGTGTGTATCTGCCTCCATTTTGTGAAAAACACTCATATTTGTATCTACTCTAATATGAAACCTTGAATCCTCTCTTGCAAATTGATACCTCCTCAGAAAAAAATTAAAACGCGGCCCAAAGGGAGGAAAAGAAAATATATGTGAAGATTGATAGTTCAAAAGATCTAACACGACAGTTATTACTACAACGCCGAGACTGGGTGCTATATCGACGGCCCATGACGTTTCAACGGTTACGTTCTTAGCAGAATCATGACGTTTATTTCAGTCTATACAGCTTCAACATGTTTGCCGTCTTCTCAGTATGGCTGCTGGGAACAGTGATCAGCCACGTGACCTTCGCCGCCACCATAGCAAGCCCGTTCAAACCAGGTGAGTGTTATTCTCGCAAAGTCTTGTACTCGCTGGCGTTATATCTGGCACCTCCCTGGCTCAGTTGGTTAGCGCGCTAGCGCAGCGTAATGACCCAGGAGCCTCTCACCAATGCTGTCGCTGTGAGTTCAAGTCGAGTTCATGCTGGCTTTCTCTCCGGC
Source organism: Liolophura sinensis (assembly GCF_032854445.1). Lineage (NCBI taxonomy): Eukaryota > Metazoa > Mollusca > Polyplacophora > Chitonida > Chitonidae > Liolophura > Liolophura sinensis. The sequence continues at coordinate 9,826,233 of NC_088304.1, read as the reverse complement.
CGTACGTGGTAAGGTCTGGCAACAACCTGCGGATGGTCGTGGGTTTCCCCCGGGCCCTGCCCGGTTTCCACCCACCACAATGCTGGCAACGGTTTTATAAGTGAAATATGCTTGAGTACAGCGTAAAACACCAGTCAAATATGTCCAGCGTACAGTCTTTAAGGATAACATTCAAGAAGTTTTGAACATTTTAAAGGTTAGACTACCTGAATGAATGTCATGTAACGCCAGATGGATAAAGCTTTACGAGGTAAAGTTAGTGTTATCTGCAGTGTGTCCGAGAACTGGAGGTAAACTAACGTTACCTGAAGATATTTCTATGTATTAAAACACATGTCAAATGTAACACAAAATATCCCATGTTGACTTCGTGATACAGGCGCCCAGATCAGTGCAAAGGTAAACTGACAAGAGGCCAGATTTCACCTCATACGTGTGACACAAACTGCTCTCGTTTAAAATACGACCCTTTACAATAGGAGTTGTTTTAGACGACTTTTAATATCTACCGTATGACTTTATTCCCACGATTTGAAACTAACCCTAAATCGAAACTCAAAGATATGAAAGCAATGCTTTGTTTTCGCTTTAACAACTTTTTGATTTAGCATGTTTATCGCCTACGGCACATGGGGAGAGTTCCTACAGTTATATACATTGGAATAAGAGTAAGTTATATATTTTGAAAATTTTTCAAAGAGAAAAAGAATTAATTAGCTACACCAGCCATACTAGCCCCCCCCCCCCCCCCACCTCCCGAGTTCAAACCACCCCTCCCCCTCCCTCTCCTTTCATTCATTGATCGCGCGCCTGGTGTGTCATAGCGGTCATAGCGATTGAAAGGCATGCACCTTTAACCACACTCGGCCACGGCCGCTCCCACATGGATGATATACATACATACATTTCCAATGATAGTCCGGTGCGACCAAGTACGTACGCGGTTTCTCATTGGATGTTTCAGTTGTAAGTGTCAGCATATCGTAAGACTATATTTTGGGACAGGCATCCATCAGCTGTCTGTCTTAATAAATATCCCACTAAAGCCCAGTCATACATTCTTGGTAAAAAACAGAACAGAACAAAGCTTATGTGGCTTACATCATATGGATTTAACGAGAAGCGATAAAATGTCCTCATCACATTCTGTCACAGCGCCAGAAAGATACCACTGCATTCATGAAAAATGGCACATGCGCTTTGAGAACTCCCACAATGAGCGTCAACTGTCACTGACGCTGCATGATAATAATGGTATTCTATAAGAGCAGAAACTCTAGGCGGACATTGGGCGTTTTACTGCTAACGTAGCCTTCCTTTGCTCTGATCAGTAGACAACAAGGACGTAGTTAGTGCGAGATTTTGTAAGACAAGATTAACAAACACGTCTTAGTGTCTCCATGGACGAAGCAACAACTTAACGAAAAGCTTAATCCATTAGATCACGAAATTGACTCGCTCATAGTATAGCCTCTGCTGAATGAAAAGGATTGGGCATTACATGATCTTACATGGGACATAAGCAAGAATGTTTGACTTGTGTAGACACAGGGTAGTGTGCGCTGCTAGGATAAAGCAACAAAGTTGTGTGTTCCCAAAGTGTTCATCCAAGCGCAAGAAAATCATTGGAACGTCTACTTCTATCGCAACCCAGTCTTCAGGGGCGCTATATTCATCGTGTTGAATTAGATCGCCACCTTGGATATAAGAACAGTTGCCATCAAAGCGCAACTGAGATTCATATTTTGCTGTCGACAACAGATATTTTAGAATGGTACACGATTTGAATACTGATTTAACTCATTCGCACAGAGCATACCTTGTGTCTTTCCAACATCAATGGCTGTTGACTGCTTCTCTTTGCATAATTCCGTCCTATTTTTGTACTTTATATACTTTCTTAGTTCTTTGGTGGTTTCTGTTATACGTCGTTTTGGGGAATGGGCCTTGAGGTTATTGACCTGGAACGTCCTTATTGGTTGATGGCTGGTGTGCGAATGCCTGTTTCGACGCATAGATTCACATGGACGTGTCATCGCCTTCGCATTCTGCACACATGTCAGAAAGCATGAGTTGGCGCGGAGTTCGAAATACTGTCCGTGCAGTGGCATCTCCCTGGTGCTACAGCACAGTGTGACGTGGACATTAAAAAGACAGACAATATAAGCGTCACACCTATTACCGGTGAAATCCGACCTCTTGTCAATTTATTCTGTTAGCAGTTTGTTCTGACTGTTCATGTACACGTGTATGCCTGAATAGTAGCAATTTACACGCCCTCTAGCCCCATGGCTTAAGAAGAGTTAAGAGGAACAAAAATGCGGTAATTTTAATTGCAATTTATTATACGCCACTGATCTAGAATAACTTAAAATGCTTTGTTGTCATCACATTCAGTATGAAAAACTACAGAAGACCCATGGTTAATAATGACTATTTTTTTAAATCGCCTTTTTCATGGTCTACACCTGTATAGAACAGCGTGAAAATCCACATCTTGGAGGCCGTCGTGGTCTTCCGCCGTAGACCTGTCACTGTGAGCAATCTTTCAGAGCGAGAGTGGTACGATGGCCTATCTACTTATCCTACCACCACTACCAAAATATTGGATCTAACATTATTTTAGTTGTATAATGGCAAGGCCGATTTCTAAAACGTCGTCTAAGACAAGTCACCAAACAAGTCCGAAATTATGGAGAAGCAATCAGCAAATTTCAGCGATGTTGGAAAGTCGCATGATGTCTTCTAGGCAAATGACTGAAATCTGTATTCAAATCATGTACCATGCCTAGTAGAAAAGTGATGATTATCAATATATGTATCTCAGCTGCGCTTTGAGTGCAAATGTTTATATATTCAATTTAGCGATCTATTTCAACACGATGGAATATATAGTTTGCTATAGCTGCAAGTTAAACGGGATTTGACACAGTTATGCAGCAGAGTGCCAGAGATCCTGACGCTCCTGTCCATTTTTACTTTCAAGAGAATTATATTATATTAATTGTAAACTAAGAATGAATGCGTTTGATGGAATAATCTTGCTACAATAGTTTTTGCTGTAATAACTTGTGACGTTGATTGAAATCGTCACGTAGCACACGGGATCTAACATGCCACAAGGCGAGATATGCATACGTCGTATGTAGGACACTTCGGTATATTGCTGTACAAGTAAGATAGCAAAATTCGTGAGTGTGAAGAGAGTCCAGACTCATGAATTTGCACAAAGTGACGTCAACGCCTCTCATTTACAGTCTGTGTCTACTACGGTAAAACACTACCCCTCTTGGGGTGTTCGAGGACGGTTGTACCGCGCATTGCACTTGTTTCGAGTCAGGAGGTATAGGGTGCGTGGACATGTAAGTTTGGTCATTATTTTGTTCCTTTATGGTGATGGCGGTATTTATATAATCAATGTTGATTGCTTATTCACGTGAATCCCACTTGTGTAATTCTGAAAAAACAGTATAGTGAGTATATCTATTACAAAGCCATTAGCTATTTCATGCTAGACTTTTTTTTAAAATATATAGTATGCCTGCCAAAAGTAGGATTCTTGTGGTGGGCTAACTATCCCCAAGGCGTGGTCTTTTGCAATGCTTTCCAGTAAATGTTTATTAAATTTGATGGCAACACAACATATCGAGACTATCCAGACCAATGACAAGATGTAATAAATTGCAATTACCATCAGCGCAGTATATATTTTTTTATGTAATTAAGCTTAACCCATGATGGGGCTGGGGATCCTGTAAGTTGTTTCTGTTTAAGCATATATATCAGTTCTTTATGCTGTAATCCGTTACAATCTGTATAAGAGACTTCTTGAGATATTTAATTACTTGCGCTTTGCGTGTCTCTTTATTTACCGGCCTGCCTAATGATTACTGTTACAGTTGTAACAGTTTAGGTCCTTAGCATTTGGGCAGGCCAAACATGCATGATCATCGCCTTTGCAATCTACATTCATAAGCGGTATATCCAATTCATTGGCACTTATAACAGTATTTAACCGGTGGGGCTTAGCCTACTTCTTTAACGTTAAATTGTTGAAAACCAACTTATAGGCGAAGATTTCTTAAGTGCAGCGTTAAACACAGGCCCAGTAAATACCAAATGATAAAGTCGGTTATTTACCGTGTTTCGTCTAGGTGCTCTCCCATGGTATACAGACCCGGATGTGTGGGAGTGTTCAAACCTACTAGAGACCCAGCAACCTCCACGGACTGCTGCCCTGTGGAACAGTGCCCTTAGTAAATAAACAATAAACAAAAGTTGTTTAAGTAAACAAATAAGTAAATAAACAAGTCGAGTTTATTTTTTATTTAACGATTTGCTTCTTTGTTGATTTACTTAACTATTTGCCAAATGTATCCATTTCATTCGTGGTCGTAAGAGAACGAAACCGTGAAAGGGATGTGACGTTTGTTTTTTCTAACTGTGCATTTCTTTCCCACTTTTGCAAACAAAAAGAAAACTCCCAGAGAAAGAGTTCGGGTGGGAGTTTTTCTTTTTTTAAGCAGTCTAAAAAATAAAAAAAGGAAATCAAACTCCCAGAAGAAGGGATCGGGTGTTTTTCTTCTCTTTTAAGAAAAAAAAAACAAAAAAAAAAACAAACAGGAAACACGCCATATCCGTTTTACGGCTCCATAATTTCCTTCCTTCTTTCTTTCTTTCATTCTTTCTTTCCTTATTTGATTGGAGTTTTACGCCCCACTTAAGAATATTTCACTGATGCGACGGCAGCCAACATTATGTGGGGGGGGGGGGGGGAATTCGACGAAGACGGGGAAAACCCATGATCACCCCCAGGTTGCTGTCAGGCCTTCCCACTTACGACAGGAGAGGACTTGAATTCCTCTACATTTAATTCACATGAGTTTGACATTGATCGCAGTGGTTAGAGGCTTATGAATCTTTGCACTGTGCTGGCACCCTAAGCAGTAACCTACACAGGCCTTCATTTCCTTCCTCGGTTGTGACCAATTTCTGCATTTTATATAACACTGTATTTTATTTTAGTATTTTTGTTTGTTTGATGCAGTACATTTAGGGGCAATATGGTTGTCTTTGAATCGCAAGGACCCAAAAGGTTAAGGTACAACCTAGCCTTGGACACCGAGTCCTGCAAGATTCTCGAGCTTACACCGTTCTTCGTGATCTTGGTGGCAATAAGCGAGCGGTTTTTTGGCCAAAGGTCGGGTGGTTTCCTCCAAATACCCTGGTAGTCTTATCCATAAACCTGTCATAGTATATGTGACATATTTATGATCAGTGTGTTAAGTCTATCACAATTCATGTACCAGTCTTCAACCGATAACGGCGTTTCAGGTCAATAATCGCAAATCCAATTCCTAAAACGACATGTAACACAAACCACCAAAGAAGTAAGAAAATATGTAAAGTACGAACTTAGGGCGGAATCATGCAAAGAGAAGCAGTCATCAGTTTTCAGCGATGTTGGAAAGACGCAAGGCATGTTCTAGGCGACTGAGTGAAATGTGTATTCAAATCGTGTACCATGCTAGTATCTCAGTTGTCGATAACAAAACATGTATCTCAGCTGTGCTTTCATGGCAACTGTTCATCCAACGTGGGGCTCTAATTCAACACGATGAATATACAGTCGCTAGACCCGGATTAAGAGGAATTAGACACAGTAATGAAGAAGAGCATCAGTGATTCTAGACGCTCTGTCCATATTTCCTTACAAGAGAGTCATCTTTTTAAAACCAATAAATAAATAATTATAAAATATTAATTTATGGATTTTTTATGATGACCCACCCACCCTCAAATCTATCGCGTCCAAATATGGACTGATCGTATTCACAACCGCTGAAATTCTATAATGACAAAAAACATAGCTGATACTGGTGGGACTGTTAAAGTGATCTCACATAAATAAAAGCTGATCCAAAATATCTGATGAAATAGCGTGCTAAAGTTACTTGCAAATATCGTCTATAATATTTTTTTCGATCCCCCCCCCCTTGGTATATATAGTCTTTACATAATACTTTTCTAAGTAAAGATGTGATGCATGTCTAATAAAGTTATTTTAATATAAATCTATTGTTTATATCCATACAGATGCATTTCATCTGAATTATGATAATAGTTATGAATATATTAAAAATATAAATATGACCAAAATCCAAGTTATACTCATGTTATAGCAGATCAAATTCTAGTGCAAACAAATTTATCAAACATGTGTTATTTCCTCATTTATGACATTATCACATAAAGACAATATAGCACGAGGTGTTCCCAATTACCCACCAGACAAATGTTAGTTTCAAATATCTTATTCCCTTCAAAATCGCCAAAAAAAGTATGGAAACCACATTTAGAACTAACATTTCGCACTTTTTCATCTGAATTCTCTGTAATGTTTATGTTTTCTCCAAACTTTAATGTAGTATGCAGAGAAAAGCCTCTGGAAGTAACAAATCACAAGTGACTTTAAATCATGGTACTGTCACACAATCGTATGGGTTGTCTTCATATCTGTTGTTTGTTTAATTGTGGTATGACGTCATTTTTAACATTATTTCACGAATACCGCAACAGTGTCTCCTTGTACCAGGCTTTTTTCGTTGGTGTGAAGGGCTGCAGCAACCTGCGGATGGTCGTGGTTTTCCCCAGTGGAGGCATGGAAATCTCCAGTTTGTCGTCTAGCAGGTGTCCAGAGCTAGGTACAGCTGACAAGTCGACCTTGACCTCTGGGGTTGATGAATCTAAAGCGATATCTAAAAGACAGCGTGACCCACGAATGTCTGGCAGGTGTCCGCCGATAGGTGCAGCTCACAAGGCGACCTTGACCTCTGGGGTTGATAAGTCCAAAGCGTTATCTGAAAGACAGCGTGACCCATGAGTGTTTAGGATTAAAGCACGTTTAAAGATCTGCCCTCAACGTGCGAATCGTAGTAGGTTTCCGCCGGGCTCTGCGAGGTTTCCTCTCACCATAATGATAGCCACAGTCATATACATGAGACAGTCTTGAGCACGGCGTAAAAGAACTTAATATGCCAATTGTTATTTGTTTTGCTTGTAGTTTCTCACGTACAAACGACAAGCGTCGATTAGGCATGGATGGCTGTGGTTTGACTGTGTATCATTCATGTATGTATGTATGTATGTATGTATGTATGTATGTATGTATGTATGTATGTATGTATGTATGTATGTATGTAGGTAGGTAGGTAGGTAGGTAGGTAGGTAGGTAGGTAGGTAGGTAGGTAGGTAGGTAGGTAGGTAGGTAGGTAGGTAGGTAGGCAGGCAGGCAGGCATGCATGCATGCATGCATGCTTGGTGTTCGTACTTAACAATGTTTCAGCCACAGGACGACGAAGAGTCATTAGGTGTGTACATATACCATGTCATCTTGTGGTAGGGCGAGGCCGTGCCGCCAAAGTGCCGTATCTAACCGAAGAGACCAGACATTACACCCAACTCAGTCGCATTATATTAACACCGGGCCAATCAGTCTGTATCCCTGCTCTAATCTCTCAGTGCTGAACACCAAGCGAGGCAACAGTAAGTATCATTTTAAAGCCTTTGGTATGACCCGACCAGGGTTTGATCCCAGGTCTCCTGATTTCTACTCATTCGTGTACACGTGAGGAAGTGCGGCCGTTACACTCATTCACACTCTGCTCTGTTTCTTCCACCCGCCAAAATCTTGATTTATTCATTTATTTGTTTGATAATTTGTGTTTCACGCCATATCCAAAAGTCTTTCCCTTATACAATGTCGATCGGATTTATGTGTGGAGGAAAGCACCTGACAAGCCTCCTGTCGTAAAGCCGCAGTCCAAGAAGCATAAGCTGGATTCGAACACGCGACCTCACTGGTCACAGACCTGATAGTTGCAGCGAGCAAGGGGTTTAACCGTCTGAACCATCGAATAAATATACAATGTCGATCGGATTTATGTGTGGAGGAAAGCACCTGACAAGCCTCCTGTTGTAAAGCCGCAGCTCAAAAGCATGAGCTGGATTCGAACCTGCGACCTCATTGGTCACAGTTCCAGCGAACCAGTGGTTTAACTGTCTGAACCAGCGAATGAATATAAAAACCTTATTAGAATTAAGTACTGGTAAAAACGAATGTGAAATTTAAGCTTCTTCATTTGTGGCGAATTGCTTTATCTGTTATAGTCAGCCATTACACAGTCATTACTTATGTAATATGATGGGGGCCTACGTTGCCGAGGTAGTTAGTGTACCCGCGCGGCGCAATGACGCAGAAGCCTCTCATCAGTGAGGTCGCTGGGGGTACTCTCCGGCCGTACGTGAGCAATCTGTCAGCAATCAGTCGGATTACGTTTTTCTTTTCCTTTTTTTTTCTCCTGCTTAAAAAAGTGAAACTACCACCCGATCCCTCTTTCTGGAAGCTCTTGGTTTTTTTTTTTTTTTTTTTTTTTTGGAACCTACTTAAAGAAATGAAAAACTGCCAGTTCAAAAGCGGAAAAAATAAAAAACCGACATGTCCCTTTTACGGCTCCGTAAACCTTTTACCTCGCCTTTGCCACTGTTAAAGCATTTACATTAACAGTAAACCCTAACTCGGATAGAACTTTCAAGAGGCCATATTTCACCGGTTAGGTGTTGCTTCAAATATCTCCATATGTGCAGGACAAAGCGAGAGAGTTCGAAACCAGTTTGATAACCAGTATTTCTGAACAGTCTATCCAAAGCAGTGTACAAATAAACTTACTTTATTCAAACCTAACAAAGGTTTTATTTCATTTTTTTCTGTCGGATATTGTATTTTAGTCACTACATACATACAGAAAATGTTCAACCTTATAAAGGTATATTTCTTAATGTCCTACATATAAAATGTCTACACTTTTAACGACTCTTGAAAGTAACTCACAATGCAGCAAAGTGACAGTGAACTAGCCCTGTGTATGAATTATACAGTTGAATGCCATGCATCATCGAGGAATGCATCGGGTTGAAATTTTGTCGAATGTATTTGTGGAAACAAGAAGGGGTGAGAGGAACGAATTATCGCGAAAATAATAAGTATTTGGCTGGATAAGATTACCATAAATATTCTCAGATTTTACAACATTCTTGTATCAGTAAAAATCGGCTTTACATCACCCAAACAACCATGAAATAATTTTTACAATGGGGCATAAAATAGCCTAAATACATTTTTAACATTTAACTATCGTAAACAATCAGAAAATACTTACATACATGTATGTTTCTTCCAAAACGGATTATTGAAATTTTCTTGCTAATTTCATAGTTTAAATACAACGCGCGAAATCTGACAAGATATGTGGTATTGGTATTTTTAAACCAGTGTGGTAAATTTTAATGATCATGCAGATGCACTGTATAATTTTATTCCCTGATGATCAGTTCGATCGTTGCAGAAACCGTCTTCTCAGTTCATGAAACGCTGTGTAGGCTAGATCCATGGAGGAGCAAAATGTTAGCTTCCATCATCGTCTGTGACCGTCTTTTTCGCATATCTTTACTGATATCACAAAGCGATCACCGACGCCAGCATCTGTGAACAAAAACACAATATCTTTTTTTTCATTGGACTGCAGTGAATATCTTCAACATAGATTTCGAAAACTGAATAAATCTGTATGCTTAATGAGTGAACCGTTTGGAAATTTGAGTAAATACAGGTACTACTTATAACAGACAAGAGACTAGTACCTATAATTGTAATTCTTTGACAGATCATCTTTATTGAACTTATAAAATCTTACCTGAAAACGGAAAGTGTTTTTTGAAACGGGTTAGTCCTACCCAGTTTCACCAACATATTCGCAACAGAATTAGGCAAAAGGGTCAAGCCGAATAAAACTTTAATCTGCTATACGCGAGGAGTCTAAAATTGTAATCTGCACCAGTGTTACAGCAAACAACCGGTGATTTACAAACTGATTTCCATTAATTTTAGATGTATTATTTTATACTAAACTACCAGGCAAAAGAAAGGTTTCACCGTATTTTTTGTCATAAAAAAAAGTAAAAGCGCGGTTCCGGGTTTGATTCTAAGCAGGACTTAGTGTATGACTGCATCGTTTCCTCTACCAGAACGCATCGTCACGAACGCAGCAATTGGAATTGTGAAATTGTGGCCACATGCAAAACGTCCTTTTGAGGCATGGCTCGTGATGCACGTGCGGTACTGTTGCATAAATACTCTTGCTCGAAAGAGCAGACATTCAGTGACCGAAAAAACACAAACAGTATGCCAAGACAACCAGACCATCGGCATGTCCACCATGGTAGTCTCGCAACGTCACATTGCAAGAACGTTCAACTGCAGCCAAACCACCATCAGGAGGTTGTTGATACGCTGTCAGCAGACAGGCCAGACCCAAGACAGACCAAGATCGGGAAGACCGAGGGTAACAACTGCGGCTGAAGATCGCTACATCCGGCAAATCCACCTCCAAAACCGATTCGTCACGGCGACGTCAACAGCGGCGACGGCACTAGACCATGTCATCAGCGCCAGAACAACACTGCGTCGTTCAGCTGGTTTACGACTTTACCGTGGGATGGCCTTGACCCTTTTACACCGTGAACGCAGATTGCGATGGGCACGTATTGTACGTCGGTGGCAGCGACGTGACTGGGCGAGAGTGCTGTTTACAGACGAGAGCAGGTTCTGTCTATTCAGGAACGATGACAGAGTTCGAGTTTTCCGACGAAGAGGCGAGCGTCTCGCGCCAAACTGCGTAAGAGAGGTTTATCCGTTTGGAGGCGGAGGCGTCATGGTTTGGGGAGGGATTTGTGACCAAATGAAGACGCAGCTGGTTATTGTGCAAGGTAATCTGACTGGCCAGCGATACGTTGATGAGGTACTGCGACCTGTCGTCGTTCCTTTCCTCCAACGACAGCCAAGAGGATCGATCTTGCAACACGACAACGCAAGACCTCACACTGCCCGCATTGTTACAGACTACCTCGAGACCGCAAACGTCATCGTGTTGCCCTGGCCAGCCAACTCAACAGACATGAACCCCATTGAGCATGTCTGGAATCACCTTGACCGCCGTTTGAGACAGCTGGTGTCTCCTCCAACTAACCAACAGGAACTTGAGCAAGCTCTGTTAAACGTATGGAACGTTATCCCTGTTGACGTCATCCGGTGACTGACGACGTCAATGCGGAGGCGTGTGCTTGCTTGCATTGATGCCCAGGGTGGCCACACTCGCTACTGATGACTGTAGTCCTTCGTTTCTGTGGATACTGTGACTTTACATGCACTTGCCAGTTAACTTTACATTTGTGTAATTTTTTCTTCTGACCCCTTGTCTCTTTCATTTTGTTTTGTGGCCAATTGAATGGCAATATTTTAAAGCCCTTTTGAGAGAATATTTCACAATGATTTCTGTTTATAAACCAATCTTTCTTAATTCTTATATCTACCTTTGTTTTTGTTTTATGGGCTGAAAAAGTGGGTGAAACCTTTCTTTTGCCTGGTAGTTTATTTATTTTTTTTATTATTCTTTGCCTCTTACATTTAAACCAGGTGACTCCCAGACGTATACCGTACAAGCAACTCAAAAGACATACATCCGAGACAAGACCGATAAGACATTCTTCACGGAACACATTTTTCTTACATCTATAGTTTTTGTAGAAGGCGAAGACTGGGAGAGGAACGTCATAGTTGTGCTTCGATATTGGCGCTGTCAACTTTACTTCATATTTTAGCTTATTTGATTGTTGTTTAACGCCTTGCATAGGGATGGCTTCTTTGCTCGTGAATATAGGCGAATAAAATTAGTGGAAAAAATGTTCAGTATGCATGGCGTTAAACAACAATCAAATAATTCAACCATATTAAAGTAAACGGAAGCTAAAATATGAAGTAAGGTTCATCATACAGACAACTGAAAACTATGCGTAAAAATACTTTCATTAATTGTTTCAGATTTTTTTAGAGTGTGAAAGGTTTTCAAATATTTGAAAACTATACTGGGCTTTATGAGCCATGCTGACGGTATCTAGGAACTCTGACATTAGATTACCTTTTTTCCTGATGTTGACCAGAAGGAAGGAATTTTTGGGAACATTATTTCAGTAATCTTTTACTCATAAGTAATAGAGTTATCCCAACATTCAGTGTTGTTAACTAGAGTTGAAAACACTTCCTGTGACGTCAGAGTTCCTAACCTCTGACAGTATGGTCCATAAAGTTCACCTTAGAATTCAAATGTTTGAACGCCTTTAACTCTCCTCACAAAAATCTAAGAAAACAAATCAAAGTAGGACTATGATTATCTAGAGTTTTAAGTGATCTATTTAATGATGCCTACTTCGATTTTTGGAGGTCCTTTCCTTTAAATACGCTCATACGAACCTTGGGACGCATACAGGCTACAGGAATCGGTCTTCTTTCCATACAGGAAGAACGGTCGAGGGTAGGCAGTTGGGTAAGCACATGGAGAACTTCCGGCTTCGGAGTCGGAAACAAGCAAATATCCACAGTCGTCTGCACAAGTTGGGCCGTAATGGCGAAACGTGATGAAGCTGATCGGGTAACTCCGATCCCTGACGGAAAAGGGAAAAAATGTTTTAATCAGAGTTGTTTGGAGACCAAATGTTACGACTTTACCAAAAATAATTCGTTGAATTTGAACAGAAAGTCTGTTTTCTGAGTAATGCTAGAATGTATTCTGTTTTTGTGGTATACGACATTGTCACTGCAGTTGATTATTGTGTTAAATATAGCTCACATATTGTATTAAACTACCAGATACGAAAAGTAACGTCAGGAGAAGGTGTGGTGGGACACCAGATGTGTTGTGGGACATCAGATGTGTTGTGGGACATCAGATGTGTTGTGGGACACCAGATGTGTTGTGGGACATCAGATGTGTTGTGGGACATCAGATGTGTTGTGGGACATCCATCCATTTCAGTGAACATCACTGCTTTATTTTTAATGAATTCCGCTTAGGCCATAGTGCTAGGGGGCGTTGTTACGAGAAGTTGCAACTATTACTGAACAGTCAATTACTGTACTACTTCAGATATACCACATTTCAGGCTCAACCCTCTCACGCATGATGTAAGGTTACGTGCTTATGTCTTTCATGATACACCCTCTAATGAAGTGGCACAAATCAGCGGTAGCTATACAGGCTACATAGAAGACTTTACCGAGAAGTTTACATCTTTTCGTTTTATACACCAATGTGTTATGCATGTCTAGTCGTCACACGGGGGAAAGTTAGCCTGTAACTTACCAAGGGTCGGTGGTTTACCTAAGGCAATCTGGTTTCATGCGTAATATAAAAATGACCACCAACTTGTAAGTGAAAACTTAATGACCTAGTGTGGCTAAATAAATAAGTACATTCTTAAACACGCCATTTAACAGTAATAAAATAAATAAATAAATGAACTAACCCTCTCACTGAAAATTTTTCATAGCTCCCTAATTTCATGTCGCTGTACATTGAATCAATCAAACGCTCTTGGGACATCCAGTTGGTAATGTCTGAGTCGAGGCCGTCGAATATCATCCAAGATTTCCTCACACCGTCCTTGAAAACCTCTATTTTTACCTGCAAATCCCAAAGAATGGGGTATTCAATGATTTTTTTTAGTTGATTGGAGTTTAACCCTGTACTGAAGATTATTCCAATTATAGGACAAAAGCCCAGCATTATGGTCGGAGAAACCGAGCAGGGCCCGTGGGAAACCCACGACCATCCGCAGATTGCTGTCAGACCTTGCCACATACAACTGGACAGGAAGCCAGCACGAGGTGGACTTCCAGCTCGCATAGGTGAGAGGTTTCTGGGACATTAGGTTGCACTACCATGGTAACCACGAGGCCAACCCTTTTAGATGAATAGTTCAGTTGATTATTTCTTTTTAAAAATGCCCTTTTACACCCTTATGAAGAATGTTTCACTTATATACCACGTATTTGGGTGAAGGAAACACCCAGAAGAAACTGCTGCATCTCGAAAACGTGTATAGGTCTATGTACCTGATGATCATCCACTGTTAAAGCCACAACCGAGTCTTCCGTCCTTTTAAGTATTATGGACAAGGCTTTAGTTTTAACAGTGTCCTGACATGTTTTATAAGTGTTAAAGTCAACTTTTTAGTTTTAAAAATATCTTGACGTCAGGCTTTAACAGAGTCATACTGCTTTCAGGTGTTAAGGAGAGCAATTTAGTGTTAACAGTGTTATGACGTAAGGCCAAAACAGTCACCCAGCCTTTTAAGTGTTACAGACAGCAATTTAATATCAACAGTGTTTGACGTAAGGCCACAACAAAGTCACCCAGCCTTTCAAGTGTTAAAAGCAGTCCTTTAGTTTTAAAAGTGCCCTGACGTAAGAGCACAAACTAGTAATACATCCTTTTAAGTGTTAAGGAGAGCAATTTAATGTTAACAGTGTCTTACGTAAGCCACAACAGAGTCACCCAGCCTTTCAAGTGTTAAAGGCAGTTTTTTTTAGTTTTAAAAGCGCCCTGATGTAAGGGCACAAACTAGTGATACATCCTTTTAAGTGTTAAGGAGAGCAGTTTAATGTTAACAGTGTCTTACGTAAGCCACAACAGGGTCACCCAGCCTTTCAAGTGTTAAAGGCAGTTTTTTTTAGTTTTAAAAGCGCCCTGATGTAAGGGCACAAACTAGTGATACATCCTTTTAAGTGTTAAGGAGAGCAATTTAATGTTAACAGTGTCTTACGTAAGCCACAACAGAGTCACCTAGCCTTTCAAGTGTTAAAGGCAGTTTTTTTTAGTTTTAAAAGCGCCCTGATGTAAGGGCACAAACTAGTGATACATTCTTTTAAGTGTTAAACAGAGCAATTTAATGTTAACAGTGTCTTACGTAAGCCACAACAGAACCATTCCACTTTTTAAGTATTGAAGGCAGCTCTTTCAACAATGTCCTAACTAGTTACCCAGCCTTTTAAGTGTTAAGGACAGCAATTTAGTATTAACAGCGTCTGCCGTAAGGCCACAACAGAGTCACCCGGCCTTTTAAGTCTTCAAAGCAGCTATTTACGTTTAACAATGCCCTGACGTAAGGGCTCAAACTAGTTATCCATCTTTTTAAGTGTTAAGGAGAGCAATTTAGTGTTAACATTGTCTGATGTAAGGCCACAACAGAGTCATCTAGCCTTTTAAGTGTTAAAGGCAGCACTAGTGTTAACAGTGTCTGACGTAAGGCCACAACAGAGTCATCCAGCTTTTGAAGTGTTAAGGACAGCAATTTAATGTTAACAGTGTGTGACGTAAGGCCACAACAGAGTCATCCAGCCTTTGAAGTGTTAAGGAGAGGAATTTAGTGTTAACAGTGTCTGACTTAAGGCCACAACAGAGTCATCTAGCCTTTTAAGTGTTAAAGGCAGCACTAGTTTTAACAGGGTAATGACGTAAGGCCACAGTCGAGTCAGCGGAAACCTTTTAAGTGTTAAAGGCAGCACGAGTTTTAACAGGGTAATGACGTAAGGCCACAGTCGAGTCAGCGGAAACCTTTTAAGTGTTAAAGGCAGCACTAGTTTTAACAGGGTAATGACGTAAGGCCACAGTCGAGTCAGCGGAAACCTTTTAAGTGTTAAAGGCAGCACTAGTTTTAACAGGGTAATGACGTAAGGCCACAGTCGAGTCAGCGGAAACCTTTTAAGTGTTAAAGGCAGCACTAGTTTTAACAGGGTAATGACGTAAGGCCACAGTCGAGTCAGCGGAAACCTAATCTGTTAAACTAACAGAATAGTACTATGATAAAACATGATTTTAAGTTAAATTTAAGAGATAATATTTAGGGTGTACATAGTTCCTTTTGCAACGCGTGAACACTCTTCACCCGTTCGTGTAGAGTAATAGTATTTAGGTATACCTGTTTAATATAATGGAGGTACCAGTAGTCCAAGATCTCGCTGTCTCTATAACGCATGCCGGAAGTAATCTGCTGCGCCTGTTCCACGCCCCCATTGATGTCACCACCGTTCACAAAGTCGTTGAAAACGCGATGACCTTGACCGCTGACGGCCTTGAAGACCATTTTCCACTCACAATGCTCTACAAGCGATAAGGCATTATAATAGACATGCTTCCACTGGAAAACTGGGAATGTTTTCCGACCACAAATTAATTTCATGGTAAAATGGTGAGAGAGACAATTTATGGACATCTATTTCAATCGTTAAGATAAATGTAAAAAGTGGTTACATTATAACTCGCTTACAATCAGCTCCTTGTGAATGAAGTAGACGACAGTTAAAACAATGATCTACCATATACAACTACATATAGCCATTGTAGCGCGGATCACAACTTCAAATGTACAGTATCGGTACGATGCTCACTTGACGTATGGTGCATTTTCCACAAGACAAAAAGTAACAGTGTTATTGAATGATTGAGGTTGTATTTTTCTACCGGAAATCGGCGTTTAAAGGGAAAAAAACATAAAATCGAAAATAGGGTATGCTGAAAGACCAATAAAAACTGGATCTGAAAATACCTTTACTTCCTTTTGTTAGATATTTTGCACTGAATCACATACAGACAAATTTATGGATTGTGTGTGATTGCCTTATAACACATACTGATATATGACCTCAATGACGTCACAAAACTGTTTCCACAGGCCTGAACAATTCTCTTGTGAACTTTTCTCATGTAATGCGTGTCTATGATGAAACGGCGAATCTGGCAACAGCTAGATACCAGTTTTGGGGCCAGAGAATAGTTGATGTGACGTCGTTGGCCACATACATGAACATTATCAAATAAAATCAATCTTCACACATCCGATTCAGTTGAAAAATCTGTAAAAATGAATAATATTTAATCGCCTTATTGATGACGCTTGCCTTATTTTTATGGGTTGTTTTTTTAGCTTTGAACATCAACAGTATTTTATGACGCTATATACCGCTTTTATATCCACCTTGTGAGTCAAAGCGAAAAATTAGTCAATCGTTTTTTTTTTCATTTCATACGTTTGATGTACTTCATTCTTCATATTGTACTCAAGAATATTCCACTTATATAACATAAAGCATTGTGGTGGGTGGAAACGGGACAGGAGCCCTGGGACACCCACGCTTACCTCTACGACCGGGTAGGAAGTCAACATGAGCTGGACTTGAACTCATAACAACCGCATTTTTGAGAAGATTCTTGGTCATTGCTCTGTGTCAACACGTCACCACTAGACCACAGAGATCCCTCATCACTTTTTTCAGAACCAAGGTAACATATAAATTGCATTAGACTAATAGGATGTTGGTTTAAATATGACACATTGTTATGTCATAATAACAGAATACATTCCAGCATAATTCAGGCAAATGACTTTCTGATAAAATTAACAGATTATTTTTTCGAGTGTATTATCAACATATATAATCTAAATATATGCTAAAATTGAAATTGATCAACCATGCTTATGATGGTCAGATCCCGACGCCAGTATGATTTATCGAATGAAATATTATTTTTTTTCTAATGTCGTTGGTTTTCATCTATATATACAGAATAATGTAACAAAATTTGTGTGAATTTGTGGCCTACATATTGAAATGCGTCTACTTATATAAAATGGATTTTTTTGGTTTCTACGAACAAAAACGTGTGCTACATTTCCACTAGGTGGCGTGCAAACCAGTTAAAGACCACACCGACACCTTGATCTGACCCTCTAGGCACAGGGGTCACGAATAGTTTTCCCCATCAGTCTACCGCAAATAACAATGTCTTGTGGACCGTAAAATAAGAAACCGTGACCTAAGGTCAGAGGTCACGAGATAGTGATCTCGAAGATCAGTTGAAATCTTCAGGATCCACCGCAGTAAAGATTATAAACCGATATGTTTGGCCAGTACTGTTGCCAATTTACAGACAGTTAAAGCTTTTAACTCTTAACTGAGGAATAGCACCAACTCTCCAGAATGCGGTGTCTTGTGGACCGTGCTGCAAATCTCGAGGCGACCAATAAAGCCCCGTGACCTAGGTTTAGATGTCTCGGGAAAATGACCTTTTGAAAGAGGAAATCTCATTGGTAGGCCACTGTAGAACATCCACTGAGACCTTTAATTGGGAGACTGCTGTCATGCAGAAAGAAATTTTACAAATTTTAAACGTGAAAGACTACTGCTCCCTATTCAAGCGGACCGAGAATAGAATGTGAACCTCCAAAACTAGAAGGTAACTTTAAATCAGAAAGCACTAAAACTAGAAGGCTCTCCGTGACTACAAACCTCCACCCAAGCTAAATGTAGAAATGGAAGATTTTTAAGGCCATCCTGCCTTAGCTCAAAGGCCGGGAGCCATAATTATCAAACGTCTTGAGATTTAAGACAAAAAATCAAACATAGCTACAATTAAAATATTTCGCTTTATGAGAGTTTAAAATTTGTACATTGATTCTTTAATGCAAACCATTGTGCCAACCAGAACATGAGTTCTTGATAAATGGGTTGAATACTCTACCTTTATGTTCGGGTTCTGAAGATGTTCCAAAGTTGCAGTTGCAGGAGCAAGCTGGTTGCACATCTTCTTTGTGACATGAAGGTTGCGGGGGGTCTGGTTTTTCATAGTGTCCCTGGGGCCGGTAGGGCATCGGGTAATTTGGAACCACCACTGGCGGGGGAATCACAGAGACATGACTCCATCCTGTTTCTGCCAATATCAGCCCCATCACGACAATTCGCAAGGCTCCAAAACGCAACTCAGCAGCCATAATGTCGCCTAATGTCGGACGCCTGAAAGGAAAACGGTATTTCAAAATGAAAGGTCAGGGGTTTTTCACATTTCTTTATTTCAAATTGAAATGTTTTGTTTCTGTATTACATTTAAAAACGTTACACGGTCTTTAACCTAGAGGTGTCTGTATTACAGAATAATTGAAACACAAGCCTTAACCAAGAGCTGTCTGCGTAACGGGCTGATATGCTACACGATCCTTAGTCAAGAGCTGTTTGTATTACAGAGAGAAACGTTTACACGGTTTTTGTCTGTATTACAGAATGAAACGTTAGACGGCCGTTGGCCAAGTGCTGTCTGTATTACAGAATGAAACGTTACACGGCCGTTAGCCAAGTGCTGTCTACATTACAGAATGTGACGTTACATTGTCCTTAACCAAGAGCTGTCTGCATTACAGACTGAAACGTTACATGGTCCTTAACCAAGAGCTGCCTGCATTACACAATGAAGCGTCACACGGTTCTTAACCAAGAGTTTTCTGTATTACAGAATGAAACGTTACACTATCCTTAATCAATAGCTGTCTTTATTAGAGAATGAAACGTTACACGGTTCTTAACCAAGAGCTATCTGTATTACAGAATGAAACGTTACACGGTTCTTAACCAATTGCTATCAGCATTACAGAATGAAACGTTACACTATCCTTAATCAAGAGCTGTCTGTATTACAGAAGGAAACAGTATATTGTCTTTAACCAAGAACTGTCTGTATTACAGAATGAAACGTCATACGGTCCCCAATCAAGAGATGGCTGAGAGTGAAGCGTTACCCGATTCTTGGTCAAAAACTATTTGCATTACAGGATGAAACGTTACACGGTCCTTAACCAAAAGCTGTGTTAAACAGAATGAAACGTCACACGGTCCCTAACCAAAAGCTGTGTTAAACAGAATGAAACGTCACACGGCCCCTAACCAAAAGCTGTGTTAAACAGAATGAAACGTTGCATGGTCCTTAACCAAAAGCTGTGTTAAACAGAATGAAACGTTACACGGTCTCTAATCAAGAGCTGTCTGTATGACAGAGTGAAACGTTACACGGTCCTTAATCAAGAGCTTTCTGTATTACAGGATGAAACGTTACACGGACCTTAACCAGGAGCTGTCTGCATTACAGAATGAAACGTTGCACGGTCCTTAACCAAAAGCTTTCTGTATTACAGAATGAAACGTTACACGGTCCTTAACCAAGAGTTGTCTGTATTACAGAATGAAACGTTACCCAATTCTTAATCAACAGCTGTCTGTATTGCAGGATGAAACATTACACGGTCCTTAGCCAAGAGCTGTCTGTATTACAGAATGAAACGTTACCCGATTTTTAATCAACAACTGTCTGTATCACAGAATGAAACCTTACAATATCCTTAACCAAGAGCTTTCTGTATTACAAGATGAAACGTTACATGGTTCTTAACCAAGAGCTGTCTGTATTACAGAATGAAACGTTACCCGATTTTTAATCAACAACTGTCTGTATCACAGAATGAAACCTTACAATATCCTTAACCAAGAGCTTTCTGTATTACAAGATGAAACGTTACACGGTCCTTAGCCAAGAGCTGTCTGTATTACAGAATGAAACGTTACCCGATTTTTAATCAACAACTGTCTGTATCACAGAATGAAACCTTACAATATCCTTAACCAAGAGCTTTCTGTATTACAAGATGAAACGTTACACGGTCCTTAGCCAAGAGCTGTCTGTATTACAGAATGAAACGTTACCCGATTTTTAATCAACAACTGTCTGTATCACAGAATGAAACCTTACAATATCCTTAACCAAGAGCTTTCTGTATTACAAGATGAAACGTTACACGGTTCTTAACCAAGAGCTGTCTGTATTACAGAATGAAACGTTACGCTATAATTAATCAAGAGCTGTCTGCATAACAGAATGAAACGTTGCATGGCCCATAACCAAGTGCTGTCTGTATTACATACTGAAACGTTACATTGCCCAGAGCTGTATGTATGTATTACAGAATTATGCGATACATTTTAAGCAAGGATTTATATGGCGGATGGTTAAACCTATCTAAGCCTTTTTATCTAAACAAAACACTTTCACTATTCATTGCATGCATAGGTGCATAGTTATTTTAGTATATATAAACAAATACCTTAATGTTTCCTTATCTCTCGCCCTTGTAGCGTTATGTGCGCATATGACACTGTATTATTTATTCATTTATATGTTTATTTACTTACTGGGGCCTCCGTGGTTCAGTTGGTTAGTGCGCTAGCGCAGCGTAATGACCCAGGAGCCTCAAGTCCAGCTCATGCTGGCTTCCTCTCCGGCTGTAAGTGGGAAGGTCTTTCACAGCAACCTGCGGATGGTCGTGGGTTTTCCCCGGGCTCTGCCCGAGTACGGTGTAAAACACCAATCAAATAAATAAATAAATTTATTTACTTACTTATTTCAATACGGTTTAAAGCCTCCTGTACTCAATATTCTTTTTCTCAAATTTGACAGCGGCCGGGTTATAATGGGTGAGAGAAGGTACAGGCAGAACAAGACGAAACCGCTGCTATCAAACAGATAGCTGAAAAATCTCCAAACTCACGGCTATAGCTAACCGCAGCTGGGATATATCAATCAGAAAAAGATGAGGAGTCATTACGTGTGTGTACATATGCTGTGTCTTTTTGTGGCAGGGCGAGTTCTTGTCGCCTTGTGCTGTAGCCACGGAATTATCATGCCGAAGACATCAGACATGACACCCCACCGAGTCATATTAAACTGACACCTGGCCCACCAGTCCTGTTTCCTCGCTCTAACCTCTCGGCACTGAGCGCCAAGCGGGGCAGCAACAAGTACCAATGTTTAAATTCTTTAGTATGATCCGACCAGGGTTTGATCCGGGGTGTCCCCGACTTCGAGGCGGACGATCTAACCATCTAACCACCACTGAAGCGGTGCTGCATGTATAATGAAAAAGGATTTAGGCAACTACGAGAAATTTGACAGTTCCGTGATTTCTAAGGTATACTAATATAGAGCATTGTCAGGACTACTCACCGATGTTGCAAGTTCCGTGTATATAGCGATGCTGCTTTCTATAGTGAAACACATTAAACTAACTAACTTTTTATATGGTGTACCGGAAAAGATGAATAAGGAAGAAAAATTATGCCCCAAAGCACTATTTATTTTTTTTCAAGATAATCGGGATCATCTCTATAATTCTGGGCACCATATCACCCCAAAATCTGACCAAATTTGGTGTAGACTGTTATAGGTTAAGGGTCACTGATTGCTCTGTGAAAGATATAAAGGGAGGTCAGATCGCCCTAGCTGTTTACCCTCCGACCTCTAACCCCGGGGTGTGTGGGCGATGGGGCGTGGGGGTGGGGGTCGGTGAATCCCAGGTCACATACTAAAAAGCCCGGAAAAAACTAACACGAAGCAACGGTAGCCTAATTCCTCAACCTTTTGGCATATGTGAAAGGCCAACTCTCAGAGTCATTTATCCTTGATTTTGGAGACAAAACAAACTGGGTTGGATTAGCCAGTTAACTGGATTTTGCCTAAGTTTAATTTTATCAGTCTATATGCTCTCGGAATGAACTTACTTGAATGAACACCTTGCAAACATGCGTCATAAAAGACCATTAAACACTGTTTAGAAAAATAGTTCGATCTTCTTCAATCAAGCAAAATGCTTACTTGATTCCTTTTCTGACAATTTTGTGACAAGTGACGCCACGTCAGGTATTTACCACTTAAGGCCCACACTTTACTAAACTTCTCCATTTAAAATGCATTTACATACTGAGCTATTTCCAAAAAAAAAATGAATACGACATCACTGATACTCACAGGATTCAAACACATCATCGTAAAATGGAATGTTTTAAAGGCTTTTTACTTGGTTGAAAAAATGCTTAAAACAAAATGAATCGAACTATTTTCCGGACAGTGTTTAATGATCTTTCACTTTAAATATACATCATTACAGTGTTTTTGCCTTTATCTTCAGACACGAATTTATTTGTCGGTCACATTTACGCATGAAATCTGCAGAATTCACCCCCGACAAAATACGTAACTTAATTGGGCCTACATTCTATATAACGAAGGAGTAAGACAAGCCTTTGATGATTAAGGTTGCGTGTTCGATTCCACCCCTCTGATTAATTTTTGTATTACTTTACATATTTATTTCACTGACGTTTTATGCCGTACTCAAGAATATTTCACTTATTCGACGGCGGCCAGCATTATGGTGTGAGGAAACCGCGCAGAGTACGTGGCCATACCTCTCCCCAGGTACAGTCGGAGAGGAGGCGAGTACGAGCTGGACTTGAACTCACAACGAGCGGATTGGTGAGAGACACGTGGGTCATTGTGCCGCACTGGCAAGCTAACCACCACCAAGGTCCCCTCTGATTACAGGATTGATTATGATTTTATGATACTAAAGCATTTTTCACTTCTTTTTGGCAATTTACCCTTCAAAAGCTATGTGGAAGGTGGAAGGCGACGGCTCTTCAACGAACAGGTGTAAAACTGCTCAAACGGCCCTATGAGCGCTGTCTTTACCATTTTACTTTACTTTGCCCTCATCTGGGAACGAGCAAGAGGTTTTCGGTGACTCTGTGGACGGCGGCAGATTTACTATGTGCAAACTGGGACTAATATAACCGACATATTCGTCACAGTTACAATCAAGCTGAGATGTATCCGAAAACTGTATCCGAAAATGGATTCGAAGGTTGTTCGGTTCAGGATGCCCTGAGCAGAACACTTATCATTAGGGTTAGTCAATATCAAATACGGCCTGTGACATATGATGAGATACACTCATAAAGAAAAAACAACGTAGTCAACAAACACATTTACATTAAAACGGCATGTGCTATATTTTCAAACACTACTACATACAGATATTTTACATAACAAGTGTAGTGCATATATATATATATATATATATATATATATATATATATATATATATATATATTATATATATATGTATGTGTGTGTGTGTGTGTGTGTGTGTGTGCCACAGAAGGGTATTAAACATTCACAACATTGTAAAGCATCACAAAACTAATACAATTATTTCCTTAAACCAGAACTTGGATTTCCACATTTTTTGTAAAGTTTCACCACAACATGCCTCCCATAGCGCATTTATATTTACACCTAAAACCACACCGGTACTGGTCTTGTCTAAAATAAGTTTATGTTTTATTACACACACCAATATGCAATATAATACATATGAAAGTTTAGTTTAACTTATTTGATTGGTGAAGAAATTTTCACTTATGAGATGGTTTTTAACACCAAACTCCAGAATATTTCACTTCTACGATCGAGGACAGTTTTACAGGTGGGAGAATGCCCGCTGCCCCGAGGGATTTGGGCCTCATATTGGTAGGAGACAAGTGGTCTCCATTCGAGCTCAGAATAGCTACGGGAGTATCAATGAATGCTTACTGTCACTACGGCCCCACAAGCAATAAGAGGTAGGTGGATCTAGATAGTGTCATTAAAACTAAAACTTCTAGACCCAAAGATTGTTTGTGTTATAGTCCTATACAGCTCACAGCAAAATAAGATATTGACAAAACATTATGATATTAAACACCTACCATAGGTCTATATGCTATCTACTATAATAACACGTACATGTATCTTACCAACAAAGTGACTGTGCATTGAAATGCACACTGAAAGATAATACACACATTATTACTCCACAATGCAAGATAATACACACATTATTACTCCACAATGCAAGATAATATCACATAATTCCACATCATGATAACAGTATCATAACTCCATACTGCTTAACTGTTATTTAAACATTATGAGATAAAACTGACTGTGAGGAGAGGCAATAGTGCAGACAGGCCTAAGATAAGTACACTTCGTACACCAACATTATTTCATAAGTATGTATGTACACAAGCTCGGGGTTTTACGCGGTATTTTTTTAAGAAGCATCACACACAAAAATCCACTTTTGCAAAATTAATAGCGTTTTATCCAACCAACTTAAACCGAAAACTTTACCATCACTTCTTTTTATTTAGCGGTTGGTTTATTCATGTCATTGGTATGGATATAAAGTACCAGAATGCGGTTTTGAATACCAACTATGACCTTAAAACATTTGGGCTTGTCATAATGTAGAAACTTGCTCTATAATGATACCACAAAAACAGGTTTTTATATAGTTCTAAGAGAAACCAGCTAAAATTTCTAGTCCATTTGTGAAGATTGCATTATGTTGACCATTAATCGATATAGACGTAAATAAAATATACGTATGTTTGTATGCTTGAGGTTTTGCATCATACTAGTGCTTAACTCACATGATGACAAGACATAAATATCTGATTTTGTGAATTAATGGTATCTGAATAAATAGCCCTATTTCAAACCACAACCCTTTGGCAAGCAACTGATGGACTTTCTTAAGTGTAGTGCACACATTTTCTACTGCAGAGCAAGGTAACTGTGACACAATAATGTTAATGATCTGCATAGCATTTTAGGTAGGTACATGGCCGATGCCCGGAAAAACTGTGAAGGTACTGAAATGTAAAAATTGACTGTTTGAGGCTGGGAGTTGAACTGCCACCTGACCTGTTCTCTAGTCACTGAAAGACAAGCATCTTAACCACACAGCCAAATGAACTAAAACATGCATTATTCTATGTACACAAAATAGAACATCGAAGACAGTCTAAACATATAACCATGTATCAAAACAAAATAACCAATAGGTTTTGAGGAAACCAACACATTGTGCCAAGTTAAAATGTCTGAAATATTAACAACACTGTTTTGTATCATGCTCAAAATAAATTAAAATTTACTGATTTATGATAATGAGGTAAAAATTTTGTCTTAACGACGGAGTACAAACAGAACACTGGTAACAAATATCAAAACTTCTACTATTTCAAGTTAATCTTTCCGTCTTCTGAAGGGCTCAGCTCAAAAAACAGCTGTCAATTTTCAACAATCTAAAAAGTAACCCTTTTTTCAAATATACTAAATGTGAATATCTATACACATTTCAGGTATAAATAATCTGGATATTTTAAAATCTGACATCTATACACAATACAGTCCATCACAGTTCTAACATTCACAACTTTGTTGTGACTTTAATGAAGCCACATTTGATATTACACTTTTGATGATGCTTCTCTCAGCAACAGATTGGTTTTTCTATCCAGTTAGATTGGAAGGTTTCGTGTGAATGAACATCTATCAGTGTTGCTTCAAGTTTCTAAGCTTGCTATCACAAGTGCAGTCTTTACCCTGTAATGTGGATTGGTGTGAGACTGTTAATGTATAAGGCCCTTGATAATGTACAAGACCCTTGATAATGTATAAGGCCCTTGATAATGTACAAGACCCTTGATAATGTTTAAGGCCCTTGATAATGTTTAAGGCCTTTGATAATGTTCAAGGCCTTTGATAATGTACAAGACCCTTGGTAAT